>NC_134858.1:69494150-69809150 GCF_049852395.1 Peromyscus maniculatus bairdii
TTTATCAAATACTAAATGGTCAGCTATGACGTTATATACATAACAGTAACATTATACGAACTGAGCCCATTATAGTTATACATTTAGGAATAATCTTATAAAGCAACAATTAAAAGAGGCCATGAACTTGAGAGCGAGTTAGGGGTACATGGGATGGAATGGAGGAAGAAAAGGGAAGAGGGATGTAATTGTAATGTAAAAAAATTATTATAAATAAAATTATGGCTTCAAGGGGGCTCTAAAAACACAGCAGTATATATCTACCACACTGTGCCGATACTGATGAATATTATGATTTAAATATTGAATTGTCAAACAAGACTATAGTTAGCTAAACCTTGAATACAAAGTAGATGAGTTCTCTACAAATACAAAGTAGATGAGTTCTGACAACTTCATTCATTCTGTATCTAATGCATATAGGACGAGCATCCCTTACCTGAAATGCTTGTGGCCAGATGTGTTCTAGTCCACTATCTGTATAAACAGAATGCAGTATCTTGGGGGCAGAACCCACACGAAAAGATTAAGTTCATTTATGTTCAATATACACCTTATATTTACATAGTCCAAGGGTAATTTCATACATGTGTGTTTTATGGCTGTGGCCCATCTCAGGAAGTCAGACATGAAATTTTCTATGATATAATGTCAGTATTCAATATGTTTCATATTTTAGAGCACTTTGGATTTTACATTTTAGATTAGGAATAGTCAGCCTATATATTACTTGTATGTAGATATACCTTGATATCCAAATGATGACCAAAAACAGACTAAGGAAGCGGAACATCTGAGATACAGGATTTTCTGTGTCAAAACACTCACCTAGAGCTACAGAGTCATGGAGCGGTCTTCTCCTAGAACTTGTGGCAGAGAATGAGTAGTATGGTGTTCCAGGTTTTCCTGAAGAAGACAGCTGTGCTGGGCTCGCAATTCCTAGATCTTGTCTCAGGAGACTAGACTATAAAACAAGGCAAGGAAACATGTCATCTTGCTGCTAATGACCAAGGTCATCACTTTTGAATTACTGACAGTACCTTTATACAATGCCTTAAAATTTAGAAGTAATAAGTAAGTAATTTTTAAATTCAATTAGGTCACTGGTTTTAAACTCTCCTTTTTCTTCACTCTTCCCTCGCCTGCTTTTTGTTGTTGTTGTTTTGTTTTAAGACAGTTTGTGTATAGCCCTGGCTGTCCTCAAACTCAAGAGATCCACTTGCCCCTGGCTGAGTGCTTGGATTAAAGATGTGTGCCACTAGACCCAGGTCCCTTGCCTACATTTTAGTAATTATGTAGACTCATTAATCTCAGGGGTGAAATATATTTTGGTGAATATGTGATTATATCCTTTAATTATAGGAATACTTTTGAAAGTGGCTGCCTACACTTTGCGTGAAGACTTTCATATCACACAGAAGCTGACTGTTTTCTTCCCTTTTCTTTTTGGATACTTTTACCATCTGAAGAGTTGCCATATTTATAAGACTAATCTCTCTTGCTTTGTTTCATGACATGGATGAGGAGGGGGATGCCCTTCCTCCTCATCCCTCATGGTCCGCTAGACTCTCTTTCACTTTGTTAAGTTTCTTATAAAATGGCACAGAGCACAATGCCTCAGATGCTTTAGGGAACATACCACCCATCATGTGAACTGAAGTTTGAAAGTAGTCCAGCTTCATGGCTCTTCACTCTGCTCCATGTGCTGGTTTTTCTCCTTATGTCAGACTTGTTTAGTTTATGCTTCTTGGACTCAAGTACAAGACCTAATATGTGTCACATGTATCTTGGATTCTCTGACAAAAATTTATCTTGTTGTATTTGACCAATAACACTTATCCATCTACCCCTGTTGTCTTAAGATTTGAAATCTGTTAATGAACACATATGCTAGGTTTCCAAATGTCTAGGCATCCAAAATGTAAGTAAGAAATCCATCAAGAGGACAAAAGTGAGGGAGAGAGCATGGGTCCATTGCTGGAATTCAGAGATTCAGTAGCCCTAATCTAAAGCACTGATTTGGGGATCTTATCACAAACAAAATGAGGTTATAGTTGGCAGAACTTGGGTCTGAGATTTCTGGCAGCTGGAATGAAAACTATTACACCAATGTGAGACAAGAAAGGAAAAGTGTAGGTCAGTCCCAGCTGTCTCTCGACCATTGCCAGCAGTCTTTTGTGGGGGTATCTTTGTGGATTTCTGTGGGCCTCTTTAGCACTGTTTCTTCCTTTTCTCATGTGGTCTTCATTTACCATGGTCTCCTATTCCTTGTTCTCCCTCTTTGTTCTTGATCCAGTTGGGATCTCCCGCTTTCTTTCCCTCGACCCTCTCCCTTCATTGCTCCCACTCAGGTCCAGGTTGTTCATGTAGATCTCAGCCATTTCTCCGTCATTGGGTGATCCCCATGTCTTTCTTGGGGTCCTGTTTTCCAGGTAGCCTCACTGGTGAGTGATGGGATGGCCAAACACCCTAATAGCTGTGCCAGAAACCCCATCCAAGGAATGAGGAATCTGGATGCAGACATCCACAGCTAGGCCCCGGGTGGAATGCCGGGAGTCTAATTAGCGAGAAAGAGGAGGGTTTCTATGAGCAAAAATTGTTGAAACCAGGTTGGATAAAGCACAGGGACAAATAGCTAAACGAATGGAAACACATGAACTATGAACCAAAGGCTGAGGGGCCCCCAACTGGATCAGGCCCTCTGAATAGGTGAGACAGTTGATTGGCTTGATCTGTTTGGGAGGCATCTAGGCAGTGGGACCAAGTCCTGGGCTCATTGCATGAGTTAGCTGTTTGGAACCTGGGACTTATACAGGGACGCTTGGCTCAGTCTGGGAGGAAGGGACTGGACCTGCCTGGACTGAGTCTACCAGGTCCATCTCAG
The DNA here is from genome assembly GCF_049852395.1 of Peromyscus maniculatus bairdii. Classification (NCBI taxonomy): domain Eukaryota; kingdom Metazoa; phylum Chordata; class Mammalia; order Rodentia; family Cricetidae; genus Peromyscus; species Peromyscus maniculatus. The sequence continues at coordinate 69,497,035 of NC_134858.1, forward strand.
TCCTCGGGGGAGGCTTTGCCCTGGAGGAGGTGGGAATGGGGGGTGAGCTGGGGGGAAGGGGAGGGGGGCAGGAAGGGGGAGAACAAGGGAATCTGTGGCTGTTATGTAGAACTGAATGGTATTGTAAAATAAAAAAAACAAAGAAAAAAAGAACGGAAAAGTGACTTAATTGGGGTAGGGTGGTGAAGAAGGGGTTCAGAGGACACTTTCAGGCATGAAAACACAATCCCTCCAGCTCACTCCGACTCTCCTGGTAGATACCTAATACTTTCCCGTCATCCTCATGTTCTTAGTACTGAGCACCAGGACTTGGTGAGTGAGAACAAACTCACTGCAGTCAGAGTGAGCAGAACCTGGGAAGAGCAGCCACTGTCCTCGAGCCACAGCCTTCATTCTACTAGTCAGGAAAAACTAAGTTACGTGATTGTTCTCACTGTCACAGCGCTGTAGAATTCAGACAACATACAATGAACTGTTTAGAACAGTTTCCTAGCAGTGTGACTCAATATACTTGTCATGTACAACCCTCAGCTCCAGATGACTGCCTGAAGGAAACTCCACAGCCCCACAGCAATCATTTCTTCCTCTTCTGCCCATACATACCAAGCAGGAACTCCTTATTTCATTTTCCTCAGTCTATGGCAACCACTAGTCTGCTTTCTGGCTCTGTGCATTTACCTATTATGGTTATTCCATGTAAATATAACCTTCTACACATGACTTATTTTACTTAGTATGATAGTTCTGAAGTTCATTTATCTTGTGTGTGGGAGGTGGGGGGAGGGCAACATATGAGTGTAGGTGGCAGTGAAGTCCAGAAGAGGGTATGGAATCCCCTGGAGGTGGGGCTGAAGTTAAAGGTAGTTGTGAGTCACCCGATTTGAGCACCAGGAACTGAACTAGGGTCTTCTGCAAGAGCCACTTAGCCATCTCTACTGGTTTCGAGCCCTTAGCTCTAATAGTTTTATGGTAAGTTCCTTAAGCATTTCTAAAGAAAGGTCAAATTGTCTGCAAATAAAGGTTGTTCTATTTCTTTACTCTCCTAGAATCTCCAATACATTGCTGAATATACGGGTTCATGAAAAGAACCTTGCTTTAGGAGAATGCTTTCAATACTAATCTTGAATGTGTGATAAGCTGTTTTTCATAAAAAATACCTTTACGAAGTTGATGAAGTTCCTATTGTTAGTTCATTTTTTTCTTAAGATTTATGAGACAAACTTATAAGCAGTTGTGAGCTACTTGGTATGAGTTCTGGGAAGTGAACTCAGGGCCTGTGGAAGAGCAGTAACTGTTTTTAATCACCGAGCCATCTCTCTAGCTCCCTACTCTTACCTTACCAATTGGTTTCATCATGAAAGGGTACTTACTAGTTGTTTTGTTTGTTTTTGAGCAGGTGTGGTACAGTCACAATGCAGCTCCAGCTGGGCTGAAACCTGGTTTATAAGTTAAGCTGCCTGCCTCGACTTTCCAAGTGCTGGGATTTAAAGTCTGTGCTCTACCTGGCAGAGATACTAGATTTTTGTTAGATGCACCCCTTACCCCTACCCCATTGGTTGCCTGAGTCTGTGTTTTGTTCCTTCACGTTATTACTCTGGTAAGTTACACTGATCAATTTTCCTATGTTAAGCCATTCTTGTATTTCTTGGGCAAACTTACTTGGTCATGTCTAATCCTTGTACTGCTGTCATCAGTGTGTTAGCATTCTATGAATGATTTTTGTATCGACATTCAAATGGATAACGTTCTGCAAGTTCATTTTCCTTGTGGTGTCTGTGGCTCTGGTATCAGTACAATGCTGCTCCTAAAGAAGGAGGAAGTGTTTCAGAAGCAGTAGCCTCATTAACTACATTTTACTGGAAAAGGCATTTGGCTCTGGGTCTTCGCTACCTGCAAAGACTTCTATTATTCTCTTATTTTTCTGTTTTAAGTCTGAGCCAGCCTTGACAGTGTGTGTGTGTAAGAATTTGTTCATTTCATCCAGAATATGCATTGGCATGTAATTGCTTGTGGTATTTACTTCTACTTCTTATTTTCATGAAGCCAGTAACAATGTGACCCTTTCACTTGTGATTTAAGTTATTATTTAATAATCTAGGTATATGTTTTTCAATTTTGTTAATCTTTTCAATGAGCCAACTTCTAATTGCATATAACTTCTATTGCATATAACCCACGCTGGTCTAGAACTTACTATATAGAACAGGCAGGACTCAAATCTGCAATTCTGCTAAGCCTCCCCCATGCTGGACACCATACCTCACTAAGGACCAATTTTTGACTTTGCTGATTTCTTCTCCTGTTTTCTAGTCTGTTGTGTTTATGTCTGCTCTTATCTTTACAGTCCCATCCCCCCCTCCCACTTTCAGTTTGGTCTGTTTTTCTTTCTAGTTCCTTTTTAATTAATTATGTTATGTGTATGGGTGTTTGTTCTGCAAGTATGCTTGTGTACCATGTGCATGCCTTGCATGTATGGAGGCCAGAAGAGGCTATCAGATACCCCAGACTAGAGTTATAGGTAGTTGTGAGGCACTATATGAGTGCTAGGAGTCAAATTAGGGTCCTCTGCAAGACCAACCTGTGCTCTGAACCACTGAACTTCATTCCAGCCTCCTCCCCCTTTTCTAGTTTCTAAACTGGAAACTTAGGATCCTGATTTGAGAGTTGGCCTCTGTGGATTTTGACATTTGGAATCGCTGTGTGCCAAAGGCAGCCATGAGCTTGTCATTGTTCTGCCTCAGCCCTTAGGAGGCTGGCTACTTCCTTTCTATCCAAGTGCTTCTGCTAGGAATGTGCCTCTGGTTATCACCTTTGCTGTATCTCCTACACTTGCCATGCCGTCATTACTCACCTGGTATGTCAACTTCTTTACAGCTCATGTGACAATGTCCCAGCATGTATGAAACAAAGTACTAAACCAGCCAAAAGCTGTCTGTATATCTTTCAAAAATAGTCTTAAGAACAGTGTTTGCCAGACAGTGGTGGCACACGTCTTTAATCCCAGTACTCAGGAGCAAAGGAAGGTGGATCTCTGTGAGTTCGAGGCTAGCCTGGTCTACAGACCAAGTTCCAGGACAGCCAGAACTGTTATACCTTTTTTGAAACCACAACAAATAAAAAAAGAACATAGTGTTCTTCAGATTCCTCAAAAAGCAAATTCTTTTACAGCCAGAGCTTATGTTAGTGTGTGTGTGTGTGTGTGTGTGTGTGTGTGTGTTTAATGAAGTAGGCAAGTGAGTAGTTTTAATTACCAGATATTATTGCATGTGAATAAAAGGATGATACAGTATCAATGTAATTATTTAGCATCAATTATAAATTCCAACAGATACAACATTCAATAGAGAGAAAGGGGTGATCAGACACAAAAGGAGAAATAATCTATCTTAAAATAAGTTCCATAAGCGATGATAAAAAGGGAGAAAATGAACAATTTAAATGTAAACATCACATATAGATGTATCTTCTAGTCACACAACAAATCCTTAGCTATGAATCTTCAAATGATGCTTTGTTTGCAAGCGGGAACCTAGAAGTCTTTGTCTTCCACAGACGTTATACATAAATTTTAGTCACCACATCTGTTCTGTTTTTTTATTTTGCCTTTGACAGGCAGATGCAGCATTCTTTAAATAGCAAGATCAGAATATATGAAACACATGATCTCCACATGCTTGAAAGCACAGGTTATGCACCTTGAAAATTCTTTTAATAGGTGTGCTCATTGCTCAATGCCAGAGTGACTGCCACTGCTAATTCTGTCTGACATGGAAGTAAGAGGAAGCTGTTCATTGAACATATAAAATAAATACCTAAGAGACAGACATGAATATTCTCTTATTAGACCTTTTATACTGCTCTTGCTATACAAATTCATATTGAAACAATCTTTTTATTAATTAAAATATATGTGCAAGTGCTTTTGCCTGCATGTATGTATGTGCACCACATGCATCCCTAGTGCCTTCAAAGCTCAGAAGGGAATTGTCAGATCCCTTGGAATTGGAGTTACAGGTGTTCTGAGTGGTACTGGTAAATGAATTCACATCCTCTATAAGAGCAACAAGTGGCCGGGCAGTGGTGGCGCACACCTTTAATCCCAGCACTCAGGAGGCAGAGGCAGGCAGATCTCTGTGAGTTCGAGGCCAGCCTGGTCTCCAAAGTGAATTCCAGGAAATGCGCAAAGCTACACAGAGAAGCCCTGTCTTGAAAAAAACCAGAAAAAAAAAAAAAAACCAAAAAAAAAAAAATGAGCAACAAGTGTTCTTAAATGTTGAACCATCTCTACAGAGCCTTAAAGAAAAAAAACCTGATATATATATATATATATATATATATATATATATATATATATATATATATATATATATATATTGTGTGTGTGTGTGTGTGTGTGTGTGTGTGTGTGTGTGTGTGTGATGCAAATGTCATGGTACATTCCTCTTACTTCCATATCAGATGTCAGAGGATAACTTTGTGGAGCTGGTTTTCTCCTTCTGCCTTTATGTGGGTTCCATGTAACAAACTTGGGTGGGGTTACCAGGCTTGCTTTGCATGTACTTTTATTTGCTGAACCATCTCACTGGCCTCCTACTATATAAACTTTTCACAAGCATATAAATAATGATTTATATTAAGGGTCAACAAGAGACATTCTGCCAGTCAAACTGGACTTGTTTCTGAAATTACTTTCAATTAAACACAGTCCTGCTGCTGATTTCTGTAGTAGCTATGACCTTTCATGTTACAGTGAAGGAGTTGAGCATCATAGCAGATAACCAGTCTGACAAGCATAGAGTCCAGCTCTCTGGCCCTTTACAGAACATGTTTTTTGACCCCTAATCTGAGGCCTCAATGGTGGGTTAAAGAGCTCAGTTCAGAAAGATCTTTTTGTCTAGATAACACACACACACACACACACACACACACACACACACACACCCAAAGGACAAACTTGCACATGAGCAAAATTTGGCCATCTTCTTGGGGATGTCAAGATGGTCACAGTAAAAAAGCACAAAATGACCTAAATGATGAAGAGGAAAGTGCATTTTCATGTTTGTATAAGGAAACCAAATAAATATACTAATGTCCTAGAAAAAGTAAAGGCAAAGTAGTCACCTATGTTCAAAACCTGATTGTGACACTGGGCAAATGGTTTACATGAACAAATCTTCCCTCTTCTCTCCACGCATGCATTACCAGCAGCCCTAGGAAGAGCAAGGCTTAACAGTGTCTATGTATGGAGGATGACTTAGTTATCATAGAACATTCTTTTCATTTTTCCCTTTCTTTTGTAAAGCACCGTGTGTTTCTCTTTATGTATGAAGAAATAAGATAAACAGTACTCTAATTTTCTATATCTTAATCATACTTTTTGTCCTATATAATGGTGTGAGATTTCAAAAGGCCTGATCTGCCCTAAATTCAAGCTTGTTGGGTTGTAACTTCCAATGGCTAAAGTAAAACTAGATGAGGAGAAAAGAGACAGAAGTGACAAGCCACTGCAGGAGAGGTAACAATTAAAAGTCTGAAACCAGTCGGGCAGTGGTGACGCAAACCTTTAACCCCAGCACTCAGGAGACAAGGCAGGCAGATCTCTGAGTTTGAGGCCAGTCTGGTCTACAGAGCGAGTTCCAGGACAGGCTCCAAAGCTACACAGAAAACCCTGTCTTGAAAAACAAAACAAAACCCAACAAAACAAACAAACAAACAAAGGAAACAAAAGAGTCTGAGGCCAGAGAATATACTCAAGCTGTATTAGCCACAATCAAGAATAGAAAAACATCACATTCTCCCATGAGTCTGTGTGTACAGAGTACATATAGAATGTGTACACACACTGAAAAATTAAATATTAACTGATGAATCTTGATGAAAAATCATACTCTTATTTACCTTTTCTTTGGTTTTTTTTTTTTTTTTTTTTTTTTTTTTTTTAAAGAGCTGAGGACCGAATCCAGGGCCTTGTGATTGCTAGGCAAGTGCTCTACCACTGAGCTAAATCCCCAACCCTTTGGGTCTTAACTGTTTCAAAATAAAAGACTTGAGAAAATAATAATAAACAATACCAAAGATTCACTAGTGGCATTTCCAAATGTACCATCTCAGTTATCATTTATAGCAGCTTATCTAGGCCAGTTGAGAGATCCTCATCCTTCATACAAGACTCCTGAATCCAGGAATCTCATTAACATACACAAAGATGTTAGCTTGAAAACAATTTGAGTAATTTCTAATTGACTCTGTAGTCTAAATCCTAAAGCTGAGAGTTATCTATGGAGGACAAACTGGAGACTTTGGAGATGTGTACATAATGAGAAAGACAAAATAAATTTACGGGGAAAAAAAACGATTGCTTGTTACTCTCTAGTGTTGATAAGCCTTTTCCTCCACTACACACAAACCCAGACAGGAAATGCCCTATCTTCTTGTTTCACCATGATTATTGATGCTAAAAACATACAGAGGCTGTTTCTTCACTCCGCTGTCTGAATCTGAGCAATAATTATTTCTGCATTTTTAAACTGTTATGATTCACATGAGTAAGCCAAGTAAACACAGTGGAGGGTGTTTCCTTAACACTTCAGATCATTAACTTTTTCTGTTAACTAAATAGACCCACTTCAGCACTGAAAGAAATAAAGACCAAGTTTAGGACACAATTTCATGTGAAAGGATCTGACAATAAATAAAACCATGCCCAATAAATCAAAGAAAAATATACCTAAAAAATAGAACAAAATTATAAAAGCCTTACATTTTGATATTATACCAATAACAAAATCATACAGTTTCCCTTATTTGTTTCCTTAAACATGTAGCTATCACCAAAGCGAACATAATAAATTACACTTTTATTCTACTAAAATAAAATTAGATACCAGCTCACATTATTGACTTTTCTGCATGCTTTAAAATAAACGAGAAGCACTATTGATTAGTACTGATCTTGGCCTAGAGGTATCTTAAGCAGAAAGAATATTAATGTCCCAGAGGATAGAGAACCAGGTAAACCAGTTTTGTCCATACAAGCTGCTTTATTCAGGGCAGAATTAATACTCTGAAACAAGATAGTACTCATTTCTTTTGACAGTCTTAGAAAAAAACCTTTTTCATAGTCTTCTAGAACTTCATCTATAAATAGATATTGAACAATGAATAACACTCAATGAAAAAGCATCCTTTCTAAGTCATATAGAACACCTCTAGGGTGTAACATTTTGAATTATAAATGACAAACCACTAACCAAAAATACTAATTTCTTTATAAAGAACTTTATTAATCTATATGAGATACATCATTAACGTTTCTCTTCCTGTTCACAGACAAGAGTTACCTTGGCTCTCAAATGTGAACTTAAGAAAGCTCTTTAGTTTAAGTATGACCTGAAAGTTACATAAAGGAATAAAGTAGTGAACTTGGCCAACATAATTATTAATGTGAACTCTGTTAGTTAGACTGCAAAAGAGTATAAATATGATTTTATAGGAAAGAAGATTTATGCAAAACAGCTAAAAAGATTCAGAGTCAGACAGCCATAATATGCGTATCTTTTATCTTTACAAGGGAAAACACAAGCAGATGGTAAATGTATCCTTGCTTTTTCTGACTATTTTTTACCATTAAATGGATTGGTGTAAATACTTACTAAATATATTCAAATCTATTTCTAGCTTCAGATTAAATAAGACCCTAATTAACTCTATGTCAAAAACTATAAGCACCTGGCTGGAAGTGGTGACACACACCTGTAAATCTGGCATTGGAAAGCTGAGATGGGAGGGTTATAACAAGGCAGAGGCCAGCCTGGTCTGTGGAATAAAATGTTATCTTAAAAAAAAAAAAAATGAAGTATTTTATGATTAAAAAACATGAAGTACTGAGTCCTTATCATTAATTTGTTTTCTAGGAAAATAAAATTGGGAATACTAGAGTCATGTATCTCAAAATATTTCTGCGGCATATAGCCTATGCAATGTCTAATTTCATGCCTCCTTTACATTCATAAAATGGTACACAGTCTTACTACATAAAGGCAAGCAGCTGTTCAAAAGGTTGGTCCTCTCAAGGAGGGGATATGTTTGAATTAAACAGAAAAACAAAGCACTATCCTGGCAACAGTTCCATTCCCAGCACTCGAAAACCTCTTCTGTTGATGATCAAGACACAAAACTGTTCTCAGAGCAAAATTAGTAAAATGTTGCAGCCATTTTTCTTTAACGTGTACTTCATTCATTTTCAAAACAAAAACCACAGTAGTGTGACTGTGGCTCCACTTGAAGTTTCAGAGACGATGACAGGTGACTGACTGCAGGGTGACCAAGAAGCCCTTCAAGCTGCACTCAGTGCCATCTCTGAAAGGGTGACAACTCAGGGCAAACAGTAAGAGGCCTTTAATACATCAGTCTGTCAATTTTCAATAAATGACTAAAAAACAGATTGCAATAAATTTTAACTTTGGCAAACACTGACATTTATAAAATAATTGTTTTATGATGTTAATTCATTTACATTGAAATTTCAGGGGTGTCAGCAATTATATACAAGCTATTGAAAAATTCTGTCCCAAGAATCTCATCAGATAGTGACATCCATGCTGGTGGTTATCATTCTGAGAACAAAGGATCATGAATGAGTAATCAATAGAACTGCAGAAAATGAGCTGTTAATTACGACCCTCAAAGTGTTTTGTCTAAGACAAGATTTCATTAAAAGCTTTGTGTAACCTGCATAGCTTCAAGTCATTACCAACACTTTGGACACTGTATTAATTCAGGGTGGGAGCTGGAAAGGGAGCATGTTCAGGGATACTGTACAGAATCTGAGCTTCTCTGAATGACTTCCTTGGTCAGTAACTAGCCACAACCACACAGGTTTTCTAACACATTACAAATCTTATCATCTCAACATCAATTCTAAACAACTTGATTATCATTGTCTATGCTTTTAAATATCATGCATGCTTGAGAAGACAATGGCAGCCATCCATTATACGCATCTTACCAAAGAAATTTGCCCAATCTCTCTGGCTTTAAAAGAGAAAATGAACTACCAATGTGTGATTAAGTTTTTAAAGCATGTCAACCGAATAGCTCACATTTTAAAAATGTTCTTTAAGTATCAACAGCAGAGAAATCTTATTATCTTAATAGTTAATTTTTTATGAAAACTTTGAAACTTTCTCCCAAATTTTGCACCTACCAATGAAAAGTTATCAGAGTAAGAGATCTAAGTTATAGAGGAATTAAGAAAAACTTGGAGGGAGGGCATGGGTATGTTGGCAAGTGCCTGCTTAGCATAAGAAAGAGAAAAAAAAATACTTCCAGGAAATAAAGCCACATGAAGACAAGCTCAGAGTCATCTGAAAATATTAGGGAATGACAAACACGACAACTTTAAAAAGGATTTTACAGGTTTGTGGAAGGAACCCACTCCCAAACCATCACTCCGGGATTTCATAAAGGCAGACTCAAATTGGGTCAGTAGTGACCATAGTCCAAGTGTGTTTTGTTTTGCTTTGGTGATCCATGCTGTACCCCAGGAACTGGGGCCTCAAAGAAGAGTACTGGTTCTAGTCAACCCAGACCGAAAGAATGAGACACTCCCTCACTCCTGAACACACATCCTCTCAAGTAAAAAGTTTTTCTGAATATTTGAATTTAGAAACTTTCTGTCAAAAGGCCCCTGTGGATATTTTCCTACAGAGCTACCAGTATGACTTACGGGCTTTTTTTGGGTGAATATTGAAGAACCAACTCTAGCTAAGTAAGGTAACAACACGGGTTTTGTGACAGTATTATGAAGGCAACCTAAGGCTCTGGGAACACAATAATGTTCTGAAACAATTTTTTCTTCAAAGCTTTCACACAAAACCAATTTCCACTCAGTATACAGAAGAGTAACACCTAGATCAATCTAGCATTATAGTTAGCATGTAATAGCTAATGAACTTACACCTAGACACCTTCAAGACACTCTGGAAAATTTCATGTCTACATGAAAATACAAGATGGTACAATAAACCTTGTACCAATAACCCAATTTCAATAGTTGACACAAAGTTGCTGCTTGTAATGCATCTTGACCTGCATCTTGATTGTCATTTGACTGGACTAAGAATCACCATAAAAACACATTCTTGGATGTCTAGATAGTGTTTCTATCAAGGATTAGCTGAAAAGGGAGAAACCATCTTCAATGTGCATAGCAACATTCCATGAGCCAAGGTTCCATGCTGAATAAAAAGGAGAAAGTGAACTGAGTACTAGCAATCATCCCTCCCTGCTTCCTAACTGGATCTAATGACCTGTTTGATTCTCCCGCCATGCTTTCCTCTTCAGGATGGACTGTATTATGAGCCAAATATAACTTCTTCCTTTAGGTTTCTGCTCCTATGGTATTTGATCACAGCAATGAGAAAAGTTACTTAAAAAAAATACACTATTTTGCCATTTCCAAATGTTCAAAACTGCCAATAATCTGTTTTGTTTTTCAAGACAGGGTCTCACTGTGTAGCCCTGGCTGTCCTGGAACTCGCACTGTAGTTGAACCCAGAGATCTGCATGCTTCTGCCTCCCCAGTGCTGGGATTAAGGGTGTGTGCGACTACCGCCTATCGACAATAATCTTCGAAAGTACAATAATCCTTTATTATGTTAAAATTTACTGTGTAAGGTTTTATAGTATTTAATCTATACCCAAAAGTGCAACTGTCAATTTTTAGAGTCATCAGAAACAGTGAGTGAAGGTTTTTCATTGCAAAAATCATGCAACTCATGCAAAAATCTAACTCTCATTGGTAGGAAATTATAACTGTTTATTACTTGATACTTTAAGATTTCCCTCCCACAAAATTTGTTTTACTATGTTCTAAACTCATGAATCCTTGATTAAATTACACGGTTCAGATCTTCAAAAACGTTCTGACTTGACTACTGTGTGTTTGCAGCTCTTTCATATGCTACTTCAGGAGAGCACGGACATGGGCAGAGGTTGAACTTCGATCTAAGAGATAGCAGTGTCTTCTCCATCCTTCCTGGCTCCAACAATCCTCCAATCATCAATCTAATAATCCACTCCCCAAAAGAGAACACCGCAGCACAGTAAATCTAATAATATTCTGTGACGCAGCCTCCTGATTATACAGTGCCCCCACCCCTTCCTACTGCAGATGCTCTTTTACCTCATGACCTAATCTTAACCTCTTCCCCCACTAGTTCTAAAGTTTAATCATGATTGTATTTCCTTCCTTTGAAACCTAAAACATGGAGTCTATTACTTCAACCATTCTCTCCTAAGCACTAACATTTATACGCTATTTAGTCTTAGGTAGATAATACAGCTTGAGGTTTTAAGGTCCTTGGATAGCAAGCAGCATTAGCAACATTTTTTCAGAGAGTACTGCAGTGACCAAACTAAATAATGACCATAAAGTTAAAAAATAAAGGCCACTATGTATCACCCACATCAACCTAACAGACCTGCAAATCTGATCACTGTATCAAATTTAATCACGTGCTGTTTTGTGATGTAAGCGGTTGACTTTCAAGCCAAGCAACCACAATCTAGGGAGTTCAGCTGCATTTCCTTGCCAAAAAAAAAAAAAAAAAAGATTGTTCAATTGGGCTTGTGACAGTTTACACCTTCTTAAGAAGGAATGGGAAGGGTCACAAGATCCTCATCTGAGTATCCTGCAGATGCTACATACTGAATGCAATTCTCCCTTAACTGCACGTGGCCCAGGGATGGCACTGGAATCTATAGAATGGAGAGACAAGAAGCTCCATCTATATGGCTTTGGGGAAGCTCTCATCCCTGCTGGGTAAAGGTTTTCCAGCTGTGACCTGCTGAGGAGAGAAACACCACTCACATTCTCTGAAGAAAACCCTTGCCTATGCTCTGCAAGGAAGCCCAATAAACTCATTGGTTTTCCAGGGTGAACTTTGGTGAAATGATGCCTTGATTTTTGGAGAAAAAAAAATAGACATTGCTTGCATCTCTCTCTAGGAAGGAGTTTTTGCAAGTTGGGCATTTAGTCTGCTGGTTACAAATACAGTAAGAATTAATTCCATGCATAATTTAGTGTCAATAATAATTTCTAGGGTCCTGCCTTAGATGGATCACCAATACCAATTAGAAAGCCTTTCCTTTGTCACTATAGGGATCACAGAATTGATTTTTTAAAAACTGCATTTTTTTTAATCTTAAAATCTTACTTACATTTTTATTTAATTATTTGGTGTGTGTGTGTGTGTGTGTGTGTGTAAAACTTGCCTGAGTCAGTTTTCTTACTCTACCATGTGAATTGTTATGTCTGAACTTGTTTTTGCTCTTATCAGATCTGGCATCCCTTTTCCTGTCTGTGAGCAGAAAAATCCTTGATTTCCTCAATGGCAACAAGGTCCTCAGACAGGGTAGGGATCAGAACCAAGGAGTTGATATCTTTTGATTTTTGTGTGTAATGAGGTATATGTACATATTTGTATGGGGGTACAGAGATATGCAAGTGTGCATGCAGGTGTATACATATATGTTATGTGTCTAATTCAGATGCCAGTTGTCTTCTACGGCTCTCAACTTTACTTTTTGAGACAAGGACTTTTCATGAACCGTGGAGCTTACTTACTGGCTAGGTACCAACTGGATAGAGTACCTGGCAAATGAACTCCAGGCACCTGTTGCTGATCTCCCTCTCCATAACGTGGTTATAGATACATGGTGCCATACCCCATTATTTATGTGGTTCCTGGGGATCCAAACTCAGGTCTTTATGCTTGTGTGGCAGGCACTTTATTGATGGAGCCATTTTCCGAACCCCTTCTTACTGCTTCTTAGACTGACCCCAGTACACTCTTCTTCCAGAAAGGTCACACCTCATAAACCTTCCAAGCAGTACTGCCAACTGGGGACCGAGTTTCAAATGCCTGAGAATATGGAGACATTCCAATCAAACCACTGTAGGTTTGCTGTTCTTTAAGGAAAGACTGGAGTGCCCTTTAAAACCTTCGTCTTCCATCCTCTTAGGAAAGGAACAGGCTAGTAACCACTGGCCACAGATGACAGGCTCTGATTGTAAGAATTATCAGAAACATACATGCTTGGGAAAAAAAATTAATACTTTGTTGGAAAACTATTATCAAGATCAGAACGGGTTCTGTAAAGAACCAGACAGAAAACGTACACACCTAGCAGGCCGGACCATCTCTATTACTACTACACAATTCTGACATCAAAGCAGAAAGAAGAAGAAACATTTTACTAATCTGTAAGGAATGGAAATGGCCACTTTCCAATTAGAAAGTAGGTGGGGTTGGCTGATAGCCTGCTTCCTGTAAGCTGTTTCTACTCTAGTAGCAATTTTAATTCCCCAAGTTATAAATTACTAGTAATATTGCAAAATAACCGTCATAGACTTGATAAACAATGCTGTCTAGCAGAGGTATGAACAACCTACACCATCTTCAACACATCCCACTTCCCACACACTCCCAGGTAAAATGAGCCTTTGCATTCGAATAGTTCTGTATTTTGCTCTATGAAAATCACGGTTTGGAATCTCCTTTAAATTAGTTCTGTAACATCATCTTAACACATTTATTTACGGATAAGGGGAAATTACTTATGACTGTAAGCTATCCAGTGTCAGTGCTGAGAACTAAACCTTGGTCCTCCTATGCACTCTTAGCTACTAAGTGATCTCTCCAGGATCTTGGGTTTTGTTTTGTTTTTAAAAGACATAGTCTTTTGATGGAACTCTAACTTGCAAGAATCCCTAAGTCATCAGTGCTGGCTTCAAATACTGATCCTTTTGCCTCTAACTATTAGGTGTTGGAATTACATTGTGTGAAATTTAACCTTTTCTTTTAAAAGATTATTTGCTAGAAAATTTTAAATTATTTATAACACAAGGTTAACATTATCTTCCATGTCACTGTGTTTTTCATGTGGTCTGGAGCAAAGCTATTTCCAATACAGTTTCCACGTCTCTGGCCAATCTCCCACATATCCATATCTCACTCTGTTAAGAACAATTTCTTTTTATCAGGCTTCCACTTATGGTAAAATTCTTGCAGGATAAAAGATAAACTCTGGTTAGGTATGCTAGCTCTTTCCGTATCATCCAACTATCTTACACTATTAAGTAAACATTCCATTCAAGCCAAACAAAAATGTTGTTATTGTTAAAATACACATTAAGGTAATTTTTTATGCATAACAGATTACTGATAACTTCTGTTTGGTATGATCTAAATAAAGTAGCAGGAAGACAAATAAGCAACCACCCTCACAATAATTTGTTGTTAAAAACTCAGGATGCACTGGGTCCTGCTTGTCTTTCCCCAGTAGGCCTCCCCCTTTACTATGTCAAATTTAATCCATCTTCTATAGCCTTAGAATTTTATACATTATTAAAAACTAGTCCTTATATAAAAATCATGTTAATTTTTGAGTGTCAAATTATACTTGCACAATTTGAGTATTAAAAATTATTCAATAATTTTAATTACCTTCTACATATACATAGCTTGATATCCCCCAGCCTGTGGAGGGCAGATCTTCTAGTCTGTTGCTTGGATCAATTCTTTATTTATAAAGTAAAACAAAAAAATACTTAATTCATTTCCTTATGTTCTAAACAATCTTATACATGGACTTGTTTCCTCGACATTTTCCATTCAATAAAAGGAGAACATAAGAATTAAAATGTGTAGAAATTTATAAGAGAATGACCTCAAATAAAAGTCTACCTAAAAATCAAAACAATTACTTAGGTTACTAAATTAATTTACAGATATGAATCTGTTTTCAAGTAAAAATGATCATGTTTTTGAAATTATCACAGATACAAGCCTAGAATGGCGCTGCAAACTCCTTAATACACTGCATTTAAAACTCCAATTAGCTGCCCGGGCAATGGTGGCACACACCTTTAATCCCACCACTCAGGATGCAGAGGCAAGTGGACCTCTGTGAGTTCAAGGCCAGCCTGGTCTACAGAGTGAGATCTAGGACAGCTGGGACTGTAACACAGAGAAACCCTGTCTCAAAACAACAACAAACCAAACGAATAGAAAACAAACAAAAACAACTAAAACCAGAGAAGTTTCATAGGAGTTCTTTTGTATCACAGTATTATCTTCTGATCAGCAAATCCTTTAGTTTTGATTAAGTCTGAGTTTATTTCTCTTGGTTTTGTATAGGAATCCTTTGCTTACCATGACATTGGTGAGAACATTCTTGCATATTTCCTTCTTAAAATCTTATAGTTTTAGCTTCTACATTCAAGTCCAGGATTCATCTTGAATACTCTTCGTGTTTAGTGTAAAGAAAGAATGATGCTCACATTTGCTCATATAGATATGGACACATTTTCTTGGGCAAAATACAACTGAAAATAAAATGAATCAGGCAAGTGTTTGTAAATTCTGGGCTCTATTTTGCGGGGCATCTTGGCCGGGGTAATGGTTTCCAATCATGCTAGTGTCATACTGCTTAGTTATTGTAGCTTTTACTAAGCCATGTAGTTAAGGAGATAAATTCCTCAACTTTTTTTTTTGTTGTTGTTGTTTTTGTTTTTGTTTTTGTTTTTCGAGACAGGGTTTCTCTGTGTAGCTTTGCGCCTTTCCTGGAGCTCACTTGGTAGCCCAGGCTGGCCTCGAACTCACAGAGATCCGCCTGCCTCTGCCTCCTGAGTGCTGGGATTAAAGGCGTGCGCCACCAAAGCCCGGCCGTAAATTCCTCAACTTTGTTCATCTGAAGAAACAGTGCTTTTGATATTCCAGGCCATTTGTATTTCCAAAGTTTTTATAGTGAGCTTATTAATTCTCACACAAAGTAATCCCTGACAGAATTATAACTGGGGCAGCATTAAAACTTTTAGACCCATTTGAAAAGAACTTAAAATATTAGAACATCATCTTCCAGTTTATAAAGATGGATAGCAGTGCAGCTATCCACTTGTTGAGATCTTAAACAGTTTGAAGAACTGGCTAGTTTTCAGTGTTGAGGTTTTACAGATTTTTTTGGTTGTTGTTAAAATTTATTCCTTACTTATGGGGCTGGAGAGATGTCGCAGTGGTTAAGAGCGCTGACTGCTCTTCCAGAGGACCAGGGTTCAATTCCCAGATTCTCAGGAGCCACATGGCAGCTCACAACTGTCTGTAACTTCTGTTCCAGGGGATCTGACACCCTTATGTAGACATACATGCAGGCAAAACACCAATGCACATAAAATACAAATAAATTAATTATTAAAATAATTATTCCTAGCCGGGCGGTGGTGGCACACGCCTTTAATCCCAGCACTCGGGAGGCAGAGCCAGGCGGATCTCTGTGAGTTCAAGGCCAGCCTGGGCTACCAAGTGAGTTCCAGGAAAAGGCGCAAAGCTACACAGAGAAACCCTGTCTCGAAAAACCAAAAAAAAAAAAAAAAAAAATTATTCCTTATCACTTTAACTTTAGGGGCTACTATAAATATCCCCTGCCCATACACATTTTGACAGTGTCTCATTCAGGTCTTTTCTGACTCCACCTCCCCAGTTTGGGGATAACACGTATGCACCATTAGCCTCAGTTCCATCTGATTATTGTTTTTCTTTGTTCTTTTCTTTCCTTTTTTGTTTTTTAGAGACAGGGTTGGAGGCTGTCCTAGATCTTGCTCTGTAAACCAGGCTGGCCTCAAACTCACAGAGATCCGCCTGCCTCTGCCTCCCAAGTGCTGAAATTTAAGGTATGTGTCACTACTGCCCAGCTGTTTTTGTTTTTCAATGCATATATTCTTTTTTTGTTTCCTTTTGGTTTTCAAGACAGAGTTTCTCTGTGTAGCCTTGGCTGACCCTGGAACTTACTCTGTAGACCAGGCTGGCCTCAAACTCACTGATAATCTGCCTGCCTCTGCCTTCCCGAGTGCTACGATTAAAGGTGTACACCACCACTACCATTGGCTTCGATAAATATATTCTTATGTGCAATAAAATGTCTGGGCATTCAGTTTATTAGTTTTGATGAATACACATTAAGATATCAGGCATTCCCATTCCCCACATAGCCAAATCTTACTCCAAGAAGTAACCAGAAATTAGGTTGTCAACAGACACTTTTGCCATTTTATAGACGTTTGACCATAAAGCCATACATTATATATTTCAAGATCTGGTCATGCTTTCATGCTGTACTGAGATTCACCTGTCTTTCCACCTACATCATCAATACATTCCATTTTATTGAGCAACATTCAATGGATGAACACAGCACAAGTTGTTTATCCATTCTGTTACTGAACATCTGGGTTGCTTCTAGTTTTAAGATGTCTACAACTGCTATAAACTTTCTTGACATAGCTTTTTATGAACAATATAATCTCATCTTCCTTTGAAAAATATTCATAAATAATATTGCTAGTTATGGTATAGTTGAATATTTACCTTTGAAAAGCACTTGGTAATAGTTCTCTAAAGTCACAGTACCACATGACAGTCCCATATTTGATGTTGTTCATGATCTTAAATTCAGTTATTTGGGTGAGTATGTAGTGGTATGCCATGATGATTTTAATTCCTATGCACCAGATAGCTAATAATGTGGTGTGCACAAGCTAATCAGTCTTCTGCATATTTTCTTTTATAAAATGTTTGCTCAAGTGCTCAAGTCCATTTATAAAATTGGGTTAACTTTTCCTATTACATTATCATGAACTATCATATACTTTTTATACAAGATCTATGTTAGATATATGTGCTATACATCTTATTTATAAAATTCCAATTTAGAAGATAAATTATAATTTTAGAAAATATGTATGATATCTTCAGCTTCTCTTTGTTTAGAGAAAAACAAAAAACAAAAGCAAAAACCTCATGCAGGTAACCAAAGCTATTTTATTAGTGTACTGGGCACCTCATATCCAAGACAGTGCTTCAAAACATTCCTCTACCATGCTTTGGTTCTTCCTTTCCCTGGAAGAAGTGATATAGATGTCTCACGTAGGGCTGAACACTCAGCACTCACTTAGTCTGCAAACTTTGGCTAGTTAAAAGAGTTTCTGCATTACCTACACCCACCGCTGAAAGAAGTTTTCAAAGGAAGGCTCCTAATAGCTGTGGTTACTCACATAAGATTAGGCCTGTCAATATTTCATCAAGGATGGGAAAGAATCTCACAGGGGTCTCATTCCTCCCAAATAACTTTCTTCACTGGGTTACCTACTTATAAGTCGTCCATGCTCTAGACTTAAACTTTCTTTTTCTTTTTTGGTGGGGGAATAGGTTTATATATAGCAAGGGAATTTGCTAAAAAAAAAAAAAAGGGGGGGGGGTTTCTGCAGCAGAGACAAAAGTAATGGAGTGCGAGTAAGAGTAAAATACACTATACATGTATGCGCACCCCCCCCCCGAAAGAGTAAAATACACTATACATGTATGCGCACCCCCTCCCTGAAAGAGTAAATTCGGTGAGTGAGGAAGGATGGCTGGAGACGGGATCTGCTCTGCTGTCCAGGGCTGGCCTCCATCTCCTGGACTCATGTGGTTCAAAAGGTAGTCCTGCGTCAGGCCCCAGGACCGGGACCACAGGCCTTGCCAGTCACACTGCTCTCTTCACTTTTTCTTGGGGGTGCTCTTTTTTAGGTGAATGCGAGTTGAATACACTTTAAATTTTGGCTAATTTCAACTCATCAGTATTTCTTTTATGCCTCATGCTTTCTACTTCTTTCATAAGAATTTTTGTATGGGGTTGGAGAGAGTTCAGTGGCTCAGAGTGCTTAATGTTCTTCTATAGTTCCCAGGTTGATCCCAGCATCCACATCAGGTAGCTTACAACCACCTGGAACTCCAGCTCCAAGAGGGTCTCATATCCTCTTCTGCCCTCCAAGGGCACTGAATGTATATGGTACACATTCAGAAAAGCACACACAAATAAAAAAAAAAGTTTCTGTGAAGTAATTTTTGTTTGTTCTGAGGTGGTAACATTCATGTATGTTTTCTCTTCAAATGTATCATTACTTTAGCTTTCAAATTCAAGTTCCGTTTTAAACTTAAGTTTTACACAGTATAAAGGATAAAGTTCCTCTTTCCCACACTGATATAGTAACTCCAGTACCTTATACTGAAGAGATCGTCTCTTATTGAATTGCTTGTATCAACTTCACATATCTTTCTCAGCTCTCTGTTCTGTTCCTTGAGCTGTTTCTACTTACATACAATTATAAAACTGTCCTGTTGATTAGTATTACTTTGAAATAAATAGTGATATCATGGTAAATACATCCTCCTTTTTCTAAAATAGTTTTGGCTTCTTAATCTTTTGCTTTTAATTAAAAAAATTAGTTTTATTTATTTATTTATTTATTTACTTATTGATTGATTGTGTGTGTGTGTGTGTGTGTGTGTGTGTGTGTGTGTGTGTGCACATATGAACATATGACCACACACAAAAGTAAAAAACAACTTATGGGAGTCGGTTCTTTCTGTCTTCTCTGTGACTGAGGGCCCCAAACTCAGGTTGTCAGGCTGAGGAGCTAATATGCTTACCTGCTGAGCCTTATCACTGAAGTCTTCTGTCTTTAAAACTCTGAGTGGAACCACATTAAATCTATAGCCCAATTTAGGAAGAAATAAACTCTAAATAATAGTCTTCAAATTCGCAAGCCTGGTATCTCTGTTCAGATCTTTGATTGAGCGAGTTGTGTTGTGTATTTTCATTGTTAAAGTCTTACATGCTGTTAAACTTACACCTTGATGTTTCATGAGTTTTAAAATTACTATTTGTAGTGGTTTGAATGGGAAGGCCCCGACAGACTCACTCATGGATATGAATGTTTGGCCCATAGGGAGTGGAACTATTTTGAGGTGTGGCCTTGGTGGAGGAAGTAGGGGGGGGGCAGGTCTTGAGATCTCATCTGCTCATGCCATCCTCACTGTAGTACACAGTCCCCTTCTGCTGCCTGTGGATCAAGATGTAGAACTCTTAGCTCCTTCTCCAGCATCAGATCTGTCTGCATGCTGTCATGCTTCCCACCACTAAACCTCTGAAACTGCAAGAAATCCCCCATTAAATGTTTTCCTTTATAAGAGTTTTCTTGGTTATGGTATCTCTTCACAGCAATAGAAACCCTAACACACTAGTATTATTTGTGTTTGTGCCTATATGTAGTGGGCATGTGAGTAAATGGAGGTCAGAGAACAACCTTACAGAGTTGGCTTTCTATATTCCACCTTGTGAGATTCAGTATGGCTATTTAACAGGTATGCTTAAATGATTTCTCGATGGTGTCTATGTTCACAGTCTCTACATTTTCAAACCTTTATACTTTGTTGACACTGATTTTATGAGATGGTATATGATTCATACCTTTTGACTGAAATTAACATGTGCCCTTGAAAGAAACATTCTTCAATTGTTGGATGTAGAGGTCTATAAGTACCAATAAGACCAAGATGTTGAGAGTTAATTTAGCTCTATTATTAAGATTTTGTATTGTTATTGTGTCAATTACTGAGAAAAAGTTCTTAAAATCTGTTTGTTTGTTTTTTAAAATATGCATTGGGCATTCGTCTGCACATATGTCTGTGCAATATTTGAGTGCTTGGTGCCCACAGAAGCCAGAAGAGAGAGTTGGAGATGAGCTGTGTAGGTTGTGGGAACCAAACCAGTTATCTTTGGGAGAGCAGACAGTGCTCTTAATGGCTGACCCATCTCTCCAGCACCTAGTATCTTCAAATCTTCATTTATGTAAATTTATTTCTAATTCTATACAACTTTCTTTGCTTCATTTATTTTTAAATTCTCAATAGGTGTACACACATTTGTCACTTACATTTTCTTAATATTCTTACTCTCATCATGTTTCAATACAAATGCCTATATAAGCAGTAAAGAGTTAAATGAGTTTTTAAAGTTCTTATTCTTAGGAGCTTAATAATGAACTTAGATAAATCCTTAAACTTCTGGGGGGAAAACTAACACTGCTATCTTTTAAGGTTCTGAAAAAATTTATTTAAGCTGTGTAAACAAATATTTGTATAAATATCATAAGAAAAACTATCATAATGATGAAAGAATGTTCACGTCACTAGGTAGTTTAAAAGGTACTGTGTCTGTAATTAATTAAAAATGGCATAATTATCCTTTGTGCTGCATCAATTAAAAACTCAATTGTGCAATGATCTATCAGTGCTTCCAGTAAAACTATTGTACCCCTTCCATTTAATGGCCTATCAGTTCTGAGGTAGAAGGTAATATGAGAGGACTCAATTAGCAATGTATTATTATATCGCCTTAACCTGAAGCAAGGCCCATCAAGCACTATTAAATTAGCCTGAATCTTGCAGAATGTCAGCAACATTATATATACATTAACAGCAGAGTTAATGTTCCTTGGGGGATGCTACTGAAGAAAAAAAGTAAAGGTAGCATTTGGATATAATTTTGTAGTCACCATTTATATTATATTCTCTTTTATTTTTGTCATCTGTGAATATATATGACAAAGTTTCAATCAGTTAAGCATAGTTTTGCTTATCCAATAAAACACACATTATCTGGAATACAGGTTTTTCTTTGAACAAGAGTTAATATGCTTTTCTTCTTGTTCATCATCACTATTATAAGATAGGGTCTTGCTCTGTAGCCCAGGTAGTCTTAGAACTTGAGGCCCTTCCTGCTTCAGCCCCCCGGAGTGCTAGAACTACAGGTGCAGCACCATGCCCACAACACCTTTAATTTTTCCAACTCTTGAATTTCCCAAGCTTATGCTCAGTACCCAAACAGTTGGTGTTATGCACCATAATTTCTCCAAATAGTTGCAGCGTAGTAAGAGCTAAGGAGTAGTAATCAATAGCAGAACCACTGTTCTTTTCACAGCAATGAATCCCTTTTTACTGGTTTCAAGAACCCCTTTGTCTTCACTGATGCTGCCTGTTCTGGCTGTAGTAAAACTTTTCATTGCTTTGCTAAACTATGGAGTTCCTCTCCAGGGCTGTTGATCGCTTGGGCTGTGAGTTTTTTTAAAATTTATTTTTCTCATATGTGCATTTGTTTATAAAAGAAACCAGATTGTTTTTTTTCATTTATTTATTTATTCAATTTATTTATTTTTGTGTGCATTGATGGTTTTACTTGCTTGTATGTCTGTGTGAAGGTGTCAGATCTGGAACTGGAGCTACAGACAATTGTGAGCTGCCATGTGGGTACTGGGAACACAACCTGGGTCCTCTGGAAGAGCAGCCGGTGCTCTAACTGATGAGCCATCTCTCCAGCCCCTCATATGTATATCTTTAAGTTTTGTGTTTTGTTACTGTACCTTCTATAAGTTTGTTGCTTTCTTTGCCATGGGACTTCTTGATCTCTACAATGTTTATGAACAGCTGTCCAACAGCTTTTAATACTCATATGAATTCCAGCCTCCAAGGATTCATGATAAATAGGTAAGCTTAGTCCCCTTGGCAAACAAAAACATTAAAAGTGAAGGACACTGGAGCATAAACTAAAAATGTGAGAGGCTCTTATTGCAGTGGAGTCACTTAACAGTTAAAAACCTGGAGGCGGCAATGGTGGTGGTGGTGGCGGCGGCGGCGGCGGCGGCGGCGGCGGCGGTGATGGTCATGGTGCAGCATACCTTTAATCCCAGCACTTAGGAGGCAGAGGCAGGTGGATCTCTATGAGTTTGAGGCCAGTTGCAAGATAGCCTGAGTTACACTTCTGAGAAACCCTGTCTCAAAAAATTTTTTAAAAGCCGCAAAACAAAGAAACACTTCAAGTATCAGTATAGGTTTACTACTTGCTGTGTATAAAGCCACACAAACTACCCCTGGAGGATGTGTTCTTTCAGGTCTGCATGATGGGCTGCTGAAAGGATTCAATGTGAGCATTTTTTTTTTGTTTGTTTTTTTTTTTGTTTTGTTTTTTTTTTTTTTTTGTTTTTCGAGACAGGGTTTCTCTGCGTAGCTTTGCGCCTTTCCTGAAGCTCACTTGGTAGCCCAGGCTGGCCTCGAACTCACAGAGATCCGCCTGGCTCTGCCTCCCGAGTGCTGGGATTAAAGGCGTGCGCCACCACCGCCCGGCTAATGTGAGCATTTTAAAGCACTGCAAATCTTAGCAATGTCAGAATACAAGTTTCTCTCTTTATCAAGTTGGGAACTTCAACATTTTCTCTTAAATAAAGAATTTCAGAGTTTCTTTTGGTGTATCAAAAGTGGCAGCCAATATTCTTGCACGTTGGGGATTATTGCTAAAGTAAGGGTTTCTTGAAAGAAGCATTATGATACTACAATAGTCAATTTGAGAACCAAAACTAAATGACTAACGGGGCGAGGGGGGCGGGGTCAGCAATGTATACCTTAGACAAAGGAGTGACTCACATTCCAGATGGGACATCACATGACTCAGAACATCATGTGATCTAAAATTGACAAATGGTTTGATTCTGAAAATTTCCATTTCATAGTTTGAAAAAAAAAGGTGGCTGCATAAATAAAACCCAGAGATAAAGGGGAATTTTACTTATTTCAAAGATAGGGCCTTTCTTTTTAGCCTATGCTGGCTGCAAACTCAGCAATCCTCATTCCTTAGTCTCTCAAATTCTGGGACTACAGGTGTGGGACTACCATGTCTGACTCATGAGGCATCTGTTGCATGTAACAAATCACTTACTGTGACCATCACTGTTTGTTGTATTTGCCAGTAATAATGAGTATGTACATATTAATTAGAGTGATATTATTAGTATGACAGTTAAGATGACTAGATACTCATGTCTTAGATTAGATCAAAACCCATGAAGATTGCCTTTCTATTTTTGTTGCTGTTGCAGATTCTGAGAGGAATCTGAAGGTAAAAGAAGTTTTCGGAATCCTATGAGAAAACAATGGGAAAGATAGCCACCAGCAAAAATACAGTATGTGAAGAACCCGAAAAGCTAGAGCAAGGTCCCAGGTCAAAGCCAGCTGAGGCCTGAAACACTTGGTGAGCGGTAGGACAGCAATGACAGCACAGCCTCCAGTGCAGCACACGCAAACTGCACATGTTAATCACATGCTCTTCAATGCATGCACCAATAATTGGCTTTTCCTATGAGGAATTCTGGGGAAAAAATCATTTCCAGAAGTGAGATGCATTTTAGAAAGCAGTACAAACTTTGTCTACTTTGTCTCCAATTAAAAAGAAGAAAATATGAATTGAGGAAGGGGAACCATTTCAAAAGGGGGGCAATGGAAAAAGAAGATATGTTAAGCTGCTAAAAACAAAACAACCTTATCACATGAAGTCACAAAATTATATGAATACACAATGGTGAAATTATGTGGATAAATTTCTATCTTCTCTATCATTACACAAGTATAAGTCTTACTAAACTTACCTGACAGCCTGATAATCCGGAGTCTCTGCTGTATAGGGAAAATGAGCCTCTATCTGATGTTTTTCCTATAAAACCAAAAAACAACTTTATATTAAAAACTTCATTGGTGGACAATAAGCTCAGCTGCAAAACTCTTCATCCTAGTCTCAGTAAATACTTGACCATCAATGTGAAATCACTGAAAATACTGTCCAAAGAATAAAGAACTGACATCTAAATAGTAAACAACATGACTCACAGAGGATATTCACATATATTTGCTTCAAACTGGACATTTTTCTTTCTCTCAAAAATGAAAACAGTACAGATAAAGCTGAATGAACATCCATGCATGCAGTTTTACTATAAAGCTGTTGTAAGTCTCATGTATAGTTTGTCAATGTTTGTACACTCATGCACTCAAACAATATACATAACGATTTGAAAACACTGAAGATAGAATTATGTAGTGCATACCCTTTTGAAATTTGCATTTTCATATTATATTCTATTTTTGAGATAAACCGATATAGATACCAGTTCAGTTTTCTATTGGTGTCTCCTTATGTACATAAAAGTACAGCTTATCTACTTCCCTGCTGAAAAAGTTTCCAATTTTGTGGGTAGAGAGCCATGAACAAATACTCTTCGCATGTCTTACTATGAAGCTTTTTCCAGGGTGTGTACACATGGCAGAAGTGTCAGTTACAGGTCACACAATAAGGCACTGGCTTATTCCTCCACGCCCTCTCTGGCAGTACAAACTCTCCTTCAGAATTCCTTTTGGGACACAGTCACAATTCAGAAGTTAGCCAGCCAAGCATAGGAGCAGTTCTGGCAGTTCTCGAGGGAACAGACAGTGGATACCTCACAGCACCAACAACTGACAGCAGCAATTTTTATGTCTATGTGTGCAAATCGCTTGAGTGCATTTGTGTGCTTGTGCTTATACATGAGTGCACCTATGTGTGTGTGGGTGAACCCATCTGTCAGTACAAGTGTGTTGACCAAAGGTCAATGTAGATGTAACTGTCTTGTTAAGTAAGAAACACAAAGCCAAATACAGAGCTAAAGGGAAAAAAAGTTATAACTAATATAAAGAAAAACTATATACAAAAGTACAATAACTATATACCATATATACAGGCAATAAATACCTAAACAATGTCTACTCCATTTGTATTTGACAAATTCAGAGAAAATAATTCCATTATCTATCCTATTTTGCTAAGTCCAAAATGTACCTGATTCACTTTCTATCCTAAATAATCTTCAACTATAACTAACTAATCTTCAACTCCCTCAGAGACCCAAGAAGGAAATAATATTACCTAACAAAAATAAAAACAGGAAGTACATGCAAGCAGCTTCAAAAAAAAAAAAAAAAAAAATGTGAGTTGACAGAAACAGCCAGCTGGCCTGGACAGTCACCTGAGGTTTCTCAGCAGTGTTGGGGCATCATCTTCAGCCTATTTTCTTTTCTTTTTTTCTTTCTTTTTTTTTTTTTTTCAGAGTTAAAAGCCAAGAGGTCAGAGCAATAGCTAAGAGCTGAGAGTAAAAACCTCCTTACCCTTCCTACCACTGCTGTCCTTCCCTCAGCCAGAGACCTACTTCCTTTTTATTGACTTTCTTTTCTGCCTTCTCATTGGTTGTAATCCCAACCACATGACCTCCTCGTCACTGCCTGCTGTACAGACCTCCAGGTCTTCTATGGTTGGTATTGAGATTAAAAGCGAGTTTCTCCATGCTGGCCGTATCCTTGAACACACAGACATCCGCCTAGCTCTGCCTCCCAAGTGCTGGGATTGAAGGCGTGAGCCACCACCGCCCAGCTTCTGCTATGGATTGCTACTAGCTCTGACCCCCAGACAACTTTATTTATTAACATACATTAATAAAATCACATTTCAGTACAAATAAAATATCACCATAGGTCAATGTCAGATATCATTTGTTCTCCAGCTTACTTTCTGAAAGTCTCTCAATGAACATGGCCCTTTGTGTTTTGTATAAGTTGGCTGTCCAATGATCCAAGATGCTCCTGTATCCTACTCCACATCTGCTGCATTACAGGCATGCCTAGCTTTTATGTGGGTGCTGGGGATAGAATGCACAGACATCTTACCCACTGACCATCTTCAGCCATTGTACTAATTTGTAAATAGAGCATTTAGACGTTTATTTTCTTTAAAACATCTTCTATTTCGTTTTATTTTATGTATTTTATGAATATTTTGCCTAAATGTATGTCTGTGCACCACATGAGTATCTGGTGACCACAGAAGAGGGCACTGCATTCCCAGGAACTGGAGCTAATTGATAATTGTGAGACTCCACATGGTCACTTCGAATCAAACCCTGGTCCTCTTGAAGGGCAGCCATGCACTTAAGCTCTGGCTCATCTCTCTAGTACCTACTCATTTGTTTTTAATAGTTTAAGTATATTCAGTAAAACCAACTTGCAAATACAATATAGTTCATCACGTCATACTGCTCAAGACTTCAGTAAAGATAACACAACTTGATGATGATATGAAAAGTGGACGAAAAACAATGCCAAGATGTTTTCCTCCATTTCAAGGTAAAAAGTCACCATGTAATCAAATATGATGAGAATTTACCCTAAATGATTTAGTGATTATGTGAACTTTACTATAAGGACATGCTATACATTGAGTTATTAGCTTGTGGCTGAATAAAATGGACATCTTTTAATTTTAAAAGTTTACACAGAGATCATATGTCCAAGTTGTCCAACTCTAAACCTACCATCTACTAACACTATAGATACACAGGAATCTAAGTCTAGATATTTCCTAAGTGCCAAGGATAGTATCTCTGAGCCTTTTGGCTACTGGGATACAGTACATATTTCTGATGAAGTAGAGGCAACACACAAAAACATAAATTTAGAATGGAAAAAAGTCTGATAATAAATGATGTCTATATACTTCACATTCTCATCCTTTGTCTTCTTTTTTTTCCTTTTCTTTTTTGAGATGGAGTTTTGCTGCAGAGCCCAGGCTGGCCTCCAGATCATGGCAATCCTTCTGGCTCAGTCTCCCAATCATGCCTTGACTACATGCATGCACCATGACTTACAGTTCCATTCTCTGGGGAGGAGTCGGGGGGTTCCTCTCTGTGTAGTCCTGGCTCTCATGGAGCTAGGCTAGCCCCAAACTCAGAGATCCTTCTGCCTCTGCTTCTTGAGTGCTGGGATTAAAGGCATGCCACCACCACACCCAGCTACAGCTCCATTATTACCATATTCTTTTCACATAAAGAATTTTAATTTGAAAAATACGCATATAAAGTTAATGGACTAGAAACCCTTCCTGAAGCAACAGGATGGTAGACATAGAAAGGAAATACTAACTCAGAATGACCTGTAGAGTTCAGTGGGAAAAAAATAAAAGGTACTTCACACCTACATTTAAAGGCTGTTTCTTTCTTTTCTTTTTTTTTTTTTTTAATGAACAGGATAAAATAGTTTGTGAGATATTAAAAAACTTTCATAGTTCTTCTAAGAAATGGTTGTCACTGTAAACAAGCTTGGACCTCATATACTTGGCAAGAAAGAATTGGGAAACTATGTTAGCACTGTAAACAGACACTACACCTATACAGATAGACACTTAACACAGTATATCAATTTCACTGCTGAAATACTCACCAAGTCCTTTCTATCCAAGAAATTCCTCATCCTCAAACATTAGTAATCAGTAGACAAAGTTGATACAATTATTTACAACACATGTTACATTACAAACCATAAATACAATTGTCAATTAAAAACATGTTTTGAAAGACTTCAAACCAAACCAACAACCTAAACTGTACTATACTCAGATTCAAATGTACTAGTAAGAAATAACAAAGTCAAGGTAGAAAAGGAAACAATAGAACATGTAAATATTAGCTTGAGCATCGTCAACAAAGCCCTTTAGAATCTTAGTGATTTGTAGGGAGGCTGACTTTGAGCTAATTCAGAAAAACGTAAAATTGGTCTGGCAGGATGGCTAAGAGGTAAGGGTATTTGCCACGCAAGCCTAAAGACCTGAGTTTAAAGCCCAGAACCCATCATAAGAAGGATGGAGACAACCAAGTCCACCGAGGTGTCCTCTGACCTCCACATGTGTAATGGTGGCATGGGTGCATCCATCCCCATAATAATAATAATAAATACAAGTTCAAATATTTAATTTTTAAATCTTTGCCTATAAATATTCCTAAACTACCTTCCTTTCACAGATATATTCAAGTCAGAGGGGATGAAAATATTACATATCACAAATCTCTTCCAATACAGTAAATAGCTTGTTATAAAAATAATATTTATTCAAATAAGATTGTGAAATATATGTATGCTTTCATTTCATCTTTCACCACGTGGAACTAGTTATTTTTCCAAGGACTTAAAAGTCTGGAGCTGGGGGCTGGAGAGATGGCTTAGGGGTTAAAAGCACTGTTTGCTCTTCCAGAGGACCTGGGTTCAATTCCTAGCACCCACAGTGCAGCTCACAACTGTCTGTAACTCCAGTCCCAGGGGATCCAACACACACATGGCATACAGACAGATACACATGCAGGCAGAACATCTATTTACATTAAAAGCTTAATAAATTTGTCTTTCCTCAAAAAAAAAAAAAAAAAGGTTTGGAGCTGGCTGTGGTGGTGCACACTCTAACCCCAGCCCTCAGAAGGTACAGGAAGGTGGATCTCTAGTAGTAAAGTAGTACAGCTCTCTCTACACTGGAAATACTCTGGACAGAGGAGCCTCAGTTTGTACTGTAGTTCCTGTTCTTGTTGCTGTGACAAATTCCTGGCTCAAGTAATTTCAGGGAGAAAGGATCCTCCTGGCCTCCGGTTTCTGAGGCTGCACTGCATTATGGCGGGACAGGCAAGGGAGCTGGGGCTGCTCTGTCAGTCGTGACTGAAGTGTAAGACATCAATCAGTGCCTTAGTTGCAGAAGCAGAAGCCAAACCGGAACCTAGGTGGTTTATCCTTCAAGGTTTTGCCATTGGCAGCTTCTATCCACCAGGCTAGCTCTATTTCCCAAAGACTCCATAGCCTCCCAAACAATGCCACTATCTGAGCACCAAGTATCTAAACACAAGAGTCTGTAGATGACATTATCCCTTGAAAACATATTAGATGGATTTCTCCAAACATTTATGAGCTAGTGACTCTGACAAACAGTGGATTATGAAATGGTAAATGCCAACTTATGGAAAATGCTACAATCCACTGAAAAATGAGAAATAGTAGATTATGAGACTGTTAATGCCAACTTATAGAAAATGCTACAAGCCACTGGGGGGGGGGAGAGTGTCATGAAAGTACTACTGTTTTTGTTGGATACAGTTTATAGTCTACATAACTTTTTTTTAAACACCACAAGTTAAATAAAGCCATAGTCTACATCCAGAATATGGCAATTATTTTCACTTTCACTTCACAAAAGTGGTTGAAAGCAGCTCTTCAGGGAGGAAGGCACTGTAGAGGATAGGTACCATGGGGGCGACATTCAAAGGAACTGTGAGTGGTATGAGAGCAGACAGGGGCACCTAAAGCTACAGACTCCACTCCCATCAGAATATAAAGATGAAACACAAAAGAAGGCTCTTTGGGGTAGGTAGTTTGAGAACAATATAGCCCTTTGGGCAAGTAATCGTCCAACAAATGTAGTCTTGCACATAAGCTGTACTCTGCCCAACACAGTTCTACAATCTTCAACCTGGTTTTCATTTAGAAACTGATTAATGCTGCCCCACACTGTAAGAACAAGTCATCTTTTTTGTTTTGTTTTTAAAAAAGATTTATTTATTATATATACAGTGTTCTGCCTGCATGTATGCCTGCAAGCCAGAAGAGGGCACCAGATCTCATTACAGATGGTAGTGAGTCACCATGTGGTTGCTGGGAATTGAACTCAGGACCTCTGGAAGAGCAGTCAGTGCTCTTAACTGCTGAGCCATCTCTCCAGCCCAGAACAAGTCATCTTAAGGATAAAAGTGAAACATAGTGACGATGACAAGCCAATTAAACATACAAGTAAAATGCAAGAATAGAGTTACACAGGGAGAATCCAGCAGGTCTTGGGGATTCTCATGTGTTGAAAACCAAATATTCAGACATTCCCATCTCTTATTGCATAGAAAGAGTTGAGTTTGTTTATTTGGTTTTTTGTTTGTTTGTTTGTTTGGTTTTTGTTGTTTAAAGAAAGCAATCAGGTGGCTTCATCAACATTTAAGAAAAACAAGGTGAGAAAAGAACAATGACTTTAGAGGCTACCTAGTCCAAATGTCTCACCAAAAGAGGGGCACTGGTGATTTTCTGTTCTCTACCTTCCAAATCATAAGAACACTGTTGAAGTCAAAAGGTAGCAAGCAAAGAATCTGAAATCTAGATTTGGGTATCTGTGCCCATAGAGGAGACCTAGATGGAATGTGCTTTAAGACTTAAAGAGCTATCATATAACAAGGAATCAGAAGCAGGGCTGGTTTCCTTGAAGCGAACCAGCAATAAAGGACAGACATAAAGATGTGTGTGTGTGTGCATGTGTGTGTGCGTGTGTGTGCGCGCACGTGCTTGTTATGAGGAAGAAAGCACTGAACCTAGAATTTCTAATAGTAAAATAAGGCAACCTTTCCAGAAAACTATATAAGGTTTAAGCTAAGCTTATTAATAAGAAGCTAGGTGGGAGGATTTATTAATTTATTAATGTAGTGGAAATTTTCAGAAGCTAAATCCTACTGCAGAGACACGTGAGTTCACAGGTAAATGACTATTTGTCTTAGATTGTCATTTACTTATTGACAGAGTTTCTGTATACTCCAGATCAACACTATATGTAATAGTTAACTTTCTATTACTATAAGGAACTATCAGAGACAACTATGTTACAAAGAGGAAAGGTTTATTCATTCAAGCTTACAGTCTGTGAAGCGCAAAGGCTTGGTTTCCACTTCAACTCAGTATTGTTGAGTTCTCCAATCCATTCAGCTATATTACATCACAATGGAGGCATGTGTAGGGGTGTGGAAAAGCTTACATTACAAAGAGGGAGACAGGGAGCCTTAAATCCTGATGTCCCACCCACCTTAATGGCTCCACAGCACTTCTCAATGTCACAACACTTCAGTCCAAATCTAAAATTGGAATAGGCCTTGGAGCGGGACATAAACCACATTGAAACCACACTTAAGATCTTTCGTTGGATCCATGCAACTATTTTCTGTAGCTGACTCTTCACTCTCTTAATGGAGTCTCTTATAAACAGAAATCTTTCATTTTATTATAGGCCACTGTCAGTTTTCTCCCACTTGCCTAGCATTTTTTGTTATGCATAGAGTTTAAGAAATCTTCACGGTTGGGGATTTAGCTCAGTGGTAGAGCAAGCGCAAGGCCCTGGGTTCGGTCCTCAGCTCTGGAAAAAAAAAAAAAAAAAGAATCTCCAATTTGGGGGCTAGAGAAATGGCTCAGAGGTTAAGAGCACCGACTGCTGTTCCAGAGGTCCTGAGTTCAATTCCCAGCAACCACATGGTGGCTCACAACCATCTGTAATGAAACCTGGCATCCCTCTTCTGTATACATAATAAATAAATCTTAAAAAAAAAAAAAAAAAGAAATCTTCACTTAGTCCACAGCCATAAATCTTTACAGAAAGCTCTACTATTTTGTTTCTCATATTAAAACCAGAATTTGGCTTTTATGTATTTGGTTGAGGATCCTGGCACATCCTTTTCTTTTTTTTTTTTTAATTTATTTTTTAAATTACACTCATGATATTCATTACTTACACTCATGATATTAATCAAATTTGTGGTATTCGTAAATTACATTCGCAGTATTCATTCAATTATATATATGTATATATACATATATACATATATATATACATACACACACACACACACACACACACACATATATATATATATATATATTTAAATTTTAAATGTCAAATGTCATTTCTTGAAGGGGGTAGGAGGTTAAATATAGGCTTATACCACAATGGGAGGACTCCGGAGGGCAGAAGTTCGCTACTGATGTTTTACAATCTTGCATCTAAGCTGTTAATGCTCGTTATTCAGGATATACAGACAAGGAACTTCCCTTAAGCATTCAGGCGGGTGGAACCTGGCAGGGAATTAGCATTGGGAGGATATCAAGGTCAAGGTCCGCAAGCAAGGCAACATTTACCCAAAACGGGGGCCAGGGCCCTACAGGTCCCCCTTTTATTAAAAAATGAGCTTCTGACTTGGGTTGCATGGGATGTCAGCAGGTCACCTTACCCGTCATGAAGACACCTGCCCAGGCCACACAGGTCCTCTGTCTTAGGTTGATGAGTGCCCCCCCCATTACCCATCTCTGAATACTCATTATCATACCGGCTCAATCATGTGTGAGCTGCATGGTTAATTGCTGCCAAAGATCTCAAAGTGGGACTGCGCTTGCAATCTGAGTGTTCGATACAGAAAAGACCAACAGAGGTCCTATCTCACCCATAGCCAGTAGGCTAAAGGCAAGTGAGCCATTCCCTTCCTTAACGAGCCATACTGTTCGTTGGAGTCCTTGTAAGATAGTATCCCAAAAGCAACTGGAACTTGAGTTTATAAATTTATAATTTTCAAAGCCAGTCGAGATGTATATAACTACTGAATTAAATTTATCATGCCCAATAGAGTGCAAGATTAACTAACTGTGGTAGCTACTTTTGTTGCCGGGGTCTCCACTGTGCTAGCTGTAGTAAGCAATTATGAAATGGTAATCCCAGAAACAGCAGCAGCGGTGTGTGCCATTGTTATAACAGCAACAGCGGCAGCAGCAATGTCAAATTCTCTTCTGGATTGTGTGGACATCCACTGGCATGGATACAACTCCAGGAACATG
This sequence comes from Peromyscus maniculatus bairdii, assembly GCF_049852395.1. Lineage (NCBI taxonomy): Eukaryota > Metazoa > Chordata > Mammalia > Rodentia > Cricetidae > Peromyscus > Peromyscus maniculatus. The sequence goes on from NC_134858.1 coordinate 69,530,265, forward strand.
AACCACCAAGGCCCATTTTTCTTGATCCCAGCATGACTTTAGACATCCTTTTCTATAGGGATAACTACCTGACTTTAACAAAGATACTATCTAAAAAATTCAAAATAAATAAAATAAAAATGCAGTGACTCCTATGTGAAAAATAACATCAAGGGATAAGTAAAGTTAGGTAAATAAAAGACCACTGAGATAATCTAGATTAGTGGCTTTTAATCTCCCTAATGCTGCGACCCTTTAATACAGTTCCTCATGTTGTGGTGGCCCCCAACCATAAAATTACTTCATTGTTACTTCATAACTATAATTTTGCTACTGTTATGCATCATAATGCAAATATCTGATACGGAGGATATCTGATATGCAACCCCAAAGGGGCTGCAACCCACAGATTGAGAATCTCTGATCTAGATAGAAACTCAGGATGGCTTTATTCTATAAGGCATGTGTCATGTGATGAAGATAAATTCACTAATGAGTAGAGATAATTTTCTTAAGGTCATGGTTTAGTAGCAAAATTCTCTGTGTGTATTCACGAATACACTGGGAATTACTCAGGACCTCAAACACACCAAGCACCTGTTCTAACAATTGGCAGCAAAATCTAAAGAACTCAAGATTTGTCTGTGTGTCATGGTTTGGATATGTCATAAGGGCTTGGTCCTCATTAGAAGCAGAATTAAGAGGAAAACATTCTAGAGTGATCCTGTCATGAAGGCTCTGTCTTCATGAACAGATTAATCCCCCGATGAATTTAGTAGACTACTGAGAATGAGACAATGGGAGAAGGGGCTCAGCTGTCAATTCTGGGTCTAGAGAAGTGTGCACCTGATAGAGATAACTGGTCTTCTTAGGTTCCTTCCTTTCCTTCTCTGTTTGCACTCATAGCCATCATTATAAGCTGCTTTGCTCTACTATTAACTTCTTGCCATCATGTTCAGCCTTGTCTCAGGACTGTAGTAAAGGAGTCATTCAAGTATGAGATGATATCTCTGAATCTGAGAGTCAAAGTAAACCCTTCTGTAGTAGGACAGGCCCATAGGGTCCAGGAAATTGGCTCAAACCAGTTGCCAAGGCATGCACATAAAGTACTCCTTATGAGCTAACCTGGAGTCTGCCTGAGGGCCTAGCAACAAGCACTGTCAGAGTTCCTGATCATGCCCAGCCAATGAGGGCCAAACATGCAATACCACCAGACTGGAACACAGTCTGGGTGCTGGGAGGAGGATTTATAAGGTCTTCCCATTATTGAATAAACAAGTCTGCTGTTTCCTTCTGCTGACTCCCAGTGTCTATGTCATTGAACACTTCACCTTTTCCTCCCTTCCCACCTTGAGGGAGCCATTAGGACCCAGCCACACCCTTCATCCTTTCAGTTGCTCACCAGGTATCATGCCAGTTATGAAAGTCTGACTGAAACTGTATGATTCCAGTACAGTTAGCTATGCTAGTCTCACTCACAAGTATTCACTACTGTTGTTCTTTACTCAAAAAAAAAAAAAAAAAAATTATGATGTTACTCTACCTTCTTCAATTACCCGTAGAAAAATGTTGATTCCATCTTAACTGCCTGGGCCTGTTCCCTTTTCTTTAAAAGTAAATTAAACTGGACAGGATGAGAAGTTACATTACGGCATCCGAGGAGGCTATTTCTGTGGTCAATACAAACAGTTGTTTTGTGTGTAACATGCACGTGATTCCGGCAGTTGAGAGAGGGACTAAGGAAGTTCAAGGCCCAAGCAAAGCAAAACCCATTGCAATGAAATTTAGAAGACATGTCTGGTGGGACATGTCCTTAATCCCACCACCCAGAAGGGAGACACAGAGGTAGATGGATCTGTGAATTCCAGGCTAGTCTATTCTGCAGAGAGAGTATTAGGACAGCCAATGCTACAAAGAGAGACCCTGTCTCTAAAACAAACAAACAAACAAACAAACAAACAAAAGAAAACAAAACAAATCACTGTTGTGGAAACCCTGAGAATACATCATGCAAAACTCCTACTTAAGGAAGAGTAACTAACAGAGTCCCAGCCACTATGCTTTGAAATCCACGGCTTTGAACTCAGTCCACTTTTAGCAAGCTTCATCAGAGTGTGGTAGAGAGACTAGAGCAGACCAGACTCATCCCAAGGAGGGTTGACACCCTTACAGACTAGCATTCCCTTCTTAAACATCCTTCCACTTCTCACCTTTACTCTCAAGGTCTCTGGACTGCTCTGGGCTTGGTGGTATGAACTAAGTCTTGCTGACTAGCTATTCTGGGCCTAAAACTATGACAGATGTTTTACTTACACTGCAAGGAATGACTGCTAGCTGTATTCTTCCTACTAGAAATCCTGACAGCAAGAGGGAGGTACCTGATCAAAGCATCTGATGGTAGCTGTGAGACAGGACAGGAAAATTTCCTCCTTTACATCTCCATCTCTGGCTGCAGAAGCCTGCTCTGTCACACCCTCATGGTGTCTGCTTACTAGAGTTGAAAATGTGCTGGCGAGGAAAGAGCCAGCAACAACAGTATTAGGGAAGAGCCTGACCAGGCTTTATTTCTGCAATTCCTAGATTCTTGAAATTTTCTAGCCAACTAGTTTATTAATTACAGTAACAATTCCTTGAGCACAGACACAAACTAGAATGTTTCCCTGTTTGTATTGTAAAAGCTAGTATAATTTCTGTTCATTTTTATGCTATACTGACTTGCAATCGCAAATTTAAATTCACCAGTACATAAATCTTTCCATGTTCCAAGAACAGTTAAAACTTAAAGACACACACACACACACACACACACACACACACACACACACACACAATCCTGATAAAAAATATTAACCTAGGGAAAAAAAAAGAATCCCTGGGTATTTAAAAAATTACTTATGGGTTGGAGAGATGGCTCAGCCATTAAAGGCTAGGTTCACAACCAAAAAATTACTTCTTTTGACATTAATACTCTCAAATTTAAATATCTTAATGCATAATCATGTTGAGTTTTCCCTATATTTGCTTTTCAGAGAACCAATATGAAATCTTGACACATGTATATCAAACATTTGGAGACAACTCTAAATTTGATGACAGTCTTCTGAGCAAAGAACTCCTTTCTCCTTGGGTGCATATAAAAAGTCATTTACCTAACCCTTATGCATGGAGAGGCTGCTCCTTCACTCCTATAGGTGAACCTTATTGCCAGTTGCATGTAATATGAGTCTTATTAACTATCTGAAGAAACATAAGATGCTATCTTACAAAGTGAGCAACTGTACAATGGAACTGAATATAACTGAACATGACCTGAGAAGTAAAATCGAAACAAAGCAAAACATACTTTCAGCAGTACTAGGGATTCTACCAGAGGGCTCTAAAACTGCTAGGTAAGTGCTCTATCATTGAGCCACACACTAAGCCTGAGACTTGGGAAATCAGATTATTAAACTAGTCTCTTTTACTAAGTGAACCAAGATACAAGTCATTTACTATCAATGACTTCATTCATTCCATTAGGAAAATTTACTCAGTAACATATGCCTCACACAGGCATGCCCAGTTTAATTGACATTTATTAAGTACTTGGAAATTTTTGTCTGAAAGAACCTAAAGTCAATGCTATCTACCATCAAAACTACAGACCTCATTTGGGCAGCAACTTACTCAAACTTATGGAGAAAGGGGCTTTACTCTTAACAGTTTCTTTTTTAATAAAATGAGGAGGGGTTTCAAATGTCTACCTATTTTCGTTAGAATAATTTGTTTAAAGTATTACTGGTGAGCACTTGTGCCAGGGACATCATTGGCTATACTGAAGATACTTAGATACCTATTGCCAACAGCAGAGCTGCTGGACCCTCTGTGCCCTCCTTTTGTTCACTTCATGTCAAATAACTCACACAGCTACTAAAGAGGAGGCCACAGCAAGGCAAATGGTTAAGTCAAAGGAGTTCAGATAAACAAAGAGGATCCCTACAGAGGCCAGTGATTAACAAAGACCCAGGTGTAGTTACTGTTTTAACCAGCCCATACCAACTTGCTGTGACAGGCATCAGAACCACAAAGGGGTAATTTGAAAGTTCCTTAGACATGGCTTCTTGTGACTTTTAACCCCAAGATGAAGTCATCCAGGATGCTCTGGTTCTATTATTCATGCTCTCTCTTCCCCAAATCAGATTTACAAAGTCAGTATAATTAAACTGGTAAAGAGGAGCAGCTTTATACAGAACAGTTAGCCTTTAGTCAAGAACAAAAAGGGGAGGGGGTAGACAATAAGAAATTAGCACTGAGACAAACTAGCAATTTTTGTTATTTATCAAAATTGTGGCCTATCTTATATTCCAATGTCTCATGTACAAAACAGATTAAAAGGTGCTCATTATCCATGGCACAAAACTTAAACTTCACTTCTCTAAAATGTTGTACTGAATAACTGTATTTTCTGTTCGCCCTCACCCCTCACTCTACCATGGAGCTATCTATCTAACCCATTAACAGTAATCTTTAAGCTGTCTTTAAAAACACTTCCATCAATTATGCACTGCTAATGTTGCACTGTCACTGCCCCTTTAGCGGAACTCACATGTGCTTTCTGACTTGTTGTCTCTGTACTTGTTCAACCACATGTCTTTTTTTTTAAAGAAAAGATAGTTTCATTTTTACAGCAATCCGACAGATTAGAGGATTAACACTTTGTCTCTGGCTACACTTCAGGAGGAAATGTCATAAATGTTATTTGTTAAATATTTGTTAAAACAATAACATTTGTGTCTTGAAGTATTCTATTTAGTGGCTTTCAAGTTACTATGTAAATTAAAGTTACCGATATTGATAAGAAAAGAAATATAGGGCTGGAGAGATGGCTACGCCCTTAAGGCTAGGCTCACAACTCCAAAATCAAGGAATACAGAGTAAACAAACAGTTCATCAGCAAAGAACTTGACTGGAACCAGAAAACAAAGCAAATTCTCAATGAATCTACTTTTGGCACTTTGCTTCCTTCCTGGCATTAGTATATCTTGGTAGCCACAGACTTACATAACCCCTCCTTCTCACAGACTGACTCTGTTCCTATCAAATCATTACCAATAATCTTCTCAGAAATGTCTTGTATTATAAAATGAGCAAAAAATTAAGTCACTATTGCTTGTTCAGTAATATTCTCAAATTTTCTGTATTCTGGAGCTTTAACTAGACCACGATCTTATCAGTCAAGGTCAGTGCGGAAGTCTCGTTTTTATGGCACCCAGGAACCAGAAGGCAGACACCACTTGTTCAGAGAACACTGGTCTTGAATTCTAGACTTTTCTGTGTCAGGGACAGTCTATTCTAAGGCTTTATCTATACTATATAGCCACATGGGAGCAAAACAGTGTAAAAAATTACGTTGTAAAATACTGGGCAATAAATGATTGCTAATTAGCAAATTCTCTTGAAAGTGATAATTGACCGAAGAAAAAGAACTCAATGAACTGCTACCATTCATCATAATCTGGACATAAGCAGAGCCATGAGAGTCAAGTCTCTGCTGCACCAGCTGTGTGACATGAGCAACATACTGAACATACTGAACTTCTCTAGCCCTCAGTTTCCCTTCCTGCCTTAGTTCAGCAAATCTTGACTGTAATGGTTCCTATTTAATTGGCCCTAAAATTTTGATAACCGTGTCAACCATGAGTCAGGTGCTCTCCTTCCTGTGTGAGGAAAATTTGGGTACTGCATGCAGTAGAAGGGAAGAACAAGCTGTTAAGAAATGAAGGGACTTTGATGACAAGAAAGTACAAAAATGGAGCATGTAAAAGCAGAGCATCGAGTGTCTATTCTACATACCCTGTGGTATCTGCAAATATGTTCAAACTCTGTCAATATAACCCAAACCACCAGGCCTGGCGAGATGGCTCGGCAGATGAAAGCACTGACTATGCTTGCAGAGGACCTAGGTTCAGTTTCCAGCACCCACATGGCAGTGCATACCGTCCATTATAATTCCAGTTCTGAGGAACCAGCTATGCCTACCCATTAATACATTCCTTTTAAAAAAATTTAACTGAAACCACCAAGACTTCACTGTACTCATGAAGAAAAGCTCTGTATATTCATTTATTTTTTCACTTGGGCTTAACAATACAATGCACCCCCCACCAATACAATGCACTTTGAATACCACAGAAAAACACAGAGAGATAACAGAGCCATCAAAAGAAGACCATCCCATTCTGTTGAAACATATGGAGAAAGCCCAGAGTAAGGCATTAACTAACTCCCTTTTATGGTCTGCTAAACATTAAATAGAAGTGCTGCTACAGGACAAGCACTGAGTATAACACATGCCACACTCAATTTTCACAGAGTATTACAACTTACTGTCATACTATCTGTGCAAACTGAAAATGAGTAAAAATTAGTTTCAATTTCTCAGTGGGTCAAAATCCAAAGCACGAGATAGTTGGCAAAATAAAAGCTTACATACTAACTGAAATGGCTAAATAAAGGAATGTGGTAAAGGGCTGGAAAGACTGATTGGTGGTTAAGAGAACTTGCAGATCTTCCAGACGACTGGAATTTAATTACCAGCATCCATGTCAGGTGGCTCACAAACACATGTAGCTCCAGGGAATACACACACACACACACACACACACACACACACACAAAGGTGAGGTGGTAGCTGGGTGGAGCACACCTTTAATCCCAGCACTCAGGAGGCAGAGGCAGGCGGATCTCTGAGTTTGAGGCCAACCTGGCCTACAGAGTGAGTTCCAGGATAGGCAGGGCTACACAGAAAAAAACAACAAAAAGGTGTGGTGGTATCTGTCGGTAATTCCAGCACTGGCTAAGTACATGCAAGAGAGAGGATCGTGTATTTGAGGCCAGCCTGGGCTAAATATAAGAAGAAAGGGGAAGAAAACACCATGTAAATGGCTATTCAAACAAATGTGAAAACAGTATGAGTATAGTATTTCTTGAAGGGGAGGGAGGAAGGGATAGAGGGAGGGAGGGAGAGGGAGGGAGGGAGGGAGGGAGGGAGGGAGGGAGGGAGGGAGGGAGGGAAAAGAACCTGATAATGAGGAGACACAGAAAGCTCAGAACAGAAACTGGATGTAGACTAGCTTCATTTTAAACTGCAACTCTGTAGCAAATTATTTGTATGATGGAACCTCTCTATTCCTCAGATGCTACAACTGTGAACTAGGAATAAAAACACTTTTCTCACTGTTTTTGCAAGGATAAAATGCACTGGCAAAGAAAGTGCTTAAAATAGCAATAAACAAAAGAAAAGATACTCAAATTTTAATTACTTTCCTTTCTGACAGGTTTTTATGTAGCCTAGGATGGCCTTAAACCTTGGATCCTCTGCTCCCAACCTCCTCAATGCTTGATCATACATAAGTGGGCATTACCATGACCCATGTCTATGGTGTTGGGAATCAAATCTAGAGCCTGAGGCATGCAGGTCTGCTGAGTGAGCACTGTGTCAATGGAGCTACTGTAAACCAAGTCCCTAATTACTTTTCAACAAAATCCACTGACTAGAAAAAAGAAATAGTAAGCACCATGAATATTATTAGTACCTGAGGGAAAAGTCAATTACAGAAGAAAAAGAAAGTAAATTGTAGGAAAAGAATTTAAAGGGAATTTCTGGGGAACTTCCTTTCAGAGGTTTTTAAGATTTTGTTTTGTTTTGACAGGGTGTAACTACGTAGCTTGGCTGGCTTGGAACTAGCTCTGTATATCAGGCTGGCCCCAAACACAGAGATCCACTTAACTTTGCCTCCGAAATGCTGCAATTAAAGGAGTGTATCACTACACCTGGCCAATGTGGTGATTCGTTATGCCTTTCATTTCACAAAATCTCATTAAAACCTAAAAGCTGCATTCCTTAGCACTGATGAATAGGTGTGTGCATACCCTGTGGTAGTTTGAATTTAATTTGCCTCCATAATCTCATAGGGATTGGCACTATTAGGAGGTGTGGCTTTGTTGGAGTGGGTATGGCCTTGTTGGAGTAAGTGCGTCACTTTGGGGGTGGGCTTTGAGGTTTCCTATGCTCAGGATACTGCCCCGTGTCTCAGTAGACTTACTGTTGCATTCAAGATATAAGGCTCTCAGCTACTTTCTCCATCACCATGATTTGCCTGTATGCTGCCATGTCCCACCATGATGATAATGGACTGAATTTCTGAAACTGTAAGCTGCCACCTCAAATGTTTTCCTTTCCAGAAACTACAATGAGCAGAAAAATTAACAAGTACACAAGGTAGTAGAATTATCTGGAAAGAAATAGACATAAAAAAACAGTATAAAAGCATTTTTAATAGCTACAGATTCTGCAATATAAGTCAACATGATAGGTAGCCTTGAATGTAAACCTGTTTATTCTCCTTTCCCAATTGTACAGGGAAAATGTTGCAGGAAATTACCTGGGACTTTTGTTCCAAATGATTTTCAGATAGTCTGACTGTTGTCTCTATCTTATGGGAAAAAGATGCACAGACCACCCTCATCAGGTAGAAAGGACTGATGCTAGTGAGCAGTGTATAGAGAGATGTGTCGTTAACTACTCAGTTCTCATTTTAGAGAAGAAACTATTCTTAAAAATATGTATACAAGACATAGTAAAAAAAAAAAAAAAAAAAAAAGAACAAGCTCCTCCCTTACAATTATTGTTTTCAACCTGAGTGCTATTTAGGTAATTTAAATTTAATGCGGTATTACTAATCAGGGTAATAGAAGTTTACCATTTTGAAGATCTATTTATCTCTGCAAGACCTGTGTTTTTGTTTGTTTGGGTTTTGAGACAGGGTCTCATTTTATAACCCAAGCTGGCCCAGAGTTTACTACCTCAAACTCATGGCAATTCTGCTGCTTTGACCCCCTGAACTCTGAGATTATAGATATAAACCACCACATCTCAATCACTGTCCCATAGCTGTTCCTTTTCATTTCTTATTTTTCTTTGTGTTATAGTGTAGATAACTCTCACCAGCCTATATTCAGGTTTATACTATTGTAGCAACTGTATTACCTACTGATGACCGTAATGGAATTATTCACTTTTGATGTCATGCTCCTTGTTTCCATCTGATTCTTCATTCAAAGGCTACTTATGCCGGGCGATAGTGGCGCACGCCTTTAATCCCAGCACTCAGGAGGCAGAGCCAGGCAGATCTCTGTGAGTTCGAGGCCAGCCTGGTCTACAGAGATCCAGGACAGGCACCAAAACTACACAGGGAAACCTTGTCTCGAGAAAACAAAAACAAAACAAACAAACAAAAAACCTAAAACAACAACAACAAAAAAAAAAACATTCACTTATAAATGCATGATGTCTATTTTTGCCACTAGATCCTTCAGTTACTTTAAAATCTTTGTCGAACAGTTCCAACATCAGGGTCCCAAGAGTCTTGTTCTATCTATTGTCTTGCCTCCTGACAATGTTTATTCTCTAGCTCATGTATGTGTCTTATAATTTTGATTGAATTCAAGATACTGCATGTAGAAAAGAAAGCCCGGTCCAAGAAATAGACATGCCTCTTCCTATACAAGGCATTAAATGTGGGCAGTGAGTTCTTATTCCATTCTCTTGTACTGCCAAGTGACATACTGCTCTTTCTTTATACTTTTTAGGCTTCTGGGGTACTTTGCTGTTTTCATTCAGCTCTATCTCCCACACATACTTGTCTCAGTTAATATGTCCTGTCATTGTGGCAGAATACCTGACATCAGAGATAGCCAGCCATGGTGGTGTACACCTCTAATCCCACACTCGGGATGCAGAGGCAGGGGGATTTCTTTGAGTTTGAGGCTAGCCTGGTCTATGAGCTCCAGGACACCAAAGGCTACAGAGGGAGACCATGTCTCAAAAAACACAAACAAAAGAACAAAAAACCTTAAGAGAAGAAGGGTTTAATTTTGCTCATAGTTTGAGAATACATACAGTCCATCACAGTGGGAAAGTCCTTGTGGCAGCTAGTTTCAGTCAGAAGCAGGGAGGTACGAATACTTGTGTGCAACTTGTCCCTTTTTCTAAAATCCAGGACCCAAGGTGAGAAAATGGTGCTACCTACTTTTAGTGTGGATCTGTCTTTCTATTGATATAACCTAATCAACATAACCCCTCCTTCTCAGGCATGCTTAGAGACTAAGTAATCCCTCAAAGGTATTCATGGAGGCTTGTCTGTTAGGAAGTCTAGACCCTATAAAGTTGATAATCAGCACTAAACATCACAGTCCTCTAAACCCCTGCCTCTGGGCATTTTCCTTCCCTCTCTCATCCTTCCTGTAGAAGCCAAGCCTTGTTTGTAACTGAACTGACTGGGTTTGCTGAGAGGAAGGAGAGCTGTGCTTGGTACCCAAGTAGGTCTGATACAAGTTTCCTGTCTTCCTTAAACACTCATGGTCAAGAGTCTTCGCTACTCAACAGTAGCTCAAGTCTTTCCCAATGAATTCTGAGGAAGTTGACCCCAGCTCAGTCTTGTCTTTCCTATGAGATTCAGTGGAGGCTTGAGAAGAAAACCTTGAGGGCAACAATGATGCCACCCCTTTGTTTTACTTATGTATTTTTGGTGAGGGCAACTATTGTTGCTAAGATTCCCCTTGCTCTTTCCAACCAGTATGATGCTAGCTCCTATCTGGCACGCTAGTGATCTTCAGGATTGCTGCCACTTTACTTACATGGATTGTCAGGAGTGGTGTGAGGCTTGTTCTTTCTAGGCTGTCACAGGTAAGACAGTGTGTGTCACACCCATGTGCCCTTCCTTGGGTTCTGGGGTGTACATGTGCATGAGTGTGTTTTGAGACACAGCTTTACTCTGTAACCCAAACTGGCCTCAAACTTGCAGTAATCTGTCTCAGCCTCCTAAATACTGAGATCATGGATAGGCATTAGATACCAAACTTAGCTTCTCCTTGGTGTTCAAGACGCCTGACTATAATTCAGCTCTCTGATGGGTTACAAAAGCATATATTACTTCAAGTAATTGGCAGTCATTCTCACTCTCCACATTTCGTTCCAGATAATATACTTACTCAGAAATTCCATGAGCTTTCTCTCCTTTGGTAGTTTCATTTTCCCTTACATTATATTCTCCCATCTCTTCCACACACCTGAGCTTGTGAGCACATTTCTAACAAATACTTCAATATCCTTCTTTGCCGATTCCACATCTCCATAATTTCTGGGTGTACTATTTCTACTGACGAATGTTTCTCCCAGTTACTGCTGCTGGGACATTTTCTCGTTCCATTTCATGTCCTAGTAATGCATAAGTCAATGCCAGATCTTAGAAAATCTGTATCTTTGGGGTGCTAAGATTTTGTTGTATTCATTTAAAAAATGTCAGGCATCGCTCTGGCAACAGTCAAGTCACTTAGAATTAGTTTAGTCTTTCCCAGGCTTGCCTTTAAGTTTGTGGCAGTACACCCAGAACATTACTAATTTACTCCTACTAACACAACAGCCTTCTGAGGACTCTAGAAACACCTGCTAAATAGGAGCTTTTTCTACTTTGATTGGATGGAAAAAAACAATCTGAGATTTAGCAATTACTCAGCCTATTCCTTTTGGGGAATCTTTCTCTGGTCTCAAGTTAAACTGCCTTCCATGTACACACAGATCAGTACTCAGGAAACCATGAGAGTTCCCACCTCTGTTTTTTCTCTCCCTTCCTCATCTGCTGTCGTCCAAATCCTAGCTACCTGGGTTTCCCTGAATTCTGGTCTTTGTCTCCTTACTTCAGGAAGACAGTCCTCTCCAACATAAGTACTGCTTGAAATCTTGTTAGTGCATTAGAGCAGCTGTAGGACTCAACTGGGTTTGTTTCTCTCCTCTGAAAGACTGCCGACTGCTTGTGACTAAAGACTCCAAGACTGCTATGAAATTCCTGTGCTGTTTCTATCTCTGGACAATTGGTCTACACACAGCCCAAAGTAGGGGACAACAGAAAAGATGAAGGCAGTTTTCCTCTGTCTTCCTTTAGTGAACCTATTTTTACAGATGAATTACCTAGAATATGGTAAAACTTAAGTCTTGTAAATCACCCTCTGGTAAAGAAAACCATTCCTTGTAGTGTATAAGCCAGAAAATAACATAAAATATCAGATTCAAAATTTGTTAACACCATTACATTTTGAAACAACCTAAATGAAAAGCATCCTATTCAGCTACATTGTACCATAATTCATAGTGGAAGCCAAAAACAAACAAACCCCCTAGGAAAATCTAAAATTGTATCTAGCTGCTTCTGTTTACAATGTGATAAAGAGTTCCTTGTTTCTAACATGAGACACTTTATAAGGCACCTTACATTTCGTTAAAGTGAGCTGACATATCTGAATCAGCAACAAACTGCTATGACTATTATCTCCTCTGAACCATGTGGTTATCAAAAGTTACAAAGCTGGAGACAGTCCAGCTTTCTCCCATCATTTCATACAGAATACAGCATCCAGTTCAGTTCTCTACCATTACCTGTTGGCTAGTTAACTCCGACGTCATGCGGTTGTGCAAGTTTTAAAAATTCTTGGTATAAATATTTGTATAAACTGTCATTGAACCTGAGTTCAGTTCCTAGCACTCATATTGGACGGCTCACAACTGTCTCTAACTCCAGCTCCAGAAGCTTCTAAGGTCACCGGACTCTAAAAACACCTGAAATCACATTCAATTCCCCTATACAACTACTCCACCCCACATAAACATATACATTAAAAGAAAAACTTACACTTAAAAAATATATCTTAGAGCTAGTGTGGACCAATATACTCATGATCTCATCACCCAATAAACTAAGGCTCCACAGGGACTAGAGATCACCCTCTGGGCTAGACTGACTGGCCAATGAACTCCAGGAACCTTCGGTCTTTGCCTCCCCAGGACTGGGGTTACAAGCATTTGCCACTCAAGTCCTCATGCCTATATAACAAGTACCTTGTCAACTGAGCCATCTCCCCTGTCCTTCCATTTGAACATTTTTCTACATTTGTATTCTGTCATTTTTTTCTTCAACATTTCAAATCCTACAAAAACCCATTGGACTCAACAGCCTTTTGGCACAAACTATTCTTTGGGAAGAGCATTCAGGTCCCTGTCTAAACGACACTTCCTCTCAGAGGTTACCATTGATTCTACTGTGTAAAACACACTGACTCTTCTTTCTCTGTCATTTTTTATGATGTTTAAAAAAAAAACTTACTCTGTAGAAAGCCTCACCAGTAACTTTCAATAAACTAACATAATTACTACCCTTTTCTTAATACAAGTCTGAGAATTCTTTTAACTCATATTGCCACATTATCCACATCGTATTATCATTTACTAACATTTGTATTTTCTAAATCACATTTATTTTAACTGAAATTAGAACTCCCTTGGACTACATAGAAAATGGCTCTGTGATTATTCCTTTCCTAACACAACTCTATAAAACTATGTACAAGGATCCATTATACCTTTTTTATTTTATTATTTTTTTTCTGGAGACAAAGTTTCCCTGTATAACAGCCCTGGCTGTCCTGGAACTCACTCTGCAGACCAGGATGCCCTCGAACTCACAGAGAACTGCACCTTTTGACCTCATTATTAAATTTGTCCTTTCTTTTTATGCCGAGACCAAACAATAATTTCTAGTAGCATTTCTTCACTTTTGATAAAGCTTTAAAAAAAAAAAACCCAAACTGTTACTTAAGATATTTGAGTGGGAGATTATAACAGATAAGCAATGTGATGTTAAAGTGCTGTTTGGGGATTATGAGCAGTTGCTTAATAGAAGATATGTTCAGAATTCCCAATAGATCTTAATAACAGGAAGAAACACCTAGAGGGCAGATCGCAATTGCATTGGTTTTAAATAAATGCCATGTTTTTCAACTTTCTAACAGAAAGTAATGAGCTTAATGTAGTTATTCTGTTAATTCTGATCAGTGATGACTGCTTTCTTCCACTCTTACTTCCTCAAATTTTTGGGTCATACTCAGACAATATCTATTTTAGGAACTGCTCTGGAAGGCCCTATGTTTTATGCAAGGAACTGCTATTTTCCCAGATGAATAGAATATCCATTCTACAGATCCAAGTTTCCATGACAATAAAAACAAAACAGTCGTCAGCACCAACTTGGTATTTGATGGAAAATGCAGCTGCAGCTCAGAACAGTTCAGTCTTTATCCTGCTCCTCTGTGCAAGCACAGGCACTGTATTTCCCAGAGCAACTCAACTGCTTCTCCAGTGATCCCTACCCAAACGCAAAGAGCAACATCTGAGTGTACAAACTTCCTTTAATCTTAAAATTATCTGTCTTTTCCAAATTCATGTAAATACATAAAAAAGATTCAGCATCTTGCTATAGGCATGGCTGATTTGTAAACTAGGAAAGCTTATAGTGGGGTTGAATATTGTAGATTTAGACAAACACTCAATATTTTAGCTTACATGATTATCAAGAAGACAAAATTTGAGGAAAGAAGAACATTTACAGTGAGCAAAAAGCTAAGTAAAACTCATTCAGATTATGGGAGGACAGTGCCCCCTTGTGTCTTGGTACTTCTTCCTCAATTAAATTCTGTATGACTTAGGGGTCTAAACTTTGGCCTAAAATTTTTTTTAATGTCATATAAATTAAGAGAACTTGATAATTAGGAGTAACTCTAAGTTAAAATACCAGTTTATTAAATTTATTATAAGTACAGTAGCTATTTAAATATGTGATTTAAACAAGAGTTCTCTATAATGTTAAGAAAATATTATGTAATAAATCTACAGATTCAGTAGTGAATTTTATTTAAATTTCACTTAATAGTAAGAGACACTGACAAAGCTTTCAGAATGAAAAGGGGAAACCTGTGACCATAAGCTACATTCTCCTTCAGTACTGGTTCCTCTGTAACTTACACTAGTTACATGTTGTCCTCACTGCAACACATGGGCACAAAAAGCTCCACACTTACTTATAGGGAGAACAGTTCTTATTAAGTGGAGGATATCTACAATAACAAATAATCCTCTAAGTTACAAATAGTTTTAAAAATTACAGAAACATATTCTTATGTTTTAACTCTATTCAAAGTGTAACACTCAGACTAAAGCTTGTTAAACTACAGAATCCCAGGTCTGAAGTTCTGAGTAAGAACTGCACTTCTACAAGATCTGCAGGTGTTCTGTGATTATTAAAGCTGGAGAAGCAGTACTCTGAACTCAGTGACCTCACGGTCCACACCATACATCTGCTTGGAGAGCTGAGGCAGGAGGACCACAGGCTTAAGAACTGTCAGTGGTGCAGAGTGAGTTGATCTGGACAGTTCAATACCACCCTTTCTTAAAATAGTAAAAAGAAGTCTGGGGTACAGGTTTGTGTAGGGTACTTAACTAGCGTGTGTGAGGCCCTGGGTGTGGGGTGAGGGGGTGATGGTAACAGCAGTAGCAGTAGTGACTAATGTGCTTAGGTGACTGGTCAGACCCCTCTTTGGCTCTATCCTATCTTATGTATGGTGTGGATTGTGAGAATACTAACAGCTTTGAGAAGAATCACTGAACTGTTCTCTTGTTACAATGTAACCCTACCTACCTATTCCAACTCTCTTCATCCTATTTCTGAAATAGCCACTAAAATTCTGCCATTTTGATAATCAAGACACTTTTTAAAATACAAAAAAATTATAAAGCCCACCCCTTTAAATGGCACAATTATAGACATATCATATATTCAAGCCATATTTAATATATACATTGTTTCAATTGATACCACAGTTTCGCGAAACTCATTTTGAAAATAAAATTACTATGCCAGGAGTGGTGGCACAACCTCTTTAACCCCACCACTTGGGAGACAGAGGCAGGCAGATATCTATGTGTTTGAGGCTAGCCAGCATGGTCTATATAGCAAGTTCCAGGATACCCGGGATTACATCAAGAGAGCCTGTCTGGGGTGTGGGGGCAGTAAAGACAAGAAAAAGAACAGAAAAGGAAGTGACTAAGAATCATTTAGGTCACTAAATGACCCATGGGCTGCAGAAGCTGAGCAGACTGCTAAGACTGGGGTCCTGATTCCTTGCACTACACCTCACCCCCCAGTGCTCATTTCTGTAGTGGCACTCTTGGGGAACTGAGGCTAATTCACTGGAGAAACAACTAGAGAAAAAGCTAAGTACGGAGGAACAAGCTGGGATACACTTAGGGCAGCATGGTCATAGGGGGCCCTTGGAAACTCTCCTTACACATACACAGAAGACAGAAGGGGCTGCAGACACGGGGCAGGGAGGTTCCAAAGACAAACTCCACTTATTGCTGACTGAGTGAGCCACAAGAAAACACATCCTTTCTTCCGAGTACTTTTACTTTTTGCCCTGCATTGCAACACTCCTCTTTCTGGACTTAAGTCCCCATCTAGCATGTGTCACAGATGGACCAGTTTTGACTATTTACTCCAATTACTCCCCACAGTGCAATTCACAGGGGCAGATGTACAAGCTCTTAACGACCAGCAAACTGCTTTAGAACACACAAGCCAGTTCACATGTCCACATGAAGTGTCAAACCTCCTTGTCAACCAGAGAAATATCAGTATGAGAAATGGGTGATACATGGTTAAAACATTAAACAAGTAGGCTGTGGGGACAGTTCCCCAGAGTTATCTTGAGTCCGAGCAGCAGAAAATATTAGATAGAAGGATTTAGATTGTGAGATAAACAGATAGAAAAAAGGATAGCCTCGAGAGGGCCTGGAACCTATTCCAACAGGCCTGACTGTCTCTGCCCCAGGGTATTTATGGAGACGCCCAGGGGTGAAGCAAAAGACCTCCTCCCCCAGCACAGCCAAGTGCAGACCATCTCCGATACCTGCACTCAGGCCCGTGGTCCTGATCATCCTCTATGCGGACCTGCTGGGTAAAGACACAAGGAACCCGAAAACGGGCTCCCACAGTAGGCAGACTTTCAAACGGAAGAAATG
Organism: Peromyscus maniculatus bairdii; assembly: GCF_049852395.1. Taxonomy (NCBI): domain Eukaryota; kingdom Metazoa; phylum Chordata; class Mammalia; order Rodentia; family Cricetidae; genus Peromyscus; species Peromyscus maniculatus. Next base: position 69,547,189 of record NC_134858.1, read on the forward strand.
ACAGACTCAGAATGAAACAGACACAGTCTCTAAGTCCAACTCCACTGTGGGGTATCTGTCATCTCTAAATTTTGAATGTCGAAGAGTAAGGAAGTCTATCTTTGGTGATACTACATAAATGTTCTTATTTTCTTTCAAACCATTGATATTTTGATTTTCAATAAGATGTTTATACCTAATGTAGAAAAGGCAATTTTTAAAACACACATAATATATCCTTTACAGATACACCACATCATCATTACAAATCAGACACCATGAACATAAATTCTGGTAAAAGGAGCATCTATGGTAAAGAGTTTTAGTTGCCTATGTAGTTGGTCATGTTATTTGTTTACAGAATAAGTAAATGGAGCAGTGAAACAAATAATAATGTACAGAGCACACGCTAAGTCCTCCTTTTTAAAAATAAATATATATTAAAAAATAACGTAGAACTATGTCATTATCTGCAAGAAAGCTCAGGAACACCAACAATGCTGGCCAGAAACTAAGTCTATTTGTACTAAGTACCATCCACTTCCCCCTGTAGTTTACACTTAGATATTTACGTACCCCAAAGACAACCCTTAGGACATGCCTCACATCCCATCCTTTTCACCAACAACTGCCGCTACCTCAGCTTGAGTTGGTCCAAGGATATAAGTAAGCCCTCACCTACTCTCTCACCATAACTATCCGTTCCGGCAATTCCACGTTCCAACAGCAGCAGCAGCAGCACTGCAGTCAACTGTTCAGAAACTTAAGGATAACTTATGAGAGCGTTGATAAGTGGACTGGGGCACAGCTGCAAAGCAGGTCATACTGGCCTAAGAATTGTTTTTTTTTTTAAACTGGGGAAGGATGTACACATGTAATTCTAGCACTTAGGAAGCTGAGGCAGGGATTCAGTGTTTGAAGCCAGCCTGGGTTATACAGCGAGAATCTGTCACAATCATTTTGTGTTGCAAGTAAGTATGAGTTCTTAGAATCCTTTATCTGTTTAAAAGCAGAATTTTTCAAAAAAAAAAAAAAAAAAAAAAAAAACTCCATAGGAAAAACCCTAATCCTGTAGACAGGATTCAGCACCATGCACAGATAAACAGTTACTAAAAAAGTCATCTGCTTCCCTAAGTGTTTTTCTTCCCTCTAGCAAGTCAGCTCTAGCCATCCCTTTGAATTGATTTCTGGATGCACACATGGTAGTATGTTACACATTAGTAAACTTGTGCTTCCCCTGTTATCCTGTCTTTAGCCACGCTGTTTATAGGGCTCTAGCAGGTGAAGAGGACTTTTTTTCCTTACATGGATACAACATTGGTTTTTATTAATGTGTTATCTGGTGGTGTCTGTGTGTCATATGCATATGTGTGTACATATGTATGGAGGCCGAAGTTGATATCAGGTATCTTCCTTTATCAGTTTCCAGACATACCCCCACGCCCAAGTGCTAACATTACCTATACCACATGCCACCACACCAAGCTCTTCTATGGGTCCTAGGGATCCTCACCCAGGACATCATGTTTGTTGCCAAGCTCTTAATTTCCCCAGCTCTCAACATCGATCTTAAACACTCATTCAAAGATTTCCACATTCAGATTCTAAATAATCCTTCTGATAGCTGTTTTAATTTTAGATAAAGTCCTAAACTCACAAAAATATTGGAATTAAAGGAAGTTTTTCTTTTGGGACTATTTTTAAAGTCAGCTGTAGACAATTGTTCTACCGTCTACAGACACCTTCAGTGTGTATGTGCTCACGCATAGTACACAGCAGACCAAATCATCTAAATAACCTTTACACATTTACTGTTTTTAACCATCAATGTTGCTTGAATAACTCTTTTTTTTTTTGGGGGGGGGGGGGGGGCGGGGTTTCGAGACTGGGTTTCTCCGTGTTGTTTTGTTGCCTGTCTTGGATCTCGCTCTGTAGACCAGGCTGGCCTCAAACTCACAAAGATCCGTCGGGCTCTGCCTCCAGAGTGCTAGGATTAAAGACATGCGCCACCACCGCCCAGCAACTTGAATAACTCTTTAGGAAACAGTATGTTCTAAATCACACATTGTCTTTAGCTCCCTTACATTTTCTTAACTGTTGGGTCCTTGCTGTCACAGGCCAAAGATTTCTCAATTTTGTCAGCATATTTCAGGCTATGCATATTTGGAAGGATGTCACTGAAGTGATGTGACTTGCTCCATTCATCCTATGAGGTGGCACAGGAATCTGAATTATCAGCAGTCATTACATCAAGGTGGTATCTGTAGTGCTTCCCAACTGAAAACTATCTCGCCCAGCTATAACTTCTAAGTACTTCATGGGAAGGTAAGAATCTTGTTTTTCATAAAGCTTTGAATTTGCATCAACATGACTTAGCTATTTTATACAAGTGATTATAACTCTATCGCTAATATTACTTATTTTGCCTCTCAAAGTGCATCAGATTGGACCAATAGCTTCCCCAATCTTCTAACAAGCTGTCATCATTCTTTAGAAACATCTTACCTCACAGCAAAGGGGGTTCCTCATTCACCTTGTACTCTTCTGCCATAGCCCTAAACCAGTCACATCTGAGGAGTGCCTGTTCCTTTGGATGGTATGTAGTCAAAGTCTAAACACAAGGAATGGTACTGGGGTTCAACTGCTCTGAGGGTCCCTGATCCTCAGAGAGAGCGGGTGACATATGGTGTACACACATACCTACACGCTACATTTATATCTATATTTGTTTCTTACTATGTATTTTGAGCTATGAATTCAAACTGACAATAGCACCCAACACTGTAAGAGTGTTCTTCCATATTTATAATTTTCTTTTCCAAAGTATAATATCCAACCATCTATCTGTAATATATTTTAATTACTTGATCAACTCCCTTGTATATAACCAATTGTTAGTTGTTATGCTCATTCTGAGGATCTCCAATCTTCAATTTCTATGGTTGGAAATACAGGAGGACCACCATACCCTGCATTCATGTAGATTCTGGAATCTGAACCCTCATCCTAACATGCAAGCATCTTTAATGGCTAAACAATCTCTCTAACCCCTTTCTATCTTGAGAAAGTACAGCATTTTCTGGGATCATAGGAAAAAACAACAACAAAAAACTCTGAGCAACCTAAACTTTGTGTATCAGTTGTGACTGATACACTAAAGATGTTAGCGATAATCTAAAAATAATGGGATGTGTCTACCAGTGAAGATTTCTTGGGAAGAGGGGAATGGTGACAGTTTAAGTACCTTAAATGTGTGTGTAGGTGTGTGCGCATGTGTGACCTACATTATCTAGGCAGAAATAGGTAAATTCTAGGGGGAAAGACTTTTTTTTTTAAAAAAGCCTATCATAAAAACCATTCTAGCAGAGATAACCACAGGCTGGATAGTTCGCACAAGAGAGAAAAGTCATTTCTGAGCACAGCACAGTCAGACACATTACATATAGGTACAGAAAAGAACAAAGAAGAAAATATTGGACTTGGAGTCAGAAGTCACAAAATACTGACTAAAATTACAATAGAGAATCACACAGAATGGAAAGTTATGATGTAAACTGTTCAGTCCCATGTAAATTCAGGACCTCAGCCTCAGATACCTCAACTATAAAATGAAAACAATTCCACCTCACTGAACTGTATGAACTTAGTATATACAAGATAGAACCTAGTATTTGTCCTTAAAATATGACTAATATATGCTGTTATAGTTATGTATCATATTGAGATCGCAAGTCCAAAATTATGGACACAGCTGTATTAGACATTACATCTATGGATGCAAAACCTTACCCACATTGTTCCCTTTGGATTCCTAGTATACTGCACATGATCTATAAATATCTATTGAATAAAAGATTAAAATACCAGTTTATACCTTTAATTCCAGCATTCAGGAGGCAGAGGCAGAGGCAGGTGGATCTCTATGAGTTCAAGGCCAGCCTGGTCTACAGAGCCAGTTCCTGGACAGCCAGGGGTACACAAAGTAACCCTGTCTCAAAAAACCAAACCGGAAAAGAAAAAGGGAAAGGGAAAGGGAAAGGGAAAGGGAAAGGGAAAGGGAAAGGGAAAGGGAAAGGGAAAGGAAAGGAACAAAGATTAAAATACCATAGGATTGCTAGGTAATGAGCCTTTTAAAAAATGCTACTTCCAAGTCTTAGTATGGATTTTCATAATCTCTGGTGATCTCCTTTTTGGTTCATGTAAAATGTTTACCTGTTGATAAAGCTAACAATTTATCTCCAATCTAGTTGGCAAAACAAGGAAAACATGGCACAATGAGGGTAACATCAAAGATAAGTTACCTGAAATTATGACAGTGGGTTCTACTCAGGGATGTCTTAAGAGTACCTATCACTGTTCAAAATTTGAAAGTAATTGGAAAAGCGAAAGCTGGTAGACAAATACTACATGTGACACTTCATAAGAGGCAGAACAAACTGGGAAGGAGACAGGTGTGGAGAAAGTGCTGCATGGGTAAAACAGACCAATCAAGAAGGTACAAAAGAGACTGAGCAGGACCGAGTGCCAGGGTTCAGAGACCACAACACTGTATCTGTTCAACATGTATCAGCTTAGAATCCACTGCATATGTTAGACACTGAGGACTTCCCAAACCCAAATTCTAGGAAGAAAATAATGAATAATGTTATGTGTCAAAAACAATAAACACCACTGTATATTTTAAAGAACCTTTTAAAAAAAAGCCTCATTAATTTGAACCAAACAATGTAACTATCAAGAAATTAGTAGGAAACAATTAAGACAGATAAAACTTTATACATAAAATAGTCAATATTAAATTGCTAATAAAGTATTTAAATGAGTCATAACAGACAAGAAAGCACAGTATCTGTATAATGGGCTACCTTGAGAAGTTTTTCAAATTTATCCTCATGGACCATGCTTGTTCCCTAACCACCTTCATTTCTTCTGGCTCAGTGGCAACAACAAACGTTTACTTCTTACCATTCTGGAAGGTGGGAAGCTCAGGTTATAGATACTGAAGACCTGCTGCTGTCTAGGAGGCTGTGTTCAGGTTAAGGGATGAGTGTATCCTCACAAGCCAGGAACAAGGAAGCTTCCTGGGGTCTATTTTATAAGGACCATGGGTAGCCTTATGATCAGTTAATTTCCCGAAGGCTCCCACTTATAAATACCATCACACTGGGAGTTAGGCTTCAGCATATGAATTTTTGGGAAACACATTCAGTCTATTACAATATTAAGTGAAAAAAATTACAAAATTTGAGTTTAAGAAAAAGTATGGAAAGTATATGGTGGTATTTTATTTGTACTGAAATGTGATTTTAACTGTATGTTAATAAATAAAGTTGCCCAGGGGTTAAAGCTATTAGAGCCATAGCAAGAGTGTGGCGGTGGTGGCACACGCCTTTAATCCCAGCACTTGGTAGGCAGAGCTAGGTAAGTCTCTGTGTGTTCAGGGATACAGCCAGCGTTGGAGACATACGCCTTTAAGACCTGGGGGGCTGTACATACAGGCAGTGATGAGGCAGTCACGTGTTTGGGTTTACAACCAATGAGAAGGCAGAACAGAAAGACTATATAAAGACAAACACACAGGAAGTAGGTCTCTTTAGGAGAGGTAGGACCACCACAGGAGGAAGGGTAAGATTTTAGCTCTGAGATCTGACCTCTTGGCTTTCTTCTTTACATTGGTTCTGTGTTTCTTATTTAATAAGACGGTTGGTTACATCTACAAAAGTAGAAAGACTAGAAAAACATATACTGAGTAAATTAACCCTTTGGATCCACTGATGCTCTTCTGTTCTCTCTGGACAATTACAAGTGATCTTTACAGCACACTCCAAGTTCATGGCTTAGAAGCTATTTTCTTAAAGCATGTACCTCCAGCTGAGGCACAAAAGAACATTTTTATCAGCTCCCAAATCTGCTTTGCACTATTTGTATTTCTGCACTAATTGTATAATTACAAAACCACAGGAAACAAACAAAAAAACATACATGTATAAGGAAAGGTAGCTGTGTCTGTGAAAACTAAGGTGAGTAGGCCAAGGACTCAGACTTACAGTATCATCCAATGGCTGGACAAATGCCAACATCAAGTGAAAGGCTGTAATAAAAGCACACAACTGGTCCACAAGGATTTAGGTTTTCCTTTACAGACTATGTTTCCTGTTTAACCTATAGTTGTAATTTGTCACTGTGATTTTTAGTACATAAAAGACATGGATTAATCAAGAAAGGTAATCTGGAACTCAAACTATCTCACACATTAAAGACAAGCCTTGATCCAATTTCCAAATACTGCTGGGCCGGAGAGATGGTCCAACAGGTAAAGGTGTTAAGAAAAGCATTCTAATGGTTTGAGTTCAATCTCTCGAACCATGTGGTGAAAGGAAGAGAATCAATTCCAAAAGTTCCCCTCTGACCACCCCCCCACACACAGCAGCACCTACACTGACACATACATACCATACACATTAAATAATAAATACATAAGTAACTGCTGATTACAGTGTCCTTGCTTCAGTCATTTCTCATGTCAGCACACACATGACACAAGGCTCCAAGCATTTTGAAGGATTAAATGTATTGTCACTGTTACATAACCAACCTCAGAGCCCACTTCCTAAAAACTACCTATTAAATAACTCCCTACTTTTCTTCTCTAACTCAGCCCTTATCCCCAAACACTGTACTTCCTACTTCTCTGGAGCTGAGCATCCTTACAAACAGAAGGATATAGAATCTGTCTTGTAATATCTGGTTTACTTCAAGCATACTCGTTCAATTAGCACAAGGTCCTTCCACACTAAAGCAGATGCAAGGCACACAAATAATTCCTTGCATGAATATTTCACTTTATGTTTGTTTACCACCAGTGAATACTTGTTCAATCATTTGGATAATTGTGAATAGTAATTTTTATTACACCATGAAGAATGCCAAAACCTTCAGACTATGAAAGTTTATTCCTGGCCCTCTTTTTAACTCGGGTATAAAATACAACTGGTGAATAATATGGCAATTTTGTTCAACTTTTGGAGGGATGAACTACTTTTAGTTAAATGATTGACTACTTGCTGTATTTCTTGGCTTCTACTACTCAGGTGTCCCTAGGTCCTGGCTCCAGGACCAGGGAAATCAAAAGACTCAAGTATCTTATAAAACCCAGCACAGTATTTACAAAAAAAAAAAATCGACCCATACCCACCTACATTTAAATAATAATTTCTAGATTCCTTATATTACCAAATAATATGTATGGTTGTTATATTGTTTAACTGTAATTTTGTGTTGTTACATTTTTTTCTGAGTATTTTCAAGCGTACAGTTGATTGAATTCAAAGATGTAGGACCCGCAGAAATGTGCTGTGAATGTTACTTCTGGCTGTGATTTGATAATGGGAAAGTAAAGTGTACAGTCTCCATTTGCCTTACTGTAATCTGCAGTCTCTGCAGGAAACATTACTAAGGTACTCAATGAAAACAAATTTATATAAAAGTGCTTTTGGATGCCATCACTTGATTCTTGTCAGTGTGCCTCAGCAAAGTCTTTAACTATCTGTCCTCTGAATATTAGGACACGTGTATTTTCTCTATAAATGTAGACAAAAACTGTAACCCACTATTTTCTTTTTAAGTTTTTTTTAAAGCAATTACACACATGAATAAAATATATTATGATCATTCTATCTAGTCTTTCTTCCTTTTCCTGCTCTTTTCTCAATCTACCTCAGATTGTCTAGTCCTTTACCACAAGTCTGTAAATCAATTCTTTGACAGGAAGCCATTTCTAAAAGAAGCTGATGGATGCTCTTCTCCTACAACTGACTGCTGAGAATAGTTATGTAAAGTGTCAAAGCCTCTGATGCAAATGTAAATAGACATGGTTAACAGGGAGGCCAGAGTGCAGAGCAGCAGACTCCCTGGAAATCCTGCTTGCGATGCCTTCCAAAGGCTTTTTTTTTTTTTTTTTTAAACGGCAGAAAAGGTTAGAAAATTAAAGGTTCATTCCAAGTCAAGGAACGAAGTCTTGCTGGATTTGGTTTACAGAGCCAGTTCTGACTGCAGAGAAACAATATCACGATAACCACCAAGGGCAGTGCTTTTCATATAAAATTGATCTCCCTTCTGCCATACATAGAGCAAAGTCCAATCTTACAAAAATGTTTCGGCCGGGCGGTGGTGGCGCACGCCTTTAATCCCAGCACTCGGGAGGCAGAGCCAGGCGGATCTCTGTGAGTTCGAGGCCAGCCTGGGCTACCAAGTGAGCTCCAGGAAAGGCGCAAAGCTACGCAGAGAAACCCTGTCTCGAAAAACCAAAAAAAAAAAAAAAAAAAAAAAAAAAAAAAAAAAAAATGTTTCACAACCCTCTGATGCTAGTAAGTAAAAAGAAAACTGAAAAGTTGTAAATTCTCTTTCTCTATCTATGTTATCTTTGATAAATGTCTAAAGGGGGGCGGGGAGGCTGACCAAGGTCGGAGAAGGAAAAGGGAAGAAAAATCAGAACAGGTGGTAGTCTCTTTAGGTCTGATCTTCCTCATTACAGGACAAACAGTGCCTCAGAATTACAAGCTTTTCCAATATAAAAGGAACAAAGGAAACTTTCACAGGATTTTGTACAATGCTTTTCAAAACAATACAACTCTTTTATACCTAAGTATCAAACTTTTGTTTTTCTCAGTTTTTTGAGACAAGGTTTCTCTGTGTTCTGGAACTCACTCTGTAGACCAGGCTAGCCTTGCACTCACAGAGATCCACCTGCCTCTGCCTCCCGAGTGCTGGGATTAAAAGTGTGTGCCACCATTGTTGGCAAGTATCAAACTTTTACAACAGTAGAAAAAAATATTATCTTATTATTCGGTCATACAGTCTTTGTAAATTACAGTATTTAAAAAATATGGCCAGTAAGATGATGTGTCAGTGGATAAAAGCACTTGCTGTGAAAAAATAATGACCCAAGTTTGGTACCTGGAACCCATGGAAAGGAAGGAGAGAACTGACACCAGGAAGTTATTCTTCAGCCTCAATACATGTACTATGGTCTATGTATGTGGGTAAACATGCTAATGAACATATACACACACAGACACAGACAGATACACACACATGCCTAAAAATGTAAAAAAAAAAAAAAACTATTTTGTTCATGGGGACATGACAGGACTTCAAGTTCTATAAAACTGAAATGAATATAAAAACCACGTCTGAGAATGTTACTGTTTCTTTGAAGGCCAGTTCTCTACTTCATTGTTATATATCAGTGAGGTACTACACAGGAAATCATGATTGGTTTATACTTTGAATCCAAAAAAATATGTGAGTAAATGTTTACAGGTACACCCTAAATTATGTCCTAAATTATATTCTATTGGGTCTCTGTGACTTCGTAAGAGACATAAAGAGAAAATGATTCCAAACAACAAGAAAGAGTAAACGCAAGTTGTGGCTTTCCACCCAGTTTACACCCCAGTTTCCCACCATGTCCCAGTGTCTATGGCATAGCCAAGATGGGTAAGAAACTTGGCCTCTGACTTCAGATCCCAGGAACTTATAGTAGAACTTTAAAAACAGCAGTGACTTGGGAGCTAAAGTTTAATAAGACAATGGAAGAAGATTAACTTGTATCAAGAGGTTCTAATATAAGATCAATAAGGCATGTAGGCACATACCTGAAATCCCAGCACTTAAAAAACTAAGGCCAAAGGATTATGAGCACAGGTTCTCTCTTCAAAAACCAAGGTTGGGACTCACTGATAGAATAGATTACTTGGTTAAAGCACAAAAAGCTTATGTTCAACTTACAACACTGAAAAAGAAAGCATACACCCACATATACACATATCATCAAGATTTAGTTTACACAGGAAGTGTAGAACCGCACATAGTTTAATGGATAATGTCAAGTCTACATTTTACCTCAAGTTTACAGTTTCTTAGCAGATGATCATACCATGAAGAATATGGTCTGCATTTCTTTCCTTGACCTAAACTTGATGTTAGCTATCAGCACTCCTAGTAGCCTAGTAACTAACACTTGGTTACATTTATTGTTTTCTGAAGTTGCTTTTGGTTTTCTTATTCTCATTAGATAAATTAATGTGACTCTTAGAGGGATATAGAAAGGAACCAAGGAGCCAACAGTTAGCAATTCTGTTCCATTACTGTTAACAAAAACAATAAACTTTGTTATGATTTGTAAAATACTGCAAAAAATGAGAGAGAAATTTTAAACATTTACAAACCCACATCATCTTAGGAAGACCATTACTAAAGAACACCAGAAAAGATACTGATTCTCATGTTCCAAGTCCTGAAATTCAACACGAGGGGAGGAACTTTAGACACTGTCATTAGCTTATATAAACCTGACTTTAAAAATTCACACACAAAATACACGGAAATTATCTTCTTTCAAAGCATTTTACAAAAAAGTACACAAAATTCATGATTTTCTTTCTTTTTTAAAATCTTCCATTCTTTTTAATATTTTGCTTCTTTAAAAAAAAAGCTCCTTTTTCCAATTACAGAGAGGAAATAAAAAGAAATGCAACTCTTTTATGTAAAGTAAATCCATCTGGATGTTTGCTCCATCCCATACTAGAAACTTGTGATCCCCAACCAGAATGAGTTATAGTAAAGCTGCAGGCAAAATTGTCTCCATACACCACAATCCATTATCCCTGTCAAGTTAATGTTCCATGTTGAGCCATATGGCACGGGTACACATTCAACAAAGGAAATTCCTTAAACTTGTTATAATCAGCACTTGCAGTCATCCAAAAAACTGACATAAACAGCTTTATTGTGTTTAGCACATTTCAGTTAATATCCATGACAAAAACAGGAAACAGTACAGGAAAAGGAGGAGGAATGTGGGGAGCATTGTTATTTAAAAAAAAAAAATCACCACATGCGCGAACACACACACACACACACACACACACACACACACACACACACACACTCCCTCAAACTGTACATTTTATAATTAGGCTTTTGTCATTGTTGCTGTTGGCCTAAGCAAGTGATTTTCAATTACAGCAAGCACACCAACCTCTCCAGATTGATCTACTGGGGCAGACTTAAAAGGAGAAAAATTTAATGATAGCAATTTTCCATGCTATGAGCAAACCTAAACCTTGAAATTTTAGTGGTATCTGATTCAGAGAAATCAGTTCTGGAAAAATAACAAAAAATTAAATTATCATATCTGTTTTCATCTTAGATTTGTTTCATAATTGCTAAAATGTAACTGAGCTTTATTTTAAAAAAAACAACAACAAAATTTAAGTAAAGTATCTTTTATAATGTAGTAAGTGCAGGTCACCAAATCAAGAGCTCCCAGAAGCCTTTGGTAGCCGGCACAGCCCAGCAAATCAACTCTAGAAAGGTACAAGTAGAGCAGAACTTCATTTCAGCCCCCGCAGTGACAACAATAAAACGCTGAGAAAACACACTATCAAATACTGAACTCAGCATCAATTTCTGTTAATTACAGCCTTGTCAGCAACGTGATTATTCAAACAACTCATGCAAATGTTAATGAGGCCTTATTTGCATATTTATTTTTTCCTTTGTTGAAATGTCATTGATTATTACATTCTACTATGATGAATGTGGCTGATGATGTGCTCTGATATGTAATTAGTCATTAGGTGGAATGAATAGATCAATTATGAAAAAGGACTAAGATTAAGAAATATCAAACAAGACCGCCCAACGTAGCTATAGAACCTTTTTTTTAAAAAGAACCTAATAAATAATTTCTTGACATTTAAACTGCAACATCAGTAGCTTTCGATAAATAAAGCACTACTTTTGTGAGGTTAAATGAAGGCTTAAAAATACATCAGTACTTTGATAATCCAATTACGATCACAGAAACCATCTCTGGGGAAAAAAAAAAAAAATGAAAGCCACCTCAAGTGGCATTGTCAGAAAACAAGCAGCAAAGGAGACCTGAATCTGCTTTAAGCTTGCACAAGAAATACAGAAATATACAAAGTATATCTTAATCTAGTGTGAGGAGGAGACAAAAATCCATTGAGAGAGACGGGCATGTAACAGCCTACGGAGAGGGGCAAGAATCTGATGAAGAATTACTATTCATAAAACAACGTTAGCAAAAACAAACTCCTTCACATTCTGACTTGTGCTCAGAGGAAAAGGATTATTTAGCTCCTGAAACAGTTTGCTATAACTATCCAGCCAGTTCTTGCTATTTGCAGTCAGAAGAAGAAAAAAAAAAAACACATTACTGCAGACCAGATGGGAACATTCCACATGACCAAACCAATCAATCACCTCGGTGGGGCGCAGGTGCAACACAGCCGTGTAGCAACACACCATTTCACAGTCTATCGGGCACAAACACATGGCCACCAATCAATGGCACCCTGAGGACCTCCGAGGGGGCAGGCTCTCTGGAGTCTTACTGGTCCATGCCTGATGACTTCATAATCACACATCATTTCATTCACTAGAGGATACAAACTAGCATTCTAATAACCTTCTACTGAAAATGGTCATGTTGTGCATATTAATACAGTGCTGTTTGGAATGAAGCAACTGACTTCACACGGCAGGCGAGGCGAGGCGTGCAGAGCTGAAGCAACCTGAAGCTACAAACTTCTTCCTGTTTAAAGATGGTATTTTGTTCAGGGTAAGATCAACAGCAATGAGATTCACTCTGCAACATTAAACTCGTACACAAAACAACTGTTAAACAATAGTATGCTTGGAGAGATAAGGGACAAAGGAAAATGAAAATAAAGGAGTAGGTGGTAATTCTGTATGAGGAATAAAAAGGCTCTGCTTCCTTCTAAAACAATCTAAAAATAAACTGCAAATAAAAGTGGGTGAGCAGGAAAAAAACAAAAATGTATATTAAGGGGTTTTGCCGCCTATAGCTCTATTACTTGAGGAGTGACTATATAGTTCATAGTTACATAAGAAGATAAATAGGTTAATTTTCAGCAAACACTGCTGTAATTTTACCAGCTCAGAGTTCCTTGGTCTGTTAGGTAGCATGCATAGAGTACCTGTTCCTTTTACTTTAGAGAGTCTGCTGGCAGGGATATCTGGGATAGCTAAGCATTCTGAATAACCTAATCATGGAAGAGCGTATACAGATGATCTAATCAAAAAGGAAAAGCAAGAAAATACATGTTTCATCTTAAAATAGCAAACATTCCAGTTCAAATCCTTGATGAAACAAGGCTAGGTATACCTGCTCTTAAACAGCAGATTTCTTTGATAATTCAGGGGGCAATTTAAAACTGTCCAGGTACTTAGAACCCATTAAAAACATCCATTAGCCATGCCAGGGTTCATGTAGACATGTAGCAGAGTCTAAACTGACCTCTGACAACCCTAAAAGTTGACTTGTGATTTTCATGCTAATACCCTGGGTATTCTGTCTCTTGTAAAGGCAGTTCATTTAAAAAAAAAAAAAAAAAAAAAAAAAAGGCTTGTTTTCCATATCTGGATTCTAAACATACATGAATTTACTCTTATAGCTATGAATACAATATTTTGTCCACATTTAGGCTAATAGTGATAATATAGTCTGCAGACCAAAAGAAAAAAATGTATGCACACAATAAAATATATTTAACAGAGTCTCCTCGTGGGAACAAGAGTCTGGTGATTAGCCAAAAGAAGACACAATGATGATGATTCCTCCACAAAGAGACAACTGGAAAAAGTATCTCAGTGGTAGACTATTACCTACAATTCACTTTAAAAAGTACATCTAACTTCTCTCTAAATGGAGATATCAATTAGTAAGAATGCAAAACTTCAGACAGATTACTTAAGATATTACATTAGTTCCTTAATTATTACAGGTGCTCTTGATTTTATATTCTGGCAACCCCGTTGTAAATAAAAATATTAGTAGATAAAAAAAGTATTTCAATATCTAGTCTATTCAACATATTTTAGCTTGTCTTAAATCATTCACATTTCATTAGCCTATCATTGGACAAAATCATCTAGCACAAAGCCTATTTCCTAACAAAGTATTATAAACTCAGTATTATCTGTCAACAAAAAAATCCTGGCAACACATTACTCTTAGATTAATAATTGCTAGAATAATGTGTTCACACCTTGCCACCTCTGCTCAGCTCCACCACGGTACTGTTAGTATATGCCACTAGCCTAGGAAAACACCAAATTCAAAACTCAAAAGTTTCTCTAAATATATATTGAAACTTGAAAAAGTCAAAAATTGTAAGCCAAACCATCCTAAGTTAAGGACAGCCTGTAATCGTGGAGCTTTTTTCATGCTAGATAAAGTCAGTGACTAGAAAAAACATTAAGGTTTCTCCTAATTCATGGCCCTCTTCTGTGCCCTGACACAGCTTACACTAAAAGCACTAACTAGCTGTTTTCCAACTATTCGGGAGGTGACCAGCAACTAGATGTGCCAATTCCAAAATCTATCAAGAAGCATACTGGTATGTGTTATGTGTTCGCCATTACCACAGATAGGTAGGCACTATGGCTAGATGCTTGTTAGTTCTTTCCATGAGGAGGTAAACAAATGTCATTCCTTAAACTTAACAGAAATATGAATAAGGGGCTGAGAGTTGAGCTCAATGGTAGGGCATGTGCTTAGTATGCACTGTTTTTAATACCCAACACCAAAAGAAGTAAAAATATTTGAGTTTAATTGGCAGCCACATGACTTGCCTTTGTCTTAGTTGATGCCTCATCTTGATGAAAAGGACCATGTGCCTGGCAGCCATCTTTACTAAGGTTAAAGAGGGCATGCCATGTAACTTCACAACCATGTTGATCAAAGTGACACGTGGTATTAAGCCTTCTGGTTAATCTTAGATCTCTTGTTTAGACTGTGAAGGCAAGAACAGGTCTCCCAGGATATTTTGAATTTGGGTGGATTTTTCATGATAAATTCCTTAGGTAATGAAGGTATGCTCAGGTTAGTAAAAGCTAACATAGATCACTATATTATGTCTAAGTATGTCTAAGGGCTTATGTCTTTGCCACCACCAGGCTTCTAGAAAATTTTAAATAAGTAACAACATATGGTTGATAAATAAGGTCTAAATTCCTAACTGTCTACTAACTTAAAGATATATGTCTAACTTCTTTGTCTTTGCGACTTTATTAAAGTTGAATTTTGCAACTGAAAAAATTAAAAAATAAAAAAACCAAAAAAAATTTGAGTTTAAGTCACTTTGTTTCACAAATAGGGTAACAATACCATTTGTAATGATATACTACCATTCTCAAATATCAAGAAAATAATTTCTGAAATGATTTACACAGATATGCTTCAGGTACTGCAACAAAGCTAAAGATGCTGTAGATTACTATAATGATTTACCAGAGAAGGGAAAACAAAAGAAATAATGGTCACTGGCTTCATCCAAGCCAACAGGCATGATTCAACAGTACCACAGCTACAGCCAGAGGGCATGTCCTGTTTAACCACCAAAATACATTTTCCAAAATTTACCTGTTAATGATGCTTTGGAAAGTGAAGTACAAAACTGAAATTTCATTTGTTTAGCTGGCATAAATACAAAATACTATTCAAAGGCAACATAAAAAGGACACAACAGAAGAGCTTTTGAATCAGGCAGACATACCTAGAAATGTGGCTAATCACAAGCACTGAATTTTCAAAATCATTTACTATTAATTTAAAAAGAATTCTAGTTGAAAGTACCCAAATTAGAACACTTTCTAATGATCTTATCTCGACTTGCAAATATTACTGATCTCAAATGTTACTTTAAAAGATTAGTACTTCATACCAGTGCTTCAGAACTGATGGCTAACTTATGGTAGAAAAGAATTAAATACAGATTGGTTAATGTACTCCTCAACTAATCCAACCAAAGAGCACTAGTTTCTCTTCTCTTTTAGAAAGCCTTTTTTTCCTTTCCTTTTCTACAGTTAGCTGTACAAAGCTTAAGAAAAAGTCATTTTGTACATGATTTAGAGATGCTGCTTCTCTAGACTCCACAAAGAGCCCAAAGGGTCAATAAAACATGTCAGCTGTTCTATGCACTCTAAACTAAACCTTAAAGAAGATAGTCTGACAATGATGCCATCATCTGGAGACCAGAACTCCTCAACCATTTTAGCTGTACAGCACTTGTGGTCATGTAAGACAAACATCCAAATCGAGCATTTCCTCTGTTAATGGCACTTTATCCCAGAGAGGTGAGAAGGTATGAAGAAGACAGTCTTGTGTTTACTAAGGTACATACAGCACAGTCCAAGTCAATCCAAAGAAAGACTTTATAAAATTCAACTTTGAATTTAAGCCAGCTATGTTTGCTTTTATAGCAAAAATATAAAAAACAGCTGCAAAACTAAGCTGATGGACTAAACAGTGTTTCACAGAGAAGAGTTACATCATGGGCAAGAAGGTGGGCTGTGATGAGGAGAACATTGTTGAAATTTGAAAAATGAAGATCTGCAATTAGTATTCACAATTATCCAATGAACTCTAGTGAATTATGTGGCTGCTTCCTCTAAACTTCAGCCTTTTCTGCAAGATTTGAGATAGGATGGGAAAGAATTAACAAAAACTTTTCTCGCCGGGCGGTGGTGGCGCACGCCTTTAATCCCAGCACACGGGAGGCAGAGGCAGGCGGATCTCTGTGAGTTCGAGGCCAGCCTGGGCTACCAAGTGAGTTCCAGGAAAGGCGCAAAGCTACACAGAGAAACCCTGCCTCGGAAAAAAAAAAAAAAAAAAAAACTTTTCTCCTAAGTGCTAGGCCTGCACCGAGCATCAGATATACCCTTTCATCACATCAACCTCAAGCAAACAGACCAGATTGCCATTCCCATTTAGAGAGTTAAAGCACTGGTCCCAAGCAGACATTTCTCCAATCTGACAAGGTACAACATCAGAAAGCACATTAACTGTTGCCCAACATTATTAGTCATTAAGGAAATGCACATCAAGATTTCAGTGAGGTCTTCACACTTAACTATGATGTCTAAAGTTAAAGACAAATTTTGGTAAAAAATATCAAGACCTGAACCTAATTTGGAAAAGTCTGGCAGTTCTTCAGCTGGTTCAATAGAGTTGTCCTAGGTACAGTCATAAGATACACTATGACAAGTCAACAACAACGGGAATATAAGTACCTGTCATAAAGGAATGTGGTTTTCAGTTCTTATTAATGTGATGTTGGTGCAGCATACCTACTGAGCTACCATGGTATAAAGTACAACACACACCATTAGGGAAAGTCCATTATACGCAACAACAGTAACAGCTGCTACACTTGGTCATGTACTTTTTACTATAATTTTGCTTTGAGGTTGGGGTTTCATTGTGCTGCTCTTATATCCCTGAGCTCAAATCACTCTGAGCCTTTGCCTCCTAAGTGCTATGACCACATGTGTGGTACATGCCTGCACATTTGAGTAATTTCCTTAGACTTGTATTTTTAAAGTGCACTGTGTTAAACAACATGGTGTTAAACTGGCAGCAGCTTTATTCATCTTCCATTTCCACATCTTTAGAATACATCGAGACCACATGGTTAGATTAACAAAACTTGTGTGAGTACATTCTAGGTTTGCATATAAGAACATATTTCTCATAATAAACCTCACAAAATGATACATGATTATATACAAGAAAATTGGAAACGTAGTGACAAAAGTGTACACTATACTGGTATCAACACCTAAGAAGGTAAAACAAAACAAACCTTAATTAAATAATGGAAAGATAAATAAAATGTGGTATATCCATATAAGGGAATACTGTTCAGTCACAAAGGAACTAAGTATTGACATAAGTTACACTATGAATTAACCTTGAAAATATGCTAAGTGAAAAGAGCTAATCACAAAACACTTATTTTATGATTTGTTTATTTGTAATGTCCAAAACAGGCAAATCGGTAGAAACAGAAAGACAAGCTATTGCCAGGGGCTGAAAAGAGGAAAGAATGAAACTCAGTTCTAATAGAAATGAGATTTCTTCATGAATAGGGTATGCAGTGTTCTTGAAACTCATTTATCACAGTACAAATACTCCTCAAACTCAAAAGGGAGTTCAATTTGCTTAAACTATAGTGTGAAGCCCTGGTAAGACACCCTTAAGGAGAGCAAATAAAAGGAAATATAAAATTTCATACATTAAACTATGATAGTATTTATGTAAGTGCTACTCTCCCTTCAGGTTGCATTTAATTGTTTAAATTCTGGATGACCAACAATTATTAACTATGAAAATGTTCATTAATTGCCGAGTGGTGGTGGCACAGGCCTTTAATCCCAGCACTTGGGAGGCAGAGGCAGTTGGATCACTGTGAGTTCGAGGCCAGTCCGGCCTACAAAGTGAGTTCCAGGACAGCCAGGACTGTTAAATAGAGAAACCCTGTCTAGGGGGCAGGGGAGAAAAAAAGAAAAAAGTCCTACACATCTCCAAATAGACTACAATGTTGGATTAACTCAATTAAAGACAATGACAGAGAATCTCCATAATCTATAGTCACCTGGGGTGCCTTAGCAAAGAAAAGGCCTATTAAACATAAACAAATATGTACCACAGATTAACTTGTGGCCTTTTTGGACTCACAGGGAAATGAGATAGATGATCAGATAACAAATCAAGATTGGGAAATACTGCCTGGTTTAAGGTACATTAGTGAGAAAGATGGAATCTGACGAGGAGACTGGCATTATTAGAAATACATTTAACTTCCAGCAACCAAGGTTTTTTGTGGATAAAGGGAAGAGGCCGTTTGGAATTTTTGTTTTTTAAACTAAATGAGTATTATTCTCCAACAACACTGAGTTAGAGCATGCTACACTAGACACTATGTGCAAATGTAAAGGTCTTCCAATACACCTGGAAAAGAATGCAGAGATCACTCACAAGGGTGTAAGGACGACAGAACAGGAAGCCACAGGGTTTTATGGAGCTTACCCTGGTCTCAAACTGAAACCTGCTATATAGCTGAGGATGACCTCAAACTTCTGATCTTTCTGCCCCCACTTCCTTGAAAAGCAAGACATCACACTAAAGAAAAACTAAGTACTATTCAAGTCCTCCTTTTAAAACATAAATATGACAAATCTAAAATTTCAAATCATCAATCTCAATGGAATTACTAGTTTCTTTAATATATTTTCTCCAGTTCTAGTCTTGTTTATATAAAACATGCAATCTAAGAAAAGTTTATATTTATAAAACATTTTAAATATAGATAGCATTAATATAAAGTGTTATAAAATAAAATTTTAAACTTACTATGCAGGGAAATATTTTTAAGTACAGAATATTCTGTATTTATTACAAACAGCACAGATATTACATTCACCACTGGAAAGAGACATCTACTTGCTTTCTAGAAATTATGAGTTAAACAGTAATAGAACAAAACTTAGCCCACCATCATCAGGGCTAATCAGAAGCTTACTTTAACTAGTCTGCTGTCTGGGGATTTAGAGGCTACTGTATAATAATTTTATATTTTCATGAGTTCCATACTCATTATACTACAGGTTGGCCCAGTATAGCAATAAATATTAATTCATTTGCTGTTTGCGATAACTTCACTAGGTACATCATACTTCTGAATTTAGGAAAATGAGACTTACAAAAATACTGAAAAGTATTCAGTCTCTATGACTTCTGGGCTATCTCACCAAGAAAGAACAGAGCCTCACATCACACTTAGCTTCTCAGGTTTCCCTCCACACTAAGGCCTAAAAAGGTTCAATGATACTAGGCACACAATCTTTGTCCCCGTGGAATCTGTGTGACCACTTGAAAGTTTCTTCCTGGTAAGGCAATATACAGCCATTTCAAAACAGAAATAAAATCATGATGATGTGGCCAACTGAAAAAAAAAGAATAATTCTGAGATCCAGGGTTGGTCTTTAAGTAAAAATGTCAACACACTGAAGACATTAACAGTGGGAGGCCAGCACAGGTGACACCTTCCTGGGACAAAGCTGCCTGTGCCTTCTTCAATTTTGTCAAGGGAATGAATCTGTCACCTGCCATCACCCAGGAAGCCAAGAAACACTATGGCAATCTGACCTACTCCATGAAAAAGTCTCTAGTAATCCAGCTCAGAAATCCACTAGACAGCCAAGGATGCCAGAGAAGCAAACATAACCAAAGATACCCTAGAATGCTAAGTTCCCAAATCATCTCACTCACTCACACACACACACACACACACACACACACACACACACACACACACACACACACACCTCCGTCTCAGACTGTTTTCAGTACTATTTATAGGTATACTTACTGGTTAATATTTTTTAATTTTTTTAAACCACTGAAAAATAAAATGTCATGCCCATATGGAACAACAAAGTAGAAGCAGAAACAGAGACAAAGGCATGTGAAAAGCTTCAATAAAACATGATGGAAAAGCTTTCCTGCTGTAGATAAAAAGCTTTCTACTCCACACTGAGTCTAATACCTGCTTCTCTTCCTGTCAATGGGAGACTCCAAATTAAATCAGTGGTGTGGTTTCATTACCAGCTAGTGAGGACTGTCTAACTAACCAGAAGGGAGATATTAGAAGAGTACTAAAAAGGACTCTCACCACAGGACTCTAAAGGTTACTTAGGTATGTTTCTATTATTTAATAAATAAAATGGTAAGCAGTGGTTTTAGCTTCAAAATAAAGCTCATTAACAAAATGATACCAACTACATACTTGCTACTGCCAAAGCCTCATTCATTCCTCAACTCAAGAATTCCTTTAGAGGGCTTCAGCTTGGTGTAAAGCACTTGCCTAGCATGCTTGAGACCCTGGGTTCCATCCCTAGCACCTCAAAAGCCAACTAACCACACATTCACTTTATTTAATCAGTTGTCTTAGTCACTAACTGTTCTATTGCTAAGAAGAGAAACCATGATGAAGGTAACTCATAAAAAGAAAGCATTTAATCAGGGGATTGCTTACAGTTTCAGAGGCTTAGTCCACTATCACCATGCTGAAGGCATGGTGGCACTCCTGGTGCTGCAGCAGTAGCTGAGAATTTCACCCTGACCAGTGGGCAGAGAGAAAATGGGCCTGGCATGGGTTTTTGAAACCTCAAAGCCCATTCCCACTGACTGATACACTTCTTCCAAGAATGCTACACCTACTCCTACAAGGCCAAGTTTATTTTTCTTTTTTTCTTGGGGAAGGTTGTTTGTTTGTTTGTGTTTTTAAAGGGTATCTCACACTGTACCCAAAGCTGGACTCGAAGCACCAGCAATTCTCACGCTCAGACTCCTGAGTACAAGCATTACTACAGGTTTCCATTCAATCATCCTCTAAAGTTGCTGTCCTGCCTACTTAATTTATACAATATTGCTTTTATAAAACTTGAAATTCTTCCAAATAACCATTTTATGTAAAAGTAAGTCCCTTTAAGTCATTTTTCCATGGCTCATGAAACACATTCTCAAATTTATGAACCTTATTTTTACCAGGCTTGGTTTATGACTAGCTTATTTATAAGAGGCCTACTAAGTGTACTTTTTTTTTTCAAAAAATTACATTCCAAAATTAATTTCAGATTTTCCAAATAAATGAAAACAGGAAATGCAATGTGAGAATGAACTAGCTCCTTTGGTGCTTCTATCTGAAGAGAGAAAAATGGAACAGCAAACAGACTGTATTTAAAGACTACGAACCCTGAAGACAGTTGAGTTCTAATTCCTTATTCACAATACAACACCTACTGGGACAAGTTTGCCAGTTGTGTTCCCAAGTTCATTCCTTTACACACAAAACAAGGCTGCTATAAGAAATAAATGAAGGAGGTTGGAGAGATGGTTCAATGTTAAGAGCACTGGCTGTTCTTCCAGTGGACCCAGGTTCAATTCCCAGCACCCACATGACAACTCACAGTTGTCTTTAACTCCAAGATCTAACACCCTCACACAGACATACATGCAGGCAAAGCCCCAATGCACATAAAATAAAAATAAATAATTAAAAAAAAAGAAATGAATGAAGTAGTGACAAGGCACTTCTTACAATATCTGACACATGGGCACTAACTAGTTATCATGCCATCATTATCATGAAAGCACTTTTTCTTTATTCTTTTTGCCATAAATGCACTAAAAACTCTGTAATGGTGACTGAGTAAATCAAATAAAGAAAATCAAAACTCTTCTTTGTTGCTCAAGATCAGATTAAAGTGACTTAAAAGTTACATAGTATAAACAAATTTCACACTGACTTAAAGACACCATGGAAAAGAAAAACAATTACTTGGAGGGAAAAACAAAAAAAGTCATTTTAAAATGAGTGACATTTGGGCTGGACTACAAAACATAGGTTGGTTTTTTTTTTTTTTCTTTTTGTTTGTCTGCTTGTTTCTATTTCTCATAGCAGGAAAGAGGAATTAGAAGAAGAAAATATCAAACATTGCAGATTGCAAATGTTGGCTAAATATGCAATGAATGAATAAAATCTGTTTGATTCTGATTTCACCCACGGACACAGTACACTCCTTCACTATGATAAAAAACACACTGGAGACAACCTACTAGGTTACAGCTGGTCCACAAAACTTCAGAAACTCCCCACAGGTCATGCTAGGAAGAGGGGAGTTCTATTTACAAATATCATTCCCTTTTGTTTTCGATGAGTAACAAAAGAGGGGGTTGTCTTGAACTGCAGATATACTTTTATGGCAGAGTACTTATTTAGCCTGTACAAGGCCCTGGGTTCAACCATAACTCCAACCCTCAAAAACAACTAAAACCTTTTTATTCCATTTGTGCGGTTCTAACAAAGTACCACAGACTGGGTAATCTATAAATAATAAGAATTAGTTTCTCATGGATCAAAGACTGGGAAGTCCAACTAAAGCGGCAAGAGCAGTGTGCTTCTAAGGGCTGCTGTCTGCTTCTAAGATGGCTGTAACTTCCGGGAAGAATACTGTACCTCATACAACAGGAAGTACAGAAGACAGAAGAAGGGGAGAAGAACTGTACTTAAAGATTAGAAAACCATGGTGGCAAAACATGCTGCCTTCAATATCAGGTCTTGGACTAGTTAGTGGACTAACTCCAATTAGAAAGCAGACCCTCCCCACAACTCAACCAGCTCCTACAACATGAATCTTGGAGACAAACCATAGCATTCAAACCATAGCAAATATTACTTTGTGAATGAATTTATTAATTTCTAATTCAGAATGTAATTAATTTATATTTAGTTACCAGAAATAATATTCCTTGTAATGAAGCCTGGCTCCTCCACTCAGTGAGGTCATATATCAGCCTTAAACTAGCACAGAGAGTTCAGAATACCTCACTAGTGGATGTCATCACAGCTTCTGGACTGCATATCACCTGCAGACTGGGTCTCAAGAACTTTGCCATTGTTTATAGTTTCCAAAACTGAGATGCACAAAACCCCTGTTCAAGATGATCTTTCAGAATCAGCCTACTTGTAAAGCAGAACAACAGGTATTTGCTGAGGCCAGCGACTGCTCTCACTCTTCCAGCCTCTCAACAGTTCCCCACAGCTATATGATAGCTCACTTGGGTGGCTTTAGTGAGCAACCTTCAACTATGTAGAATACTTTTGTACTAGTTACACACGAAAAGGAAAACTGGAAATGAAATGGAAAAAACAATAGACACAAAACCTTCAAACACACTCACTGTGCAGTGCCTGTCTGACAAAGCTGTGGGATGATGAGGGATGTGGTCCAAATGCACAACACTGAGGAAGTGACACATGTATACATCACTATGTTGGTAAACCAAAACTTAATTGCAACAATTTCTCCACAGATTAGTTTAGGTTTTCTGTAACTGTGCTACAGTCCTTCACTTTGTTCTTTTATTTAACATTTTAAAAGGTTGTTACTGATGCTTGTTATATGTCAGTGCCAGAGGACCAGGCTGTCTGTGTTTAGAAAGAACATAATGGAGACAAGGCAGAGTAATAATCAACACCGGAGTTTGCCCTTCTTGTGCCAAAATACATCTTGACCAAGTAACCTCTTCCCAAACACTGAACGCCAATTAAATCGATCCCTGTACTAAATACTCGATAAGCTTTCTACACTGTTAAGAATCACTAGAATAAAGATGACCAAAGAATTTAAGTAAAAAAGGACTCAAATTCATCAACAAAACTTTAAGTACTCCTACCACTTTTTGTAAATAGACTGAACATAATCTCTTTTCAATTTGGAATAATTTATCTGTAACTTAATATTTGTAAGTTTTCTCATGTTTGTGATCTGTAAAGTCAGTTTTGAAATTATACAAATGTTTTTAGTTTTTATTTTAACATTTATTTGTTTATTGGGGAAAAGCATGTGCATATATACATAAATAAATATAATAAAAATTTTAATTAGACAAGCTTACAGAAATCATCAGTGTAGAAGTTACACAGGAAGATATTATGTGGATGGTAATCTGAGAAGTGAACAGGTCTCTAAGGAGTGAGCTTTACCTTTCTAATCCTCTCCTCTTACATTCTTCATCCTTCTGAGCACCTGTGCCGCTGTGAAAAGCTCTCTACTATAGATTCCCAATATATATACTACATTCCAAATGTCTAATGTATTCCCTCCCAGGTCAAAATGCATCTGCTAGGAATTCATCAAACCTGATCAACTGTTTAATAAAAGATTATGGTTATTAGTATAACCAATTTCAATCATTGGACTGTAAACCAGTAAAATACAATTCACATTTAGGTAAAACTGCATTTTCTAAGATCCTGCCTACAAGGCTGCTCCTTGAAGTAATTTCTACCAGACCCTACTTCTTTTTGTTGTTGTTGTTGTTTTGTTTTGTTTTTTCGAGAGAGGGTTTCTTTGTGCAGCTTTGCACCTTTCCTGGAACTCACTTTGTAGACTAGGCTGGCCTTGAACTCACAGAGATCAGCCTGCCTCTTCCTCCCAAGTGCTGGAATTAAAGGTGTGCGCCACCACCGCCTGGCCAGACCCTACTTCTTGATAAATCTTACTTTCCAACAGGTTATGGTTGTTGGCAAACAAACTTCCACAGCTGCAATAGATGAGGACCAAGATGCCAGTGTTGCAGTGCTATGGACAATGTCAACAACTGTCAAACATGTACCACCCCAACCTACTAGATCATTTATTTCCATGTGGAAACCTTGAAAAATATAGACACAAGTGGTTTCTTCCTCTTATTCAAAGCTAATATCTCCATAATTACACTTGGGTTTCATTTGCTCACATAGCTCTCCAGCAGTGATCTAATGAAATGCATTGTAACTGATGAGTATCAGTCAATGGTGACCATAACTGTTAACACCATTCTCACTTTTGGCTTTCTTTAATTCTTCCAGTTAAAGGGTTGACAGAACATTACTTGTTTTATGAAGTGAAAAGAATCCCAAAGAATCATTATTTCTAGAGAAATAGAAAAAAATTAAAAAGTTTCAAAGTACAGAACTGGAGAGATGCCTCAGTAGTTAAAAGCACTGGCTGCTTTTCCAGAGCACCCAGGGTCTATTCCCAGCATGCACACGGCATTTATAACTCCAGTTTCAGAAGACATGATATCCTTTTCTGGCCTTGGTGGGCACTGTATGCATACAGACATATAGCAAAATGCCCGTATACACAAAACAAAACTGAGTCATTTTTAATGTAAAAAATAAAAGTGCAAATTACTGTTGGCCTACCCAAAGCTCAACCAGACATTCTATCTGAGGGCTATTCTATAATTGCTGCCAATGCCAAATAACAAATGAACAGCACAAAAAAAAGATGAATCATGTTCACTTTCAATTTTCTTTCCAAATATTAAAAAACATCAACAACAAGCCAGGCAGGGTGGCACACGCCTTAAATCCCAGCACTCAGGAGGCAGAGGCAGACGGATCACTATGAGTTCAAGGCCATCATGGTCTATGAATGAGTTCCAGGACAGCCAGGGCTGTTACACAGAGAAACCAAAAAACAAAACAAAATCATCAACAAAAAAAATTAATTTTAGTTCACTATTTTAAAAACTCATTTTCATCCTGAGTTTGATAGGAAAAAGCTCTAGCATACCTATTTTTGAAATATCTACCAGTGCCTACTTTATCAAAGCCATTAGGCTAGGTACAAACAATAGAAAAAACAACCAAACTATATTATGAAACCAATACTGATATCTGAAAAGGAGACACAAACATTCGCATTTTGTCAAGTTTATAGCCAATGTTTAGAGAATTAATGTTTTCTAAAAGTACTTATAAAGATTAACCCTTGCCACACTATTTATCCTACCACTGCGTCATGTTGTGGAACAATCTTTTTGTACATTGTGAAGATGTGTTACTCTTACTGGTTTAATAAAGAGCTAAATGGCCCATAGGTTAGGCAGGAGAGCCAGACAGAGAGAACACTGGAGGGAAGAAGGGCAGAGTCACCAGGAGATGCAGGGAGAAGCAAGATGAATATGCCAAGTTGACAAAAGGTACCGAGCCACATAGTAGAACATAGATAAAAAAATATGGGTTAATTTAAGTTGTAAGAGCTAGTTAGTAACAAGTGTAAGCTATCATTTATATTAATAAGAAGTCTCTGTGTAGTTATTGGGGAGCTGGTTGGCAGGATAGAAAGTCCATCTACAGACTAGAGAATAGTCTTCAAATAACAGTACATTTAGTCACTGTGTGCAACATTTTTCACTGGGTGATACACTTTCGGATGGCTGTCAACCAAAATCACTTCCCCCAGTAACAAACTCCCAATGGAATGATAATTAAAAACTATGGAAAACCTTCACATGTTAAATAGCATTAAAATGATCACTTGTTATTGGAATAAACATTCTTCCAAAGATATCATAAAAACAAAGTTACTTACAGGTTAAAATACAGTTCTTAAATTTTAATTCCTAGTTGAAATCTTCTATCTCTACTGAGAAGGTAATTACCAATGTCAAGGATTGTTTCAGGTCTAGCAACATATGCTTCCCCTGTCAATTAATTTTTTTGTGTCATCTAGCAGGCAGATGCTCCCCTAGTGTACTCTTTCTTTAAAGATTAGGGACAGCCACCCACAAAGTGCCGATGATTTATTAAATACCACAGTATTGGAGGCTTACAGTAGAAGATAACAAATAACACAGCACCTACTACCAAGAAATTTATCTGAAGTTGCAGGTGTCAAAGGTAAACTGATCTCTTTAATTCATGAAAATAAAGCCAATGTCATTTTGCAAAGGCAAAATTTTGTGGTGACAAGTGACAGACCTAGGATTAGAGAATCACTGAGATAGCTGAAGTATAAGTCTCTGAGATAGTACAATAGAAAAAAAAATGGAAATCTCAGGATAGTAATGTGTAGTGTACCTGCAACTCCCTCTTAGCTAAGTTTACATTTATTATTTTCTTTTCTTACTCAAAGCAAACGTACCAGAACAGAAATTGTGGACTATATAATTTTTCTTCTTCAGTCAGGGTCCCACTACGTAGCACAGGATGACCTAGAACTTGTTGTGTAAACCAAGCTGGCCTTGAACTCGGAGATCTAGCTGACTCTATCTCTTGAGTGCCGGGAACTCATTTTGTATCAAGTGTGAAATTTCAGAGGCAATAACATCTCTGACACTCCTGAGCATAGTGATTAGCACACAAAAAGGACTCAATAAAATGTGAAGATCGGTAATACTTCAACTCTTACAAGAGAAGTATTAGTCTGTGCAATACCAAATTAATCTCACAAAAAAAATGAATTGTCTAGCTGCACTATTTCCTCAGAATATCAATCAAATCCACCTGCAACTTTCTGAAGGGGTGGAACTCAACTGCTACATTCCTGGAGTACAGCAATGGGAGCTAGCCAAACTGCTCATTGCAGTCACTTCATCCAAACAGCTGTGGAGACCATGCTGCAGCTTGGCAGCAGCTGAGGGCATCCCATTCAAACACGTTCATTCCTCTAGTTATGAGCCAAAGCAGGGCTATTTACCTGCAAGCAAGGCATTCTAACTCAGGGTCTGCTCCTGCAAATGCTACTTGAAGCATAGTTCTTTTATACTGTGCAGTCACCCAGATCGCTACAAAGTCAGATCACCAGAATACTGAAGTATTCCCATAGCACAGGGCTAGTGTGGTGCTGATGAACTTTGCAGCCCCCATGGCTCCCTAGCCCTCTCTAGAGAGCTGAGTCCTCAGGTGTCAGAAACTTGTGTTTCTGGACTGGAAACTTCCAGAACAATTCTCACCCTCAGTTTTGAAGAGTTAGAGCATGCGTGTAACTCCTTTCTTTCCAAGTCCATTATGAAAGCAAAAGGTACAAACTCCAGGTGCACTGCTATAATTACCTTCAGGATTTCAATCTTCTACGGCATGGCAAGGAGAGTGGTGACCACTTGTTCATGTGGCCCTTTGAAGTAGTTCTTCTCTTTAGCCCTCTCCTACTTACAAAGTATTTTATTCTTTTCAAGAAAAGTAAACAAAACCACCAACCTATCCCAATACTCCACAGACAAGTTACAAAGATAAGAAGTCCTTGAATCACATTTAGTGTGATCTTCCACCAACAACACAATCTTGCTACCACACTCACGCAATTAATCCAAAATATCTTTTTAAGCCTTGCAATAAATTGCTAGGAAGCACTAGAGGCACTAGTATTTTCATAAAGTCTACCTCAAAACTAGCTAATATTCAGCTTTTCCATGCCTCTGTGTACGGTGAAAAAACACATTCCACTTAGAAACCAACCACATGCCTATTCAGCTAGCCAGCTCTGTGGTGAGTGAGCTCCACCATAAAAACAAGAAACAGAGTGAGATCAGAACAGCCAGGATAGGAGCACTGAAAAGATGTCCTGCTTCAAGATCTCACATGTGGGACTGATACCAGAGTAGTGTTCATGTGCATTATAGCCATATATTCCCATGTTCTTTACATGCTGAAATGCTACAGTTGGAGCTGTTAAGCAGAGAACTGCTATCTGGATCTCCTGCTTACATTAACGGGAATATTATGAAAAGGAAGCTTCTAAGCAATCAACTGTCACTGCAACTAAACATTGGTGCTTATTTTCTCGTTCCTTATCTTTACAATGAAATGAACAAGTTCCTTTACAGTTCTCCACACCTGACACAGTAATTCTATCTAGACCCAAATCTCAAGTTTTATCACACTGGACAGAGGCAGCAGCCTACATTAAAACTCATGCATTGTTTTCTTTACTGGACACCAGTTTTAATCTCTCCAACTAAAAACAAACTTTCAACTAGATTCATAAGAACCTAATTATTAAAGAAGAAATTAGGATACTATAAAAAAAAACTTCAGCTTCTCCAGTAGGACAGCATTTGTTTAGTTTTTATATCAAAATAAAAATTTGATGCACAAGATTAGAAGCTCTTAACAAAAGCCAGGATGACTCCATGTCTGTGAGCTTCACGTTACCTTACTCTGCCATTGTGCTCAAGGCTAGAGCATGGTCCTCTTCCCAGCTATCTAGACATCAAATATCTGCAAACAGTACTCTAGAGTAAAAACATCTTCATAATCAACTCAACAAAAACTACCACTGTTTTGAACTGAGACTGGTTACTTATGCTGCTTAACTCTTTCCTGCTGTGTGTACTACCACCCTTTGGAACCACTGCTTTCAAGCACTCTATTAAACACTAATCAGACATACTCCCCTTGTGCTTACCATGAAGGCACACGCTGAGAGCTGTAGCTTTATAATCTGATGGACAACTCAGGAGTGATTTTCACTTTCTCCAATGTCCAGAGTCAAGAGTAGTAGACATATTTTCACTATTATTTTTTTTCAAGTGAAAGTATTTCTCTATCATCAACAGTTTGGTGGATATTCTATCCTGTTACTGCTTGAGTTCAATGTAGACACATGTTTATTTTCACTGAATGAGAAATCATCATGTCTATATGTAACCCTGACTTGTGATGCAAAAATGATCTCAGTGGGAATACTGAATAACACAAAATAAGCACTGGAACATTTTCATGGAAAATGGAAAGCCAAATGAAGCTGCTGGGAATAATTTCTGATCTTGTAGGGTATACAGTAATACTTAGAATTCATCTCAACATAAATATGAATACTATATAGAGAACTGTTTATGATAAATGATTTGAACTATTCTAATTACTTAAAAGTTAACCGTGCCATAGATATGTTACTAAATATAAGAATAAATTAAAATACTGATGTCAAAAAAAGAGCAACAGTGCTTGGTGGTGGTGGTGCAGGCCTTTAATCCCAGCACTCGAAAGGCAGAGCCAGGCAAATGTCTGTGAGTTTGAGGCCACCCTGGTCTACACAGCAAGATCCAGGACAAGCACCAAAACAACACAGAAAAACACTGCCTCGAAAACACAAAAACAAAAGCAACAACAACAAAAGGGGGGGGGGACAACTAATATTTTTATAAAGCAGTTGAAGTCAAAGAATTATAGAATTAAAGATCACAGAATTTAAAAGATTATTCTACTTACAATATCAAGGTGTCACTGTTGTGCATTCACCGAACTGCCTTATAAAAATACTTTAAAATGTCTATTCTTTTCAATAAAAGCCAAACGTCCCTATCTTTCCCTTAAACAGAATCGTATTGCCTTTATACCAGCTGACATCTTAGCCCTTCTAGCTTTCTCCATTGGCCCCACACACTGCCACAGTTACAAATTCCCCCAGAACAAGCGCCCACTGGGAGAGCATGACCCTCTGCTCAGTTTTCCATGCATCAGTGACTGCACAGCGGACACATGCACACTACATTCAGATTAACTGACACACTGAAGCAAAGTGAGCAAGTCAAGATGTGGATACTTCACCTTCGGCCTCTTTTTAAGCAAAGACTGGTTTGTTCTGCTTTAGATTTCATGATTTTTTTTAAAGCACTACTCTAAAGACTCCTCCATAATGCTACCTATAAGAAATATTTCTAAAAAACTTCAACTTGTTATGTTCATATTTATTATGATCTAAACAAAAAGCTAGTCTTTGCTTTTTCCAAAAAAAATTGATGGCACAGCGGCCTCCTTTTATTTATTATTAGCTCTTCGTATACATTTTAAGTATAAAATATAAATCAGTATAAACACTTCTAACCAAATTTTGACAAACCCAGCAGATTCCTTAAAAATTCAAGGGAAGTTATTCATTAGCTTACTGGTGTTTTTCTCAACTTAATTTCCAAGAACTCATCCCTTATTTTTCCCTTTGGTTACCTCAAGAGGCTCTAAGGGATTGTTTGCCTAAAATACCTAACCCTGGGGACCCAGAACAGCTTCACCTAGACCTTTACACTATTCCTGCAGAGACAGCTTCCTGCAGCTGGTAAAAATCTAAAACTTGCTTAAGAGCTTTCTAACTATGACTATAATTTTAAGGGAAGGAAGAAAATTCTTTACAGCCAATCTAATCTTCTAACTTTGTCTATTACCAAGTAAAAGGCAGATACAGACAAAATTAATTTTTGCATCTTTGTGCTGTGTGACTGGGTAAGTGAGCGTGCGTGCGTACGTGCATGTGTGTGTTATACATCTATCTTTCTACTTCACAGGGAAGGATAGGTGTGTGCCAGGAATCAGATCAAGCTCATGGCTACAGTAATATGAGACTTATTTAACAAAACAAAAATCTCTCTATCTGAAGGAAAGAATACAATTTTCAATAAATCACTAAAAAAGCCTTTACTAAACAATTCAGGAATTACAACTCTAAGCAATGAATCGTTATGGTGAAGGTGGTATGATCTGATAATGCCATCCTATAACTTTTTCAAGTCAAAATGGCCCCCAAAATGCTCAACTGTGTGTGTGCTAAGGTGATCCCTCAAATTCAATGCATTGAGTTAACTTGTAAAGTTAAAAAAAAAAAAAAAAAAAAAAAAAACCTTTAGCTTCTGTTCTCCAATAACCAAACAGCCACAGCAACTTCCATTCATCCTACTATAGGGAGAACCCAGAGTATCCTCAGTTTTTTTTGAGTTCATATTCCCTGGGCTGGAATTAGACACAGACTACCAGTGCCATTTTTCATGTCTCTAAGCAGTAAAAGGGCATGAGAATGCAAGTCAGTGAGTAAGAAATATCACATCTTTTCAGAGATATGGAGTGAATAAACACTGAAAAAGCATAAAAGATTCATCCTTCTGAAACACTATGAAGTCAGATGTTAAGCCATTCTGGTTCCCCTAAACAAATTTATTGTCATTTTCATTATCCCAGCAAAGGAATTTCATATATAATCAAATCATTAGGGTTAAAGTTCTGTTGTAGTTTAGTATTTTGATGATTCTACACTTTATTATTGCTATATTACAAATTCCAGTGTGAGTAGTATAAACTGTTCAAAGAGTTTTCCTTGGAAGTTGGTTGTCTGAAATACTCAATGCATAGAAAAAATAACTGGGCTTGAGTTCCCCACCAAAAAAAATCCCACGAAAATCTATTTTAACTACTGCATATGAAAGAAAACAGTGGCTACTACCAGAGAGGTGCTTTAAACTCTGAAGTAGAGAAAGGAGGAGCTGAGTACACCAGGCTGACCTTCAACTCCGAGATTCGCCTGCCTCTCCTTCCTGGTTAAAGGCCCGCACTGCCACTGCCACCCCGCAAACACTGGGCTACTTTACTTTGCATTTACATTTACTTTTCTCTGAACAGCTAGAAAGCACTTTCTGGCATGTGTTCTATAAAAAAAAAAACAAAAAAAAACTAGTTTTCCAAAACCTAATTTTTTTTTTATTTATTAAAAGTCTTGAACACATCATATCAATCTGAATGTGGTTGGCTAACCAAGGTGAAATAGGCTGTTGCTGTTCTGAAAGTTTTAACAAACAAAAGAACAAACTAAACCTCTAAGGACAAGAACTAACAGAAAATACTGTCTGAGCTATTTGCCTATGGAACATTTGTTCACGGTCACTTGTCAAGATGAAAATGTAGGTAATTGTGGCTGGGAACCGCTGGCCTAGTAAAAACTTAGAAGCACTGTAAGGAAAGAAGAACAAGTTCCTCTATAAATGGGCAGCTTAAGTCAAATGGGAGACTGGCTTCTAACTTTTAGTTTTGCCATCTATTGGCTCTGTGGCTTCAAATACACAAGTAAGTTCCCTCTAACTCTGTTTCAGCATTTGCAAGGTAGAAATTGTAACTTAATTTCAGCCTTTTCCAAGATAATATTATGGAATCATAAAACCTTAGAGCTACTGAATACCTCCAGGATCCCTAGCAAACCCTAACTGAAAGAAAGGTAAAGACTATTTACAGGTCCTAATTTTCAACTCCCCAAAGTCTCTCATTCTACCACATGTTGATGTCGCTCTTCCAGAGAATACTAACAAAACAATTCTAGAGAAATAGAAATGAATGTCTTAGAGAAAAGAAAAATCCAAGATGACCTCAAGCCTTGCCTCCTGTTTATGACATATATGCACATGTTCTCTTAAATGAGCGAAGTGTAAGGAAGCATGGAGATGTTCTTTCCACGTCATCTGTGGCAGGCATAAAATAATCCACTTCTCAGTTTAGTTCATCGGTCCTACCATCACCCAAAATAGTACCAATCACTAAAAGAAAACCATTTTTTTTCTCTTTTTGTTTTTCAAGATTGGGTTTTTAAAGTGTTTTTTTTTTTCATTATGTGTATGAATGTTTTGGTTGCATATATGTGCACAAAGTATATGAGTGTTCAGAGGCCAGATGAAGCTGTGTTAGAGCCCCTAGAGCTGCGATGTGGATGCTGGGTACAAAACTCAGGTCCTCTGCAGGGAAGCAAGTGCTCTTTTACTGCTCAGCTCTCTGGAAACCATGAAAGTATGAAATAAAGTATGAAAATTAATGAGGGAATCAAGAGTGAAAGAATGAGTCAAAGCTCTGCAGACTATGATATCCAAAACTGTACGATGACACCACTGTAACTCATGGCTTGGGCAAGGCTCTATTCACAGTTGAACAAAAGGGTATATTAATTTCTCTTGAAACATAAGAAAAGCCCTCTACTATTGCATACCGACAAATCAACAGGATAATTCTGAAACAATAACTGACATAGCATAATAGCTTTATTTCCTACATAAAAAAACCTTAAAATATCTAAATGAATATAGAAATCTGTTTTCTGAGGCAAATTATCCATTATCAATGCTTGTTAGACAAAACCTCTGATTTTTACAATGTAATCATGGAAGGTTTTGGAAGTTCCATCATGAAAAACAGTGGCTTTATAATTCATTCTTTCTTCAGGTAAATGTACTTATAGATGAACATAACACTCAAAAGAACAACATTCCCTAGATGAATGACTCCTCTCCTGCTTAATGCTATTTTTATATGTTGGCAGCAATGATAAAATGTTACTGCTTCTCTGTTCCCTTTAACTGTTTCTGAGCATACACCATTCATTTCAAAGGTATCTGTTGCAGCAATCAGGTATCAATCATTCAATGTTTCTGACAGCACCACATACACACGAGCAGAGAGCTCTAACAGAGTGTTTACCACCTGAAACTCCCTATACTGTTAAACCTCTAGAAAAGAGACTCTTGTAACTTCATCTAATATGATCATCCCATATATTTGGGTGTCTTAACAGTTCAATTACTGCATCTCACATCTTGCTGAATTGCCTGCTGCTCGATGCAACTGCCTAATTGAAGAAACACTCATATCCAAAAGCAAGTTACTGCCATGCACATCACTCATTTGAGGAGGCATACAGAGGTACTCATCCAATCATTTCACTGAAAAAAAAGTAAAGAGGGGTAAATCAGACACAGCCAATGGCTGGCAGATCCTTTTTGAATATACCTACCTAATTAATGACTGCAGGATTATTTCTCCCCTTCCCCTTTAACTGTGAATATTATCTACCTAATTAATGACCGAACGAGTATTTCTCCCCTTCCCCTTTAAATGTAAAAGAATACTTTAAAATTAAGCAGTTAAAATAGTGGACGACACATGATCTGTACAATTGTACTGGACTCACTACACTTGGAAGTTCAGATGAATGAGATTTTTTTTTCCCCATAAACAGTGAAGAAAACAGTATGCTCATAAATCTTACTTATAAATTTACTTTAGATGTAGATTTTACAGAGTAGGGATAACCTTTAAAGGTATTCCAGTAATTCTCCAAAAACTGAAAAAAAAAAAAAAACCCAATAAATATATGTTTGTAAAGGCCCCAAATGAGGAAATAGAACCTCAAACTGAATTATAGGAATATTTTTAGTTAACAGCTGCTCAGAAATGACTGGAATACATATCTCCTAGAGACTTAATTTAGTTCCCATAATTTTAACATTTACCTTGGCCCAAAACTGCGCTAAAGATGCAATTCCACTGGATGCACATTATCTCCATGAGCAAGGCTGAAGGTAAGGATATACATTCTAGAGGGGTCATGAATTCTTATAGTTCAGAGTGACAGCCTCAGTTAACGTCAACTTTCATTTGCCCTGTTACACACAGTATAAATAAATTCTGCTTGAGGGAAAAGTTAAAATACAAAAGCAATTTCTAAACTGAATAACATTTTACCTTGATGGAAGACTCAACAGAAAATTAAAACTAGAATGTAGAAATTTTCGTCGATGAAATTATTGTTTTATTTTAAATGTAGTTATGGGTTTTACCTGGAGTAACCCACTTACCAGCATAACCTTTATTTGCACATATGTTGAAAGCCAGTGGTTTTCAGCACACGTTTTACTGCTTATACAGGTCTTGTGTCACACTCAATGATTCTGGCTTTAGATTGTCAGTTGCCATAGGCAAAATCCACACTAGAATATCAGACTCTCACTCCTCAAAACTAGAGAAGAAGAGAAAACAAAGACTGCACACAGCAAGATCCCTTACAAAGCATCTGTAGACCACCAGGACTTTGGATGGGGTAATCTACTTAGATTAACATGGCTGTGACTCAAAAGGTCAATTCTAAGATCACAATGTAACTGGAGTAATCTACTTAGATCAACATGGTTGTGACTCAAAAGGTCAATTCTAAGATCACAATGTAACTAACCCTTTAGAGGTAGAGTGGTGAAATCAATGTCAATCACACAAACCGTGTATATTTATCTGATGCCAATGACAGTTAATACAAGCGATTACATAAAGCCTTTAGAAAGTGTTCAGCTACAGCATAAACAAGAACAAAAAATATGATGTTACAAGGCATAGATTCTTTTCAAACAGATTTTGTAAGAAGACTAAATACTGCCTTTTTAAAAAGGAGTGGTATCCAAACCAGGAGGTTTGGCAGGCATAAAACACGATTGCCGGGCTTATTTCAGACTGAACAACTTCAAATTATCACTTAAGAAAAACACATAAAAGGGAGAGTGTTCTGCATGGGACAGGGAGAGACAGAGAGAATGATCAACAAGAGGGGTGATAAAACATAAAGATCAGGTGTAGGTGAGAAGTCACATCCTTCAAATTTCACTTCACTTGCAGACAAACTTAATAAGAACCCAAGTGCTTAAACAGACCCTATATAAATGAAATAAAGTTTTTATCAAATAGTATCCAAAGAAAAATAATCCAATGTAAGTTAAATTTGTCAAAGTCACTGTTCTGTCATAATTTTTTATTACTCCCTAAATATACCTAATAAGACAAATGGTAAACCACAAGTTCCCTTGAAAGAATGCTTCACTGGCCCAGAAAACTGCAATATATGACATCACAGAAACATGGCCTCAACTAACAGAACACAGCGACTTCCCTTTATATATTCTTAGCAGTGCTCAAAGGAAAGACCTGATTTCCAGATGTGAGTTCCCTGAGCTGGAATAAACAAGGAAAACTTGTATTCCTCTAGCAACGAGGGAGCTTTCCTTTATGTATTTATATAGGACATGGTAATAGGGTCTCTGAACATAGACACTTAACACAGTCAAAAACTTACCTATCAGGTTTGAATTCATGAAAGGTGTTGGGGACAAGCCTTCATGGGCTCCTAATCGACTGTCATTCAAGTGGTCACTGTAATGAGGGCTGTCTGTGAAACCCTAAGGGGAGAAAAGACCAGAATATTAAAGAGAGTACAGTAACACTTAATTATTAATGCACAGGTTTACACAGGGTTTCCTAACTGAGCTCCTTATTTGTCATTCAAAGCACTGAGTAGCACTTGCCTCCAAGCTTAATGGCCCAAATTCAATCTCTGCGACCCACATCATAGAAAACAAAAATTGACTACTGCACATCATTCTCTGACCTTCATGTGCTAACCACTACCCAATACCATCCCCTCATAAAATTGAATCAATAAACAAGTTTACCTTTTAAAAAATTCTTTACTTTTTAATAGAGGATTAAAGGAAAGTGAGTTTTTTAAAGTAAACATAAACAGCCCACTGTTTGCAAAGTTCTCAATGTTTCCAGTGAAAAGAAAGGCTATAAACATTCTATAGACCATCAATAAAATCATTTATCTCTAAGACCTCGAATCATGCAAAAGGAAAGACCTTTGGACATGTTCCCATTGCATCCAAAAGGACAGTTCTACACATTATTAAAAAGAATGAGAAAAAAACAAAAACAAGCTATAATGCATTAGAAAATGTTTATCTCCATCTATTCCTCCTTAGTTAACCATTCTTACAAAGAACCAGGCAATTACAAGCTGTACCTAAAATACTTTAAATTATTCACAATCAGTAAACTGGAAATAGATTCATTCTTAAATGTAAAACAAATACAGAACAAAATTAATATGATAAGATCTATTCTTATGGAATCTGGGCAATATAAAAAAAGGAAAACAATAAACTAGCTCATTAAATCCGTAAGTCTGAAAAGGAAATTATAAACACCATGAAATAATCTAAGAATATTTCACAGTAGCTATTATATTTCTCTTACATTCTAATACATTTTCTTAATAGCAAGGGTGGAACAGAGGAAACTACAAAAGACCCAGTGGGTTAGAACTGCTCTGGTTCTCAGGCTCCCATACACAACACAACACTGCTTCCAAAACCAGAGTGTTTTTAGTTAATTTTTAAACCTTCAGGTGATAGCCAGCCCTCTGATAACTTAAAATATGACAGCAAGATTATGAAAACTCAAGAGTAACCAAAAAAGACAGAGCCTGTCCTGCCTTACTAGACCACTGAGCATCTCCTGGAGCTCTATCACTGAACATTTATCATTCTTCAGGGTGCACTCTATAGTCAAGAAGACGTTCAAGGAGCAGAAACAGATTTCACTATCTCTGTGGAAAGAGCTATTAATTCAACCAATAGGCTAGATTCCAAGGGCTAAGTAACTGTTGAATCATTACAGCTGCTTATAGATGCATATACAACTTACGTCACTGTTCAGTTTCAATCTTCTGGGAGTGCAAACTCAAAACTGAATGGGTTTCATTTTTGTCTACTACAGATTTGGTGATACAACTGCGGGGTGATTAATGAAACGAGACCTTGCACTTTTGTACAGCTCCTCACCATGGAAAAACCCTCGTGGAGAAAGTATGTGATGAAGTCCCTAGCCATGGGAGAAAACTTCTTGTTTGTGGTGGATGGTTTTGATGAGCTGAAATTCCCAGCCGAAGTGCTGATGCATGACATCTGTGGGGGACTGGAACACAGAGAAGCCTGCAGTTGTCCTGCTGAGCAGTTTGCTGCAGAGGAAGATGGCCCCCCATGCCACACTGCTGGTGACCACGCGAACACAGGCGTTACAGCAAATCCACCTTATGATAGATCAGCCCCTCCTTGTAGACATTCGGGGCTTCTCGGAATGGGAGAGGCAGGAATACTTTCAAATGTTCTTTAAAGATTTGAAGTATATCAACAGGGTATGTGGCATTTGGGAGCCTGGTGATGACACCGCCCAGCAGGCCATGGCCTCTGTTGCAACCACTGCTGAGCAGGGCGGTGAAGACACGGTGGAGAGCGATGATGTAATGGCACTAAGAGCTTTAAATGCACTGAGAGGCAATGCGGCTCTCTTCCCCATGGCCTCACTTCCTTCTGCATGTTCAATATTCTGCGTCTGTCTGGACCAAGGAATGAGGAAGAGGGAAGACCTTGCTCTGAGGTGCCAGACCCATACCTCTATGTTCCTGAACTACCTCTTCAGTGTCCTCTCACCAGAAACCTACCAAAGCTGTTTGAAAACACAAGTCCAGAGCACGTTCAGGAAAGTGTGTATCCTGGCTGCTGATACTCTGTTGGAACAGCTGCCTGTGATCTGTGAAGAAGACTTGTTGAGATTAGACGTGAACCCGAATATAATGCATCTTCTTGATTGCAGGAATGTCATTGATCAGAAGGAGAGCAACTGCTTCAGCTTCTACCACCTCAGTGTCCAGCAGCTCATGGCTGCCTTCATATTTGTTGAAGAACTTGAGAAAGAAGATAAACATGTCTCTAAATACAGTATGCAGAAATTGGTTTCTAGGGAAACAAGATTAAAGAACCCCAACCTGTCAGGAGTGCTACTATTTGTATTTGGACTCTTGAATGAGAATCAACTTCAAAAGTTGGGGACTTTTTTGACTTCCAAATATCAATTAGGGTCAAGAGGAAACTCCTGGAGTATAAGTCGGGGGAAAATAAACCCTTCCCATTACTGATAGATCGACAACAGATTTTGTCTTGTCTCTATGAATCTCAAGATAAGGAGCTTGTGAAGGAAGTCATGGCCCTCTTTGAGGAAATCTCCTTAGATTTGAAAACCAGCACGGACCTCATAAATGCTTCATTTTGCCTCAAGAATTCTCAAAATCTGCAAACAGTGTCCCTACAAGTGGCAAAGGGGATCTTCCCAGAAAATGATGCTGTTTTGGAGTCGACAGCTCAGTATCAAAGGTCTCAAGACAACCAACACCTGCTAGCTTTCTGGACAGACTTTTGTGACTTGTTTAATTCAAATGAGAAACTGGTCTTTCTGAATATCGGCAAGAGCTTCTTCAGCAGATCCTCACTGGAGATTCTGTGTGACAAACTGTCCTCTGCTCCCTACCATCTCCAGAAAGTGCTCCTCAAAAACATTTCCCCAGCCAATGCATACAAGAAATTGTGCCTCATTTTTAATGGTTATGAAACCCTCTCACATCTGACCCTGAAAGGTGACAACCTGAGCACCATTCTTCCCTCGCTGTGTGAAGTTATGAAACATCCAGCACGCAACATTAAGTTTCTCGGTCTGTGTTCTTATCCTACCGGTATTCAGAAATGGGATGACTTCTTCCAGGCCATCAAAGTCAGACAATCCCTAACATGTCTGGACCTCACCGACAATGAACTCTTGGACAAGGGTGCCAGGCTGATGTGTAAGACTTGGAAGCAACCGAACAGCACACTGCAGAGGGTGTCGTTGGAGAACTGTCGCCTCACTGAAGCCTGTTGCAAGGACATCTCTTCCATTTTGATGGTCAGCCAGGCTCTGACACACCTCAATCTGGCCAAGAACATTCTTGGAGATAATGGAGTGAAAGTCCTGTGTGAAAGCTTAAGCTATCCCGAGTGTAAACTACAGACCCTGGTACTGTGGTCCTGTAACATCACCAGCGAAGGTTGCCGCCATCTCTCAAAGATGCTCAGCCAGGCATTGAGTCTAGAGCACTTGGATCTGGGGCAGAATTGTATCAGAACCCCAGGTACAAGGTTTCTGTGTGAAGCATTGAAGGAACCCCAGAGTAACTTGAAAAGTCTGTGGCTGTATGGATGCTCCATGCCTCCAAACAACTGCAAAGACTCTTCTGAGATTCTCAGAAACAACAAGAGCCTGAACACTCTCGACCTGTCTCAGAACAACTTGGGAGCTGATGCAGTCAAGACATTCTGTGAACACTTGAAACATAACGTCTGCCCCCTTCAAACACTAAGGTTGAAATTTGATGACGCTAACCCGAGTATCCAGAAGCTGATCCAAGAAATGAAAAAGAGCCATCCACAATTGACCATTAACAATGACCGATCAGATCCTAAGAGAAAGGGATCTTCTTTGCCTCATTTCATCTTTTGAGGCCACCCAGTGTCTCTACCCTCCAAATGAGTAATGGGCCTTGAAGGTGTGGATGAAGGCCTTCTGGTCACCCTCTCTGATCTGTTGGTAGCTGGGCTAAATGTCTTTATCCTTTATTCCACACAAGTCACTGAACAATGTTACATGTGAAATGTTTATATCACGGGTTTATTGAGAAATAAAGGTGAAAGCATTTGAAAAAATTAAGTATAAAAAAAAGGAAAAAAAAAGATTTGGTGATACAGATGTGACTGACAAGAAGTTTTCAAGTAACATTTACAACATGGTAATACCTATAAGAATGTACTCCAGTGACCACAATCATAGTCCAATCTGTCATACCCAAAGAGATGTACAAAATAGGATGGCCTTCACAAGTCATTCCTTGGAGTTTGCTTTATTCTAAAACTAACACTGTTCAAGTACTAACTGACATACCACAATCTAATATGCCTCAGTATTCTTTCTACCAACCCTTCTCCCTGCCATTCTTAGGCACAGTGGAAAAACAAGGCATTACAGCCTATATACTCACTGAAATCTGT
This sequence comes from Peromyscus maniculatus bairdii, assembly GCF_049852395.1. Lineage (NCBI taxonomy): Eukaryota > Metazoa > Chordata > Mammalia > Rodentia > Cricetidae > Peromyscus > Peromyscus maniculatus. The sequence continues at coordinate 69,588,659 of NC_134858.1, forward strand.
TGAGCCTCATAAAACAGTACTACTCTTAAAAAAAAAAAACAGGCTAATTTTAGCCACATTATTCATATAACAGATGAATAAAAATGAGGTGTATGAAAACTAAGAATTCCAGTTAAAAATTCATATCAACTAAAATATTTTAAATGTCTGAATTAACCTATATATTTTAAAGTAAACAGTGAGTAGCACACCTTCAATAAATAAAATATATTCATTTTTTTATAAACTTTATTTTATGTGCACTGGTGTGAAGGTGTCAGATCCCCTGGAACTGGAGTTACAGACAGTTGTGAGCTGCCATGTGGGTGCTGGGAATTGAACCTGAGTCCTCTAGAACAGCCAGTGCTCTTAACCACTGAGCCATCTCTCCAGCCCCAATAAAATATATTCTATAAGATTCACTTCCTGCCAGGCGGTGGTGGCGCATGCCTTTAATCCCAGCACTCGGGAGGCAGAGGCAGGCTGATCTCTGTGAGTTTGAGGCCAGCCTGGGCTACCAAGTGCATCCCAGGAAAGGCGCAAAGCTACACAGAGAAACACTGTCTCGAAAAACCAAAAAAAAAAAAAAAAAGATTCACTTCCTACTCTATGCTCACTTTATGTTGCAAGAACTTAGGAATGTTAGCCTTTGCTGCAATAAGAAAACAGACCTGAAACAATCAATCAAAGCTGCTTCCATATTAACTAATTTAAACCACACAAAATCACTTAAAAATTTTTATATCTAATCCCTAGTAGTCAAGATCCATCAGTTGATATATCTATACTACCAATCAATCAACAATCAACAAAGTCTTACTTTTCCTATCTCAGTCTGCATGGTTGGGACATTTACAGGTATGTGCTTATCACCTTTTAGCAAGATTTTTAAATCTTAATTTTTATGGGGCTGGGGAGAGATGGCTCAGTAGCTAAGAACACATGCTGTTTAAAAATGAGAACCTGAGCCAGGCAGTGATGGCTAACTAATCTCAGTATTCAGGAGGCAGAATCAGGTGGATCTCTGAGTTGGAGGCCAGCCTGGTCCACAGAGTGAGTTGCAGGACAGCCAGGGCTGCACAGAGAAACCCTGGGAGGGTGGGAGTGGGAGGACATGACTGAGTTCTCAGCATTCATATATAAACAAAGCCAAATATAGCTGGGCATATCTGTAACTTCAGTACCATGCAGAGAGAGGACAGGAAGATCCCTGGAGCTGGCTGGCCACCAGCCTAGCTCCAGGTTCAGTGAGCAAGCCTGTCAAAAGGTACCAGGGCACACAGTGATAGAGCTGAACACCCATGTCCACCTCTCGCCACATCCTCATGTACTTGCACATTCCTCCATCCCTCCCTCCCTCTGTTAATTTTAAAAAGTATTGTGTGGGGCTGGAAAGACAGTTCAGCAAGTATCAAAACACACAAAAGCAATTATATCTAGTACAAAAACAGAAAGTGTAACCTAATCAACTACCAGAAGAAAATGATAACCTGTATACACATGTGCATTCTGCTTAGTTCAACAAGTTTAAGGGCATTACATGAAATGAATAATGAGCCGGGCAGAGGTGGCTCAAACCTTTAATCCCAGAACTCGGGAGGCAGAGCCAGGTGGATCTCTGTGAGTTCGAGGCCAGCCTGGACTACAGAGTGAGATCCAGGACAGGCACCAAAACTACACGGAGAAACCTTGTTGGGGAAGGGGGTGAATAATGAATGTATGATTTAAAGTGCAAGTAAAATGGTAATTGTGTCCTTTAAAAAGTATTCTCTAAATCAGGCATTTCGTCCAAACTGGTCTGCCTTACTGTTTATTATGTCTCAATGAAAAATTCAGAAGTTAGAAAAATGAATGGTTAACTCCATTTGCACATAATACAAAGTTTTCAGAACAAAATAGGCCAGCCTTCCTTTGATATTCAACAGCTCATAGTAATACGATTTTTTTTATTTTTATGTACTTCTTAAGAAACTGGAAAGTGTACCTCCTTAACATTAAAGCTAATACAGCACAAACTGAAATATACACTATATATGTGTGTGTGTGTGTGTGTGTGTGTGTGTGTGTGTGTGTGTGTGTGTGTATGTATGTACATATATATATATGCAGAGAGAAACTCTGCAGCTCCAGTTATGAAAAAAGAAAAAAAAACCTTTAGAAATCTGGTAAAGGAGTAGTAAACATGTTAATGCAGGATCGTTTCCACTGGGTATGTTACTCTCAGGATATCGGAATATCTTAGCACCCAGAAACTCTTCATACAAACAAAACAAAACAAAACTTCCCACATCTTCACACCAGATCCTTGTACAACAAACCCTTCACATGAAACCCCTGTCCTGACACCTTACCTACAGCCTGACAAGAGACTCATATATATGAGATCAATAAGGCAGTTCTCAATATTAAAAAGAACAAGTGCGTTCTCTCTTTTTCTGCCTGTCTGTTTTTAGTTTTTTTATGTGCACTGCCAACCTCTATCCCAAATGTCAACATAAATGCTTGCCAACACTTGTAAATCTTGTCTTCCCTTCTCTTGACCTATCCTCTCATTTTCTTTTTACCTATCCCCAAGCTCTTGTATATTTTATCTGTCTTATTAGGTCATGTTAATCTATTTACTAATGAAATTAAAAGAAGATGTGGAATATATGCACATAATACATGTGTGTGTGTTACTACCTATAACATATTAAACACTCTGCTAGTCTAGGCTACAAGATAAATAAAGCAATCCTTGTGTTCAAACAGATCACAGTTTGGAAAAGAAACACACACACACACACACGCACACACACACACACACACACACACACACACTCACACTCACACTCACACACACTTTTCCAGGAAATATAAACCATGCTACATCACAGTCAACAAGGTCTTGTACTAAATTTCTTTTAGCACAAGAGGTAGGATAGCAGGATCAGTAAATTTTAAATTGAGGACAGTCACCCTGCCAAATTTCAAATTAAACTTCCTGTGCAAAAACATAAATAGCACAGATGACCAAATGTTAGCACAGCTTCAAATGAGAGCATCAAGGCAGAACGAACTTCCAGGCAGGTAGAGGAAGGCATCGAATGAAGCATATTGATAGTTAGAAAACTCAAGCATAGCTCTGGCAGTACCATGTCATAACAGCTAATTTTTATTGAGTGCTACCTTTCACCTAGCTTTTAAGGGATTACATATATTCAGTCAGTTAATGGGACGGCATATTACTTAATGTTACTTGCTGTGGATATTGCTCTGTATAAATAAAATGTTGATTGGCCAGTAGCCAGGTAGGAAGTACAGGCGGGACAAACAGAGAAGAGAATTCTGGGAACAGGAAGGCTGAGTCAGGAGACGCTGCCAGCTGTGCCCATGAGTAGCAACATGTAAGATACTGGTAAGCCACGAGCCATGTGGCAAGGTATAGATTTATAGAAATGGGTTAATTTAAAATGTAAGAACTAGATAGCTAGAAGCCTGAGTCATTAGGCCAAATAGTTTAAATAATATAAGAGTCTGTGTGTTTATTTTATAAGTGGGCTGCAGGACTGCCTGGGCTTGGCAGAAGGTGGAGAGAAACTGCAGCTACAGTTATGAAAAAAGAAAAAATAAACCTTTAGAAATCTGGTAAAGGGGTAGTAAACATGTTAATGCAGGATCGTTTCCACTGGGTATGTTACTCTCAGGATATCGGAATATCTTAGCACCCAGAAACTCTTCATACAAACAAAACAAAACAAAACTTCCCACATCTTCACACCAGATCCTTGTACAACAAACCCTTCACATGAAACCCCTGTCCTGACACCTTACCTACAGCCTGACAAGAGACACTGAAGCCAAGGAAGAGGCCAAACTATACCAGATTTCAAAACTACAGAAACTATTAGAAATAAAGGCATTGTTTTAAACTACTAAGTTTGGGGTCATTTAACACAGTAAGAGACAACTAGCTCAAATACTAAGAAGGTAAGAAAGAAGTATGACTATTTTGTAAAATCAAAGAAGGAAGGAAAGGGGAAGGGGAAGGAAAGGAGAAAAAGAGAGAGGGGGAGGAAGGGAGGGAGGGAGGGAGGGAGGGAGGGAGGGAGGGAGGGAGGGAGGGAGGGAGGGAGGGAGAGAGAGAGAGAGAGAGAGAGAGAGAGAGAGAGAGAGAGAGAGAAAGGGAAGAAGGGGGGAAGGGGAAGAAAAGAAAAGAAAGGAAAAGAAAAGAAAAAAGAAAAGAAAAGAAAAGAAAAGAAAAGAAAAGAAAAGAAAAGAAAAGAAAAGAAAAGAAAAGAAAAGAAAAGAAAAGAAAAAGTATGTGCAAATGCAACTTAGATGAAACCGACACATGGCGCATTTCTTAAGTTATCCGAGTCAACTAATCTTGTTTTAAAAACATACTTGAGGAGGTAGATGGACCCGGCGGCGGCTGAGAGGGACATACAGGCCCAGCGGTGGAGACGGGTGGACGCAGGTGGGCCTGTGGTGGTGGGCCGCGGGGGTGGACAGGCCCGGGGACGGAGAGGGGTGGACAAAGCTTGGAACGGGGACGCCCCTGGCCCCAGCACCTGGGGAAGAGGCTGTCTCCGTGGGTCGGAACCAGGGCGAGTCTGGACACTCCGTCTGGGGACAACCCAGGGCCCAACTGCTGATCCTGTGAAACCCAACATCTTGGAGGTGTTGGTGAGACTACCCTGCTCAGCTGAAACCCATCTGGGAGAGGATTCAGATGCCTACAGTTTGAAGTCTGAAGAAACAAGATCAGCTGAGGAGTTGACAAATGAACAAAACGTGACCTGGGAACACAGAAGAAGGCGCTACCCAGTCACAAAACCAGATCACGAGAATCATAAATATATAATTCACCGACTGAAATCAGCTGTCCCTGAAGAAACAGCCCAATAGCACCAATTTAACCAAGAACCCCTACTAAACCAAGACTAAAAATTAGAACAAGAGAGGCACTCTCAGACACAGACACCACCTGCACCGCACAGAGGAAGAGATGAGTAGACGCCAGTGCAAAAATACAGGCAACAACATAAAGACCTATATGGCAACATCAGAACCTAGTGATTCTACACCTGCAAGACCTAAACATACCATGACAGAAGAAACAGAAGAGATCAACCCTAAAAATGACTTTAAGAAGATGATAGAGGCCCTTAAAGAAGAAATAAAACATTCCCTCAATGAGGAAATAAAAACTTGCCTTAAAGAGGAAATGAAAAACTACCTTAAAGAGGAAATAAAAACTTTCCTTAAAGAGGAAATGAAAAACTCTCTTAAACAGGAAATAAAAACTTCCCTTAAAGAAGAAATGAAAAACTCCATTAGAGAGGAAATTAAAAACTCCCTTAAAGAAATGGAAGAAAAAACGAACAAAAAATGGGAAGAAATCAAATCAAGCCAAGAAAAAGCAATTAAACAGATGAAAGAAACATTCCAAGATCTGAAAAATGAATTTGAGACAATAAAGAAAACACATGCTGAGGGAATGCTGGAAATAGAAATCCTGACAAATCGAACAGGAACTACAGAAATGAGCATAACCAACCGATTGCAAGAGATGGAACAGAGAATCTCTGACACTGAAGACATGATAGAGAAAATAGATTGTCAGTCAAAGAAAACACTAAAGACAAAAAAGTCATAACACAAAACGTCCAGGAAATTTGGGACACCATGAAAAGACCAAACCTAAGAATAATAGGGATAGAAGAAGGAGAAGAATACCAACTCAAAGGCACAGAAAATATATTCAACAAAATTATAGAAGAAAACTTTCCTAACCTAAAGAAAGAAATACATATGAAGATACAAGAAGCTTACAGAACACCGAATAGGCTGGATCCAAAAAAAAAAGTCCCCTCGCCACATAATAATCAAAACACTAAACACACAGAACAAAGAAAAAATATTAAGAGCCGCAAAGGAAAAAGACCAAGTAACATATAAAGGTAAACCCATCAGAATAACACCAGACTACTCAATAGAGACTATGAAAGCTAGAAGATCATGGACAAATCTCATGCAGACACTAAGACACCACGGATGCCAGCCCAGACTATTATACCCAGCAAAACTCTTAATCACCATAGGCGGAGTAAACAAAATATTCCAGGATAAAACCAGATTTAATCAATACCTGTCTACAAACTCAGCCCTACAGAAAGCACTAGAAGGGAAAATTCAACCTAAAGAAGCTAAACACATCCATGAAAAATCAAGCAATAGATAATCCCACACCAACATACACCGCAGAAGAAACAAGCTGGTGTAGCTATCCTAATATCTAGAGAAAAAGGATGTTTCAAAAGAAAAGAAGTCTTGTGGCAATGCCTCAGTGGTCCAGGTAACTACCAGAACTCAGAAAAGTTGGTTGAATTTGGGATTGACTGGGAGGCCAAAGATTTAAAAAGCAGAAGATTCTCTCAAGACACAAGTTGTGTGATAAAATAGTGTGTTTTGTGTGTGTGAATGAGAATTTGTAAATGTTGAATTCTAGGCTTCAACAATCACTGTCAGTGCAGATTAAGCTGCAAGTATTTATGCTTTAAAACTTAAATTATAAAGCTAGTTACGTCTTTCTAACAACTAGTTTTAATGTTTATGAGCATATTTTACCTACATTACCTTTTCAGGATGTTGAGAAAGATGCATCACAAGCAAAGGCTGGAGGTTGGGGGCTAGATGGTTTTGAGGAAGAGGTCTTGGTGGACTCTTTCATAGAGCAAAGGGAAGCAATGCCTTCTGGGAAATGAGCTAAGTTTTAATCTAGTCTTTAGGATTAGAAGTCAAAAAAATATTAAGGAAAGGAAAACCTAATTGATCTTTGAAGTATTGTTATATGGAATTGAGTGGGACTTTTGAGGCCTTTCTTCCAGAAAACAAGGACTTGGTTGTCAGGCCTATATTAGGCCTAAACCTTGGTGCCACGTAGTTGTACTTAAATCATTTCAATGGAAAGTGTCTTAGTAATTGGAACTTTTAGTGCAGTTTGGAGTTCTTCCATTTGAAAAATGTGATATTTGCATGGGATTGTTTGAATCTTGTTTTCTAGTCCCTCCCCATCACCACCCTCATAGTCTGAAGGTAGATTTTTCTCTTGATAAAGGAACAAAAAAGGTGAACATCTTGTTTGTAAATAGGTATCTAGTAACTAGTGGTAAACTTGAAATGGTAGAATTCTTTAAAGCCTAATTCTAGATAGCCTTAAGAAAATATATCTTAATTACTTTTGAACCTGTATTCACCTTGTTTTTTCAAATATCTTAAGTTATATTTTCTTTTTCAGAGCTGCTTCTTATTTGGGGCTACTTTTTTTTTTTAATTGAGGCGTAATTCATAAAAGGGTATATTGTTTTGATGAGACTTTTTACAACTGTGGCTGGATGTCTTTCTTTAGTCTTTCAAGAAGGGCCATTTTACTTTTTTAGAGTTACTTTTTAAAGTCATGAGGTCAACAACTTGGACTACTATGCATGTAAGTGCTAATGCAAATTAAAGCCCAAGTTGACCTCCAGCAGCAGTTCATTCTATGTTGACAGCGAGAGAACACTTTGCCTGTTAGGATACTGTTACTCGTGGACTGAAATGCTGAAGAAACCCATCCCCCTATTTTGTTCTTTTGCAAAAATCAAGGTATATTCTAGGGTTTCCTGGTTGACCTCAACAGATAAACTGAGATGATAGTCTTAGTTCAGAAATGATCTGAATGTAGATTTACAGTCTACGTGTACAGCTGGCTAAGTGAGATCGCTTTCACAGTTCTGCATGTATCCCATCGGCTCCCTATTAGTCACTGAACTCTTAAAACTGGTATTGTAACATTACCACAATGTTTTGCGCCAATTTTATAAACTTTACAGTACAATATGTGTTCCTTTTCTGAGGCAAACCAAAGGTATATTTCTCAAGGTTCTGCTGCTATCAGCAGTGTTGATAGAGGATTTTTTATACATTTGTAATAGATAGAAATAAACCAGAAAAAAAGAAGAAAAAAAAGTGGTGGAGGAAAAGGTGAACACTGCAAGAATACTCAAAAGGGCTGAGAGTTGCAAACGCCAAGATTGGCTTTGCATAGTAAATGGAATAGAACAGCTCTGAACTATAGCTTACTTTTCCTGGTTTGGTCTGACAGAATGATTGAATGCTTTTGTACAAAAATCAGTGCCTTAAAAACAAGGATTTGGTGAGATTGTAAAATGGTGTGCCACTTTGGCAAAACAGTCTGGTGGTTGGTCAAAATGCAAAATATTGTTACTCTGTTACTCAACAATTCTACCCTTAGGAATATAACCTCAAACTACTGAAAATGTGTACCTATGAAACATGTACATGAAGGTTTACAGCAGTGTGTTGCTAATAGTAAAAAAGTTAAAACAACTCAAATAGCTATCAAATACTGGAGAGAAATAAAATGTGGCTTATTCATACAATAAAATATTATTAAGACATAAAAATGAAGGAGAAACTGACAGATTAAATGACTTTGGTGAACCTTCATAATTTCATTTGTACATCTTTCCATTTCTAATTTATAAATACATTTGGGGTTATAAATTATAAATATACTGCTTCCTGTCAACATTGTATACTTCTATTTGATGATTTCTGTGTCAAATATTATATGGAAATGTTTCCAAGTATTTTCTGTATTAACTGTGAATGAATAGAACAAAATAAATTGCCTGTGATGGAAAAAAAAAAGAAAAAAAAAAACATACTTGAGTAGCCTTTTATTCGCAAATTTAATTAATTAATTAATTAATGTAGATTTTTGAGGTGACATGTGTCTTAGCTGAAAGCATACTCAGGATTCCTCACAGTAGGCTATTTAAAAGTGAGTTCTCACCCTCTGCCAAGCACTGTCATGACAGAAAAATCACTGTTCCAGTAGGCATACTATTTAATTAATAAATAAATAGTAAACATTAAAAAGTAAAAAAAAAATACTTGAGTAGCCTTTTATATATAGACAAATTTAATTAAAATCATACCAGGGTTGGCAAGATTGCTTAGTTAGGTCAAGATGCTTGATCAAGACTGATGATCTGAGTTTGATCCACAAAGCCCACAAGTTGTCCACTGACCTCCACACCACATACAAAATAAATATGTTTAAAAAAAAAATCATCTGAAAGAGAATTATTAAGGTGCAGATTATCTTTGGTAGTAATTATATCAAAACTAAAAAAAAATTATCAATTCTACATAAACTCTTACAGATATATAAATAAGTAATTCTCCACCTAAGGCTAGCATTATTGTGTTACCTAATTTTGACCAAGACAATGCAAAAAGAAAAAGTAAAACCTCTCAGAGATCACAATTTCTTAAGCATGACCACCTGCACACTGTAACAAACTGAATACATAAATATAAAAATGACACTCCATAACAGCCAATGCTGTCTGCCTACAAGTACAGGGTTACTTTAACATTAGAAAACAAAGGTAATCGTTATACCCATAGAAACATACTGTGATGAAAGACCATCAGAACAGGAGCAGAAAAAAACTCCAATACTCACATTTGTTAAATATTTTCACTGAATTAATAAAACATAGGAACTTCCTTAGTCAAACAAGTCATGAATGAAATGCTGTCCAAACGGAAAATTTTCCAGAACGTACAAAAAGATACTACAGTAGTAAATGAATCTAGCAAGGTTGCAGGATACACTGTCAATATACAAAAACCAACTGCAGTTTTATATATTAGACATGAATCAGAAAATGAAGTTGTGCTGGGTGGCGGCGGCGCATGCCTTTAATCCCAGAACTTGGAAGGCAGAGTCAGGCAGATCTCTATGAGTTCAAGGCCAGCCTGGTCTACAGAGTGAGATCCAGGACAGGCACCAAAACTGCACAGAGAAACCCTGTCTCGAAAAACAAAACAAAATAAATAAATGAGTGAATGAATGAGTAAATAAATGAATGAATGAGTGAATGAATAAATATAAAAGAAAATAAAGTTTTATAACTAGCAGCAAAAATTTTTTAAATATTCAGTTGTTAAACTAAACAGAAAATGAGCAAGATTTGTTTATTGAAAACTATAAAATATTTCTGAAAAGTTAAAGACCTGTGAGTTCAAGGCCAGCCTGGTCTCCAAAACGAGTTCCAGGAAAGGTGCAAGCTACACAGAGAAACCCTGTTTTGAAAAACAAAAACAAACAAACAAACAAAAAAAAGTTAAAGACATATACCCATCAAAAGTTCTCCCACTGCTAAGACGGCGATTGCATGTAGCTTACACACCTCATCAAAGATGCTTCTTTTTGCAGCAATACTCACAACTGGTCAAAATGCAAAAAACTTACTGTGGGGCTTCCATTCCTAACTATACATCTTCAATACAACTCATATAACTAAGGCTCAGGGATTATCTGAGGAGGTGGAAATCCGAAGAGCCTGAGGACCAGAACATCTGGTACAAGATAAGTGTCTTCTGTTTATGACAGAGTAGCAACCATGAAAGTGTATCAATATAGTCACCTAAACAAGTCTTACACAGTGACAATCCCAAGTTGACATCCCAATCATCAATGGGGGAATTCTGACAAGGCTCCATCCCTAAAGAGCTACAGGCATTACCAAGAAAATGCCCATGTTGTATTGTCTACTTATAGGCAAGTCTGTGATGAAAAGAATGGATCACACAAGACACCCTGCAGCATGGTTCCTTCTCAGTAAAAGCCTTTGGCAGGTCCTCAGGAGAGACCCAGAGGAAGGTCTTATCCTTATAAGGGAGGACAGAGCCAAGCATTACTGCCCTGAAGATCTGCTAGTAAACCAAGGTACAGAAAGAAGTTTGTGTAAGGAACTCTTTGATGTTTGCATGATGAAATCACCTAATGACTGACATACATACTTCACACATTCTTCACCCACCAGGGCAGCTGTTCTTTTATTGCTTGATCATAAAATAGCCTTCTACAAACTAAGAATATATTCTGTTCTCTGTACAAAGCACCACACTTATCATAGTATGTTGTGGTAAAAGTCTGAAGTGCCTCCCAGAGGCTGGACATAAGCCTTGTTCAAAGGAGGGCCTTTAGAGAAAAGACTGGACTAATGTGCTCATTGTTTGCTGAGGTAGACACCAAAGAGGTAGGACCCAGGTAAAAGGAGTGGGTCCTTGGGAAGTGCCCTTGGGCACTATATCTTGTCCCAGTTCCCATCAAGAAATCATGGACCCAAATACATTTTTGCTCCTTTATTTTTGTTAGAGTCAGAAAGCTGAATGTTATGTGCATACACTAAAATAATGGTTTCACTCGACAACAGAGAAGCCGGTGTATCAGTTTACTGTGTTGAAGGAGAACATTTTACCAGTAGAATATGGGACAGCATAAGTATGTCACAAGAGGAAAACAAAACGATAAACCTAAGCCCTCTGGCATTCAAAATCTCCTTTTGGATTCTTACTTTGCAAAGGATGCATGTATTTCAAATAGATTTGAAAAAATAGGGCTTCTTTTCTTAGAATGTACAAATCTACATTCTGTTATAAGCATGTAGAATCTAAGAACTAGATTACACCATTTTCTCCTCAATAATCTCCAAATACCAAGAACTGTAACACAATAAACTTTTCCTACTTTCAGTAATTCAAAAATAATTTATTTTTCATGATTTACAGGATTGCTTGTTGGACATTTAAAAAACACAACAGCCCACCATCTTGTCTGGGACATACTCCAGGAATTCAAAATAGCTGCCTTTCTAAGGGAACAGCCAGAGTTTTAGAGTTCCTAACAGGATTTTGTATCAGAATGGATATGTAACTTCTCATGGAACTAGATATAAAAAGAGGAACAAACATTAACAGATTTCAAATCAGTCTACCTATAATAAAACTTCCTCTATTTAATTATCAATTAGGAAAAAAAAATCTCTTTCCAGAGAGGAGATTAAAAGACCAGAATTTTATATATATATATATATTTATATAATTGAATGAATACTGCGAATGTAATCTATGAATACCACAAATGTGATTAATATCATGAGTGTGAGTAATGAATATCATGAGTGATGAGTGTAATTTTAAAAAAAAGATCAGAAATAAGTTTGTTTAAGTTGTCTGTCTGGTGCTACAGCTCATTTTTTTACAACATATTAAATAAAATTTTATAAATAAAAAATGATGAGGTTGGTAATATGGGTTAGTAAGTAAAGGTGCTTGCCACTAAGCCTGATGACCCGAGTTACACACTCAGGACCCACACAGTGGAAGAACAGAACCAACTCCCCTCAACTGTCCTACACACAGACACACAAACACAGACACACACAGACACACACACACACACACACACACACACACACACACACACACACACACACACGGGTGTAAAATGAAACAAGGGGGAAAAAATAATGAATGCTGATGGTATTATAGCCTTAAATTTTCTGGAGTTCTCTTCCTTAAAGTCCTAGATGCTAAGAATGGGAAGGGTTTTTAAGGATTCTTGCACACTCTGACAACTCAACACAGTAAAGGGGCCAGCTAGTCATCAGCCTGGTTACCACTCCTAGACTTTCTGAAAACTTTAATGTCCGAATCTCCACAATGAAAAGAATCTTAAAAATGGCTTCTTGGTTGAATAGTCTGAAGATCAAAGCAGTCACACATAAAAGTTAAATCTGTAAATTGTATTGTGATAAATGGGAACTCTAACAGCTATTAATAAAAGTAAGCTAGTTAGTTATAAAAATTTGTTCAGCTGAATCTATCCTATAGTGTATTTTCATAAATAAGAGATCTCTAAACTCAGGAAATACTAAAGAGACTATCAAGATTCAGCTCAACAGTTATAAAAAGGGATATCAAAGACTAAAAATTAAATATATTTGAGCACTACCTGGTAACTTTTGGTAAGTAGGTGTTTTGGAAGACTGAACACATGTCCAGTAGCCGGTCTAGTAGCTAGCAGATCTATACTACTGTTTACTGGGCTAGACCTCAGTCACCCACTGATTAGCTGTTAAGTCTGAAAAACCTAATAGGGAACTGTAAAGGTCAATCTGTCCTGATAAGGACTGTACAGGCATACAGACTTGAAGTCTCAACAGGTTTGCTCTAAGAATTAACAGACTGAAAAAAAAGAGAAAATGTGGCTGTCTTAAAACAGAACAATAGGCAATTTAAGTCTATATGATTTCTTTCGCCTTACATATGTGCTGGCAGAGATTTTAATGCTTACATCTCATAATCCACCTTCTCTTAAGGAAGAACAGATTCAGTTTAGGCAGATGCTGCCCTGAATGGCACCAAGAGTCACAACAACTACTCTATGGACTCATTTAAACCTAACCTTAAAATACATCTTTTCACCCATCTAGAACGCACTGAAGGAGCAGTTACATAACAAAACAGAGATCAATGGGAACATAGATGCAATACATAGAAAACACTTACTTTAATTCTCTGTCCTTTCTGTCTTGCTTTGCTATTTAACTGCTTCATGTCCTGTTTTGTACCTGAGATCAAGAGGCATAAAATACTATTTCAAAATTTGTGTGTCCTTTCTAATTAGTGCATTTGAACTTTCTACTCGCCATAAAATCTATACCTTTCCCCCCTCAAAAAATTAAAAGAACAAATAATAAACAGTTTAGAGAATACATCTTCTGTGCTATGGGAAAGATAGTAACACTAAGCTTTGCTATCTGAACCTGAAAAACGGGCACTAGAAAGAAAAGCTATTTCTAGCTTTTCATTCACACAAAAAGGTTTTTTAAAATTCAAACAATCAGGTAGTTGTTTAACCCAACAAAACCAAACTTGTCACATTCTAAAAACTACAGAGAATTGAATTTCAGAGTTGCCATTCTGTGGGAGGAAAAGTCTGTAAGATTCGCTTTTCCCGCCACCTAGTCCTCTCAGCTGTCCCACAAGGACAACCACATTTAGTGAAATGTCTTCTCTTTCCATGACTCTGCAGTCTGGCTTCTATTGCCCGAACCCAAGTGTGATTTCACCCTAAGCAGATCTATGTAGTTAATTATCCCAGATCACCCCATTTCTTGTCAGTATTTCACATTGGACCCATCTTTCGCACCACAATAAATCAGTCCTTGCGAAGTACTGTGCAAGTCCCTATATATAAGTCTATTTGTAACTGAGTTTATTCCCAAAAGCATAGACTCATTTTCCCTAGTGAAAAGTTACCCCTCTTATTTCATACTACTCACCTACTAAATAAAGACAGATTACAACAAAGTTGCTTCTCTTTTTATTCTATTCATACAAATGCTTGTTCAGCCTAGTTAACACTTCCTCTTCAATTATATCTTTCCTGGCCAATGATATTATTATAAGTGACAAATATTTAGAGTGAGCAATAAAATTATTTTGGAAGTAAAATTATTTACTACCTAATTATTCCTCCAATCTTACCGCCTAAAAGAGTTAAAAAAATTTTTAAAATGATCCTCCTGCCTCTGCCTCCTTCAGCAAATCCTACGGGTAGGAACAGAGAGGGAGAACAACGAAAGAGACATCTTGATAGAGGGGGCCATTTCGGGATTAGGGAGAAATCTGATGCTGGGGTGGGGGGAAATCCCAGGAATCCACAAGATAACCCCAGCTAAGATTCCTACAAATAGTGGAGAGGGTGCCTGAACTGGCCTTCTCCTGTAATCAGATCGATGACTACCCTAATTGTCATCACAGAACCTTTATCCAGTAACTGATGGATGCAGATGCAGAGATCCACAGCCAAGCATTGGGCCTAGCTCCGGGAGACGTGCTCACGAGTTGGAGGAGGAATTATATGAGCCAGGAGGGTCAAGATCAGGATGGGGAAATCCACAGAGAAAGCTGACCTGAGCTCATGGGAGCTCACAGACTCTAGACCAACAGCTAGGGAGCCTGCATGGGACTGACCTAGGCCTAGGCCCTCTGCATGTGGGACCAGGATCTGTCCCTGGCTCATGAGCTGGCTTTCTAGAACCTACTCCCTATGGTGGGATGCCTCATATAGCCTTGATGCAGGAAGGAGGAGCTTACTCCTGCCTCAACTAGATATGGCATGTTGTTTACTCCCATGGGAGGGCTTATCTTTTCTGAGGGGTGGATTTGGGGTAAGGGGGTTAGAAAGGAGGTGGGGAAGGGATGGGAGGAGAGGGGGGAGGGAAAACTGTGGTTGGTATGTAAAATAAATTTTTAGAAAAGTTTAAAAATATAACTATTTAGGCAAATATGGCATATTTCTAAGCATACTTCCTGAACTCTAAAATATGCATTTATTCACCTCTAGCATTTCAAAAACTTGATGTATTTACCAAATGCAGAATATTCAAAGTGGGGGCCATGACAGAAAATTCCTTAAAGGCAAGAAAACTAAGTGAGGCTTAATAGTACAGGCCTACAATACCAACTACTCAGGAAGGTGAGACTTACTTTGGGCTATATAGCAGATACAAGGCCAGAATGGGCAACTTAGAAAGGTTCTACCTCAAAATAAATTAAAAAAAAAAAAAGAAAAGAGAAGAGAAGAGAAGAGAAGAGAAGAGAAGAGAAGAGAAGAGAAGAGAAGAGAAGAGAAGAGAAGAGAAGAGAAAAGAAAAGAAAAGAAAAGAAAAGAAAAGAAAAGAAAAGAAAAGAAAAGAAAAGAAAAGAAAAGAAAAGAAAAGAAAGAAAAAGTTCATCTGTCCGCCTGAGTATATGCCACATGTATAGGTACCCTCAGACATCAGGAAAGACTGTGAGATCACCTGGCGCTCAAGTTATAGGCGCTTTTGAGCCATCTGATATGGCTGCTGAGAACTGAACTCAGGTCCCTGAATCAGCAGCCAGTGTTTTTAACCACTGAGCTGTCTCTCCAGCTCCAAAATAATAATTTTGAAAATAAGAGGCTGGGATATAGCTCAATGCTGGAATACTTACCTAGTATGTGTGTGGCCCTGGGTTCAATTCCCAATATGGAGGAACAGATTGTATTAATATTCTTATTTACAATGGGGTTTCTTCATAAAACTGTATTTCCAGTGGGAGAAGAAGCAGGGTCTATCTGCTCTATCAGCAACTACTAAGGCTTCTGCTGTGACATGTAAACCTAACCAGGTCAATCCAAAACTCCAGCCAGTATAACCCCTTGGTGAGGTCAAAATGACCTCTGTGTATTTTGTACAGACAGAACACAAAGATATCCAAGGCTCTATTATCCCATATCTAGCTCACTGTCTACTAAGTGGCTCTCAGCCAAGCTCTCCTACATGAATGAAAAGATACTAAATGCCAGCTAAGAATGGAGAGAGCCCAAAGAAAAATTAAAGTTCCCTTTAGCCACATCTGGCATAAACACTGTAGATGCTTTGAGAGAAAATAACATCAACTTCATCCAGATAACTTTACAGACTGGTTTTAGTTTCACAGTTTGTGGAAACTATAGTCTTCCTTTAGTTGAGTAGCTTTTTTTCTGCCTTTTATCCAAATTATACAATCTATGGCTTTATAAACAAACTTTGCAATACCAGCAACTCCAAAATCTTTTTACCCTTGTATTCCTGCTTTCTCCCCAAGAGACTCTGTTAGACTACTGTCAGAGTGTGTTCCTGCCAAGCACTCCATTAAAGTGAGCACTGCTAATACTCGGAGTGCACTCAACTCCCTGGGAACCCACTGCTAGACGGAAGCACAAGTCAGAGTAAGCACTTCAGAACTCAGAACATGTCTACTCACCCCTTAGGAGAAAGTCCCTGGGGCTCTTGGGAAAAATGCTCAGCCGTTAGAAGATAGGCTCACATCAAACAGACAAGTAACAAGTTCCTTAAATCATTCTGTGCTGAGTCACATACAACGGATAACTGAAGAACTTTTTTTAAGGCCAACCATCAACACATAGCTGCTTTTCCCCCTCTCTATTACAGGCACAGGCTGGAAGGCTGGTGATGTTGCCCTTATTAGTGTGTATTCCATTTGTATCAATGAAGAAAAAAGGGAGAAAAAGTTTGAAGTAAAGAAAATCAACTCATTCAGTATCATAGAGCAAGGTGTGAGAGGTGTCAGAAATAGAGACTAACAATGCCATCTATCAACTGTATCAAGTTTTTGGTATTCAACAACTAATTCTATGATTCTGCCTCATTACACACTACCCTTGCTTTGTAAATAACCTGTCTCTTGTCTCCTCTCCCCTCTTCTCTCTTCTTCCCATCTCTCGCCCCAAATGGCCTCAAGCTTGCTATGTAGTCCAAGATGACCTTGAACATCTACCTCTACCTCCCAAGTGCTGTAATCACAGCAGTGTGCCACCACATGCCGTTTGATCTAGGGATCAAAGCCAGAGCCTCAAAGAAGCTAAGAAAGTACTCTCCCAGCTGAGCTACATCCCCAGCCAGCTAGGAAGCATCATGTCTCAAATTTTCTTTCACCAGCTGCAGATCTCCTTTCCTGTTCTAATTTTCTACTTTGCCTGCAAAGTATGACAAAAAACTTATGACTACTTTCAACTACATAGCTTGTAGGAACTGCTATGGCAAGTGAGGGGACAAAAAGACACTAGCCAAGTCTAGTTTATTCCCAGGCCAGAGGCAAAGACTGATGAGTTAAGTGCACTCATGTGAGCAGTGGAGCTCCTACTTATGCTACTCAACTAACCACGCTCTCCAAATCTGGTTTCTCACCTGGGAAACAAAAGGACTGGGGAAAATGACAGCTGCCACATTTTTCAGTTATGAAAATTCTATAATACGGCTCATGCCAAGGTGAAGAAATGAGCAAAATTGCAAGTGACTGTTTTGTTCTGAAAACCACAATACAAAACAAGAAAGAAGGAAACAAACAAAAAACCTGGGGGAAATTTAGAAGCACTCAAACGCTGTTCAAGCCAATGCAAGATCTTTGTAAAAATAATAACAATGACAGATAAATAAATACCCACCTTAATAACCACATTATGTGGAAAATGTTCATGACTTAAAATAGAAAAAAACAACTCAGTCACTAATGACATGTAGAAATTAGTTTCCTAGTAGTGGTTTTGCTTGTTGTGAACCTGTATAGACATTTTCAAAGAAGCAGTAAAGTGTTTGTATTTCATACACACACACACACGCGCGCGCGCGCGCGCGCGCGCGCGTGTGTGTGTGTGTGTGTGTGTGTGTGTGTGTGTAAATCTCACAGCAGGTAAGTTCTGCATCTCAAGCAAGCTATGAGGTGCAAACCTCAATGGTACCACAGTAGAGTTTGGGTTAGGCTAGGTACCAGTGTGCAAAGGGACAAGCAAACTCAAACAACATGGTCACTTGAAAGAGCAACAGAACCAGATATCAGTCACATCTAACCAAAAGAATCTATATTCAGGAAATACATATTAAATTATTTGATATTGAGCCGGGCGTTGGTGGCGCACGCCTTTAATCCCAGCACTCGGGAGGCAGAGCCAGGCGGATCTCTGTGAGTTCGAGGCCAGCCTGGGCTACCAAGTGAGCTCCAGGAAAGGCGCAAAGCTACGCAGAGAAACCCTGTCTCGAAAAACCAAAAAAAAAAAAAAAAAAAAAAAAAAAAAATTATTTGATATTGAGATAAATCACTGGGAACAGTAATAGTTTCTATTTGTTCTATCAATTTGTTCTATCAATAAGTGAAACATTTCATAGCTATAATATTTATTTTTATCTAAGCCCTTTAAGGTCTGTGTAAAATTTCCTCATTTTGAAGACATAAAGAAAGAAAACAAACTAAAACAAAGTTGACTTCTCTAAGGTCCTATGTAAGGGTTTGCAGGTCTCTGACCTTATATAAAACAGCTGAAGGGGGTACTTTTCTATCAGGAATGTAAGACTGTAAAAGCATAAATAGCCTGTTCCCCATTACTCAGACTACTATCTACTATAAGCCTCAGTCTTCCATCATTGTTCTTTCCTTAAAAAAAAAAAAAAAAATTGTTCATTCACTTTCTAACCTTTTTTTTGAAATTATGATATATCGTTTCCACCCTTCCCTTTCCTCCCTCCAAACTCTCACATATACCCTAGCCCTTACTGCTCTTTCAAATTCATGGCCTCTTTTTCCATTAACTGTTGTTACATGCAAATATGTATACATTCCTAAATACACCCTGATCAGTTTGTATACTGTTACTTGTATGTAGCTCTTCAGAGACGACCATTTGGTAGTGGACAACCTATTGACGTGCTCTCCCTGGGGAAGTTGTTTCTCCCACTCTCAGCGTTCCTGAGTTGTCTGTAGTTCTTTGTATAGGGTTAAGGCCTTGTGGGCTTCCTCCCTCAGCCACTAAATTCCATTAACCTAATATATCTAGTCATTTCCCAAATTTAGATTATATTTGACAACTTAAATACAATACACCTATTATGCATAAAACATTGCTTTATACAAAAACCTTTTTTTTTTTTTCAACACAGGGTTTCTCTGTGTAACAACAGCCCTGGCTGTCTTGGAACTCACTCTGTAGCCCAGGCTGGCCTCGAACTCACAGAGATCTGCCTACCTCTGCCTCCCGAGTGCTGGGATTAGAAGAATGCACCATCCCTGCCCAGCACTCTTTTTTTGTTTGTTTGGGTTTTTTGGTTTGTTTTTTTTTTTTTTTAAACAAAAATATTTTTAAAATCATCATTTGACAAGAAGAGACTTTCTTTTAAACCAAGAAAGAAATGCATAATTGCAAGTAAAGGGAAATTGATTTTATTTCTTACAGATCCAAAAGAAAAAAATGTTTATTACTAATTAATGAGTAAGCAAATAATTCTCATTTATAGATTTATAAGGCAGCATCTCTTGCAAATGTAATCATTCATTTGTAGCTGGTTTCATTAGACACAAACATCTAGAAGGTGAATTCTAGATACTCACACAACAGTGCAAATCACACCCTGACCATTTCATTCAATCCATGTAAGAACTTCATCAAGTAGCTATCTTCAATTTTACAGATGACTGAAGTACAATGAATTTAAATAACCTGTCCAGAATAACACTGGACGGACAGTAAGCAGGGGAAAAGTCTGAAACAAATCATTAACACAGCAGTCAACAAAAACAATCCAATTTCCTGGGCTTTACAATTGGTACAATCTCAAACAGAGAAAACATTTCTTGCACTAAAGGATAAAAGAAGTATAAAACTTACTGCCTACACTTCTTATATGCACTATGCAATATTTAAATCTTATTCATTTCTGATGCTTTAACTTTGACAAATTTTTAAAATTGTGTCTTTTATATCATAGTACTTCTTTCATTTTTGTATGTTTGTTCTGCACTAAAGACAAAGCATCAAGAGTGCACAGACAAGACAGAGAGGACACGGGCACAAAAGCAATGCTCCCACCCTCTAAGGTCTCAGGCGTAAGAACACTACAAACGTCTGTCTATCATTTCCTCTAACATCACCACCAATTATCATGTTGCTCCAGTATCTTCCTCACAAAAAACTCTTTGCTAACTGAGTTTCTAAGGGTAACTCTAACAACCAGAAATTTAACCACCTCTGCATTGTGAGGCTACTTTTCAGACCTGTTACGATCTGGGGAGGCCACATATAATAGGTAGTCAGCTGAAGTGACTTTTTCTGCTTCTGGACAAGCTGACTAAGAGCAGTAAGCTGGGTGCGTAAGAATGCACCTGCGTTATATAGGAAGCTGGCTGATCCTAACAGAATCAGTTTAACTTTCTCCGCCACAACCTACATTAAAAGTAAGCTAATAAATACATTCAGAGTAGAAGACAGCTGTCCTACCTGACCTATAGATCAAATAGCAAAACAGCAGGATTTTCTTTGAGTCCCATCACTGGTGGCAAATAATTTCATTGTCATCTATTTGGTAAGTGCTTGGGTACATTATATATGTTCTTTTCCTAAAATCCCATCTAATACTCAAAAAGAAAAACCCAGAGAGCTTGAAAGTAAAATAAATATAAACTACAAAGGAACCACTTAATCATTCAAAAACAGTAACTATTTCCAAAATATAAGCAGGAAATACACCTCCACACTCAAAATATTTTTCAGAGAATCAGAAACTCTCTTCAGAATGGAGAGAATATTGATCATCTATCTATAAGTTTAAAATCCCCAAGATACAATAATGTATCCACAGGCTGCAGGGATGGCTCAGCAGTTAAAGGCACTGACTGCTCTTCCAGAGGATTTGGGTTCAAATCTCAGCACCCACATGCAGCTCAAAACCATCTGTAACTCCAAGATCTGATACTCACATAGGCAAAACACCAATACACATAAAATAAAAGTAAATAAATTTTAAAAAAGAAAGAATAATAACGTATCCAAGAATCAACAGTAAAATCCAAATCCTGAGACAATTGACAAGACACTGCTTTCTTGGACACTGATTCCCACTATATTAATAGAGTCAGTCAGCACCTGTCTGTTTCCCTTCAAATAACAACCACAGTCCTTCCCAACATCTTTAAAATAAACTAGAGGGTGGCCCAAATAAAACAACAAACCTCTTGTTTTCAGAAGTGCTTTGACAGTGACAGAACATTTTCAGTGCAAAGGCAAGGAGTCCATTCCCAGGCTACAAGCTCCAACTGCATGCTGCTTTCTCTCTATTATTTAAGACACTTTGCTTCAAGGGTTAAATGTCCATAACTTTTTGCATACTTGTCTATCTTTTTTGGGTTTACTATGAGAGAAATAAGAAATGGCTATTATTCATTTGCATGCAGCATTATGGTTTGAATGTGAAATGTCCCTGACAGACTCACGGGTTTGAACACTATGATCTAATCTGATCACGGTTTGTAGAAATTAGAACTCTAGGAGGTGGGGCCTCACTGCAGAAGTGGGGAAAGAAAGGCAGGCCTTTTGAGTTATATATAGTCAAGCCTTACCTTGCTCAAGGCCTGCTTCCTGATCAGCTACGATGTGACCAAGCTGCCCAGACTGACAGGAGTCACCCTTGCAGCATTAACACCAGCAAGCCTCCCCCCACCATTAAAGTAGGAGCTAAAATAAATCTCTCCTCAACTAGAGTTGCTTCTGTCAGGTATTGTCCTGGTAACAAGAAACAACAGTACCGACAAAAACCTAATAACATATAGCCTTTTAGGTTAAGTATCTCACTTCATAACCCTACCAGTACACGAGTGGCTGGGAACACAGTGTTGAAACTGATGACAATACTTTTTCTGTTTCTGGTCCCATTTCAAAACTTGACCAGAAATTTTTGCTTTGTTTTTTCGGGTGTTTTGTTTGTTTGTTTTTTGCTGGAAAGGGCCCTACTGTTTATACCTTTTGGCATGTAGAATACAAGGTTAGTCCTATTGTCTATTGTTACCCAAGAAATACCATCTTTTATGTTTGATCTGACATGGTTTCCAGAGATGGAACTACTAAGTTCTTAATATAAACAACAGATAACCTCTAGAACTCAGCTTGAGGAAGCTGAAAACTGTAACATACAAAGAAATAGCAATGTGCATAGGAAAAAATCCCTAATGGGTACTCTGTGCTCCTTCAGTATCACAGGGGAGCACTGTAGACAGTCTAGGTCTCAATAATATCAAGACTATTTCCCAGTGTAGGAAATATAATAAGCCTCAAAAGCAGGGCAGTGGATAAAAAGAATTAAATACACTATGAAGGTTGTGGGTATTCTAGAATATTTCCACAAAAATAAGTTAATCTTTATTTGTTATGAAAGTTCATTTGTGAAAGAATTCAGTTACTCAGCCCAATTATCTTTACAGTTCTAACCAGGACTTAAGAAAACTTACTCTAGATGAATCATAGGAAGGGCTTGGTTGGCCACTTGTTCCCCAAGATGTTGTTCCTCCACGTTCATCCATACCTAAGGAGAGAAGACAGTGGACAATATAAAATCTAAAAACACACCTTCAGGATGTTTGGAATAGTGGACAAGAGAACACAGATCACATGGGGAGAACATCATTGTGGAACTGGCTTGACCTCACTCCCTGCCTCAGCAACATATAGCAAGTTAGCTTCTTCAGTTACTCTATTATTCCCCTTACACATCATGAAATTTCAGAACTAAAATATTTCCTTGGAAACTTTCAATGGATTATCAGTGTCTCCATTTCTCTACTCATTCCTCTCAAACTTTCTCTAGATGCAAACATGAAGAATTCAGCTCCTCAACCATAAAAACAAAACCAGCCAAGAAAATATTCAGTTTAATAAACTGGTTTCTATCAGATTAGAGATTTAATATTCCTAACTGAGGATAGAAAAATCTCTTAATAGCTATAGAAAACTACAGTAACGTAGAGAATGTGCTGCAGTAATTCTATGGCTAGCACTTCAATCTCTTCAAAGCTCTTACCCATGATGTGACTGAAAATTAAAGATCTGCTCTTATAAGAGGATAAAGAATCAGTTAGCATCATGCTCTTCTCATATCTAGCTCTACACTTTCACCTTCCCATCAGTCTCAGGAAAAACTGGAAATCTCTTAATCCAGTCGTTTACATTTTTCTGATTGAATCCAGTTATTTCTACATTTTTCTATATTTCAAAGTCCAGTTTTTCATCTTTGATTTCTAACCCATTGTGAGCTGTTTTCTATGATAAATGTCAATGCTGGCTTTCTTTCATTTGTACATGAGAAAAACCTAGATGTTAAAAACTACTAAGTTTAGGAAATCTTTCAAAGTATTCCTGGAAGTCCTCTGTGATGCAGGTGAAAATGCAGTGTTCAGCAATAAAATGCCACAACCTTTGTGGCAACTTGTGAGTGTCCAAGGCTTTATAGGAACCAGCTGAAGGTATGGGGAACTGAACAAAGACAGGCACTGGACACTAGGGCCCACAGAAGAATGGCCTCCTCACTAACTCAGTTATTAGGGCATTAACAGTCTTCTTAAGGAAAAAAAACAACAACAACAACAACAAACTGCTGGGCATAGTGGCACACGCCTTTAATCCCAGCACTGAGAAGCAAAGGCAGGAGGTTCTCCAAGTTCGAGGACACCCTGGTCTAAAGATAGAGTTCCAGTCCAGCCTGGGCTACACAGAGAAACACTATCTCAAAAAACCAAAAAAGAACAAAAAGAAAAAAATTGACATGAAGATGATATTAAGAACAGTAGTTCTGAGCCACAGCTTCAATTAGCCCAGCAGGAAAATATTTAATAGAATATTCTACAAATAAAATTTAATAGCTCTTACTATAACATGTTATTATAACTGTTCTATTTATACATTAACTACGTTAGTCTTTCTACCTAATTTTAGAAATTCAAGTTCATCTCTAGCATAGATGGTATAGGAAAAAGTTTATGTATAGATATAGATATATGGAAGAAGAATGGGTAAATCTTTAGTTGTAGGCATCTGCTGAAAGATTGGAATATATCCCCACAGGTAGGGAGGAACTGCTGTATAGATAATATTCCAGGCACAATATACAGTGAGCCAGCTTTCAAAACACAAAAATGTTTTGTTCTTAAAAAATCTTATTAAAATTCCAAATTTAGTAGAGACTCTACACATGCGATGCATCACGGAAAAGCACACAGTTGGCACCTCTTCCAGCACCACACACTACCTGAGAACTACTTTCTAAGCATTTTCTTTGTAATCAGCACTATAACATAGCACATAGGAGTTCTAAGAGACTCAACCCACAGAATATACTAACGTGACATAAAACTGCAAGTAATTAGAAAATTTTTGTACAAAAGGTATTCTCATTGATTATATATTGGAAATTTATCCTGATGATGAAAATGAGACAAAACTTATCTTAATGTTTTTATAGTAAAAAATTAATAAACATGAGATTTCTGTGTTATTTTAAGTATGTCTATTCAAAAAAAAACAGAAAAGACAGTGCTAACTACAGAAACTATCTCAGACAGCAGAAACCACATGCTCAGCTTTTATGAAAAGACTCTTAACTCCTTCCACAAGATGGAAGAAAGGGCAAAGATTAATTTATTAATAAAATGGTAATGTATTAGGTAGTTTTGTCACTAATGAAACACTAATACCACTGCTACTGGACAAGGAAAGATGCTCAAAGGCCATTTCAGAGTAGTAAGGATCCAGTTAGGTTTAGGTTTTTAACTCAGAACTCTGTGGTGTTACTGTCCACATAGCCAGACTGACTGAAGGACGTGGCTGGCACTGACAAAAGTAATCCTTTTGTATCAATGACTCCTTTCTGTTCAAGACAATGGCTACACAAACACAAAAATATGACCACAATGACAGAACTTCCAAAGCTTCAAACACAACAAAAAACAAACCAACACCTGAAGATAAACTTTATAAGGATATTATACAAACTGATAAAAACGTGAAAAACAAGAAAATGCACAAGAATTACAAAAGAATGGGGAGGGAAAGCATTTGTTTTGAAATACTTGAAAAAAATTCATTTATTTTCTTTCCTTTCCATTTTTAGTACCTATATAGGTACTAACAACTTCAGAGTAACTCTGTGATCCACAAATCTAAATGACAGTTACAAGAATGCTAAGCAATGATTAAAAGATTGAAGTACTTTAACTATTTGATTTTCAAAAAAATAACTGTTTCTGTTTAACAGAATTAAAATAGGTAAGCAATAAGTAAACTCCTATTAACACTGAAGCATTCCTTTCATTTTTTTCAACCATATATATTTATGTACAAAGTATGTCCTTGAGCCTGCCTTTCTGAATGGAATCAATTACATAAAATACACTGTAACTGTTTATTTCATGTGCCCACTTTTTAAAACCATACAGTTCGGTTTGTTTTATTTTCTTGCTGTGTAACTCAAACTCACTATGAAATTCCTATCTTGGCCTCCTAAGTGCTGGGATTACAAGCATGTACCACTGTGCCTAGCTTGCTAATTTTTATTATCTAGTAAGTCTATTGTTATTTTTCCATTGCTATGATAAAAGTGTACTGTTACTTTTCTGTTGTTGTGATAAAACACTTTGACCAATTAAACTTACAGAAACGGGTTTATTCAGGCATATGGTTCCAGAGAGATAAGAGTCTATGATGGTGGTTGCCAGGCGGTGGTGGCGCACGCCTTTAATCCCAGCACTAGGGAGGCAGTTCGAGGCCAGCCTGGTCTCCAAAGAGAGTTCCAGGAAAGGCACAAAGCTATACAGAGAAACCCTGTCTTGGGGGGGTGGGGGGGGTGGCGTCTATGACGGCGGAACAGCAGGCATAAGGGCTGGAATTGGAATTACAAGCTGAGCTAGCAAACAGGAATCTTTACACTCTCAAAGCCCACCCCCTAGATGACATACTTCCTCCAACAAGGCCACACCTTCTAAACAAACAGCACCACAGCCAGGAGCCAAATTAAGTGATCAAATGACTGAGACTATGAGGAACACCTCATTAAAACCAGTACAGTGAAGAACAAACATTAACTTAAGGCCTTGTTTCTAAAACTGATGGTGTGGATTGAATGAAAGAAGTTGGCCTTTTTTTCTCCTTGTAAAAACATTTAATAAGAAAAGTCACAACTGGATGTGCTGGTACATGCCTTTACTCCCAGCACTTGAAAGGCAGAGATGTGTTTTTTTAGTTTGAGGCTAGCTTGGTCTACATAGCCAGTTCTAGGTGAGCCAGAGCTACATACATAGCAAGACCGTATCTTAAAAAAAAGACAAGTCACTAAAAACATATCTGAAATTACTGTAAGTACAAGCAGCTTCCTGCAAGGTTGGGAACTTCAAGAAGGAATAAACAAAATTTGGTGGGAATCAAATGTATAAGACTCTTGCAAGACCAGGCAAACTTTTGGCCAAGTTCAATGTCTGGCAGGCACTCCTCTCTTTTCCATGAAAAACTCAAACAGAGTCTGCCCACTTACTTCATTGCCTCTACCATAAGTTTTTGACTCTGAATGCTCTCTAAAATCCTAGTTCATAGTTTCCATCCCATCCCTTCACCTTTAACATGCTAGCATATGGACCTACTGGTTTCTTTAGGATTTTATCCACCAGAAAAATTGAAAACATATTCTATTTGAAGGGAGGGACTTTTCTATGCCCTAACAATCTGTTTTTTTTTTCCCATGAAGGTGCTGCAGGCAAGGATTATTAACACTATGTCTCAATGTTTGGGGAAGCTCAGGAAAGGTCTGCCTGAAATAAAAGGTATAATAGTATGGTGCTAGGCTGCTGGTGACGAAGACCAATGTCTTCTCTCTTTACCTACACTTACCACACCTACTGCTAAAACCCTGCCGTCATGAACTAACACTAAGGTAAGTGGAAAAGTAAATATGGAAGTTAGGATATATTTCAGGTAGTAGAGAGTCTCACAAGCTCAAAAAAAAAAAAAAGAAGAAAGAAAATGAGGAAATACAAAGAACAGAAAAAGATGCAGATAATTCACAGCAAAGGAATCCAAACAGCAATTTAATTTGGACATGTGCATACATAAATGTCCTCAGAGAAAGTAGGTGTCTGCCAGGTTAGGAGGACAAGCCAGGAGACTGCACACTTCCTTGCCTACAAAGTCATTTCTAACCTTGAAAGAAGTTCTTTATTCTAGCAAGTCCAATAGCAAATCTAGTACCACTGTAAATAAACAAAAGATAACATACTCTGTAAGACTGCCATCTGCTATCAGGAGATTCAATAGGTGATTTGGAAGAAAAATCTGATTGCAGGTAACTGTATCAAATAACCAACACGATGAAATGTCTTACTTCAATAGTTTCTTCAATTTTATTTATGAAGTAATGATACTTTGTTATATAAGATTCAAAGGCTGCAATCAATTCTAAATTAATAGACATCTGAAAACCTACCAACAGTTTTTTATAGTATTTTTCAGGTTTCATGCACACATCAAATAAATCTACCAATATGTTTTCTCAGGAATTCACTGTGATACAGGATCAATTAGAATATAATTCCTTTCATTACTATGCTATAAATTAATAAAAACAAATCTAGAGATAAAACTGGAGAAATATAATCACAAGGACACTTAGAGGTGAAGACAGACCGTCTTGCAGAAAACGCAGTATCAGGTACAAAGCTTTGGGCTTTCTGTTTTAAATACAAGAGATTCTGTGTATTAGTTTGGTAAGCCAAAGTCTAGTTTTACATCTTTAAAGCTAGAACACACATCCACAATACAAGGCCAAACTGGTGTACGGCAGAGGCTAAAGAATCCAATGAGAGTGGCAACCACAGGTAACAGAGAATTTTAATTTTGAATCTAACCAAATAAATGGCTCACTACAACAAAAAACACTGGAGGAACATAAAGAAACGAAAATTTCCACAAACAGCATTCATAATAAAACCAAGTCCTATATAGTAAAATGCAACCTATTATCCAAGTAAAGAGGACCACTATATCTGGATTCTTAGAGGCTGAGGGTGCTATAAAAGTGCTCAGTAAGTAAAGAACATCACTGTACAGAAGACTGGAGATGGCAGAGGGAAAAAAATTATAAAAAGACAAATAGAATGTTTGAAATAAGACTTCTTGAATGGGCTTAAGAAAGAATGAATACAATGGGAAAAAGGGTAAGTGAACTTTAAAATGGAAAATAGGAATCATTCAAATCATAAAAAAGGGAAAGAAATTTAAGAAAAACTTAACAAGACCTCAGAGACCCAATGGAAGAGATGAAAAAGTCTAACCTAGGTATAATGAGAGCGCAAAGAGAACAAGATAGGAAATAGAGCTGAAGAAATAATAACCAAAAGGGATGTGTAAAGGTTAAATCTACCAAATAAAGACTGTGTAAAATACCAACTGTAAAAATGCAAAGAAAGTCCTATCCGCCCACATCAAAATAAAGCTGACAGACAAAATTTTAAAATTTCAAAAACAGCCAGAGGGAGACATATTACCTAGAAAGGAAAAATTCAAATCACTACATGCTTGCTTGCCTTCAAAAACTGGTTTATGGCAGATACAGAAAAATATTTTTTAAAGTACCTACTCTTATCCAAAATTCTACACCTTGACCAAAATATCCTTTAATACTAAAGATGAAATAAATGACATTTTCACAAGAAAGAAAATTAAGAATTCATTTTAATATTTGTTTAAAAAACAAAACAAACAAAAGACACTAAAAGTAGTTTTTCAGGTTGAAGAAAAATGTTATCAGAGGGTAACTTGGATCCTGAGGAAAGAAAAATAAAGTATCAGTAAGACAATATTCTTTTTAAATGTCTGCAAAACACACAGTTATTTCAAACAAAAGTAACAGTATTTCTAGGAGCTGCGATGAATGCATTTAGAAGTACTGCCAGCACTATACATAAGAGAAAGCAGCAAATAACCCCCAGGTAAACAGTGTGAAAGCTAGCTGCATTTTACCTGATGTGGTACTCTATTAACTCTAAGTAGTTGCTAGTCTCTGAGAAGCTAATGATGTATTTCAACAACCTTGGGAAGGTATAAAGGAAGGGGGAAAATGAGCAGAGGCAGTGCCTAATAAAATAAAATACCAAATGCTAAAGTGAAACAAATACAAATGACACAAACAATATCAACACAATCCAACATTTCACTTCTGCCAGGAGGGAAGCAGAGTAGCAAGCAAGTGGACACCATTTTCAGCAAGCACACACCTCAATGCTCTGTGCACCCATCATTTCATACACTGCTCTTCCTGAATAGACTAATTACATTTAGAATCCATGGTGAGAAAAGATGAAAACAAAACTACACTTATATTTTAACAAAAAAAAATACAATATTACACCAAAGTGAAAACTGCATACACAGGTTTTTAGCTAGTTTGCTTGTTTTTATGGCTCCCATCAGGATCATAAGTCTGTAGGAACACCGCGGTTTCTGCATAACTATCAAGTACATCTTCGTGAATTTTTGCTGATTACCTAACACATTTGCTATTTAAAAACAGCTGTGTGAGCAATTACTATTCTTAACTCAATTCCACAAACAATTCTATTCATTTCCTGTAATGAGGCCCATGCACTCCCTGCATTCAAGTTTTAGACCATTAATTCCTGTAATGGCATCATACTGCCTCTCTAGAAGAATACCATAAAATCTTTTCCATATTTTCCCTGTATTGAAAATTTTCTTCCTCTATCCCTCAAACCCCCATATATTTCTTCCCATTCACACAAAAGAAAATCTTATGGTCACCACTTTCATTGCTGACCATTTACATATTAATAATCTCGTGCTACTTAGCTCCTTCCTAGACCACCTCACAAAACCAAATGCCAGACATACAACAGCCTCTCCACAAATCATTTGCTCACAGGAAACAACAACAACAAAAACCCACCTAAAAACCTCTGAATTCTGCATCAAAGATACAAGCTAACCTCTTATTCTTAATTTCTTGTGTCTCAGTAACAGACTTCAACAAACTTTTGCTTTGAAGGCCAAATAGTAAATATTTTAGATGACTGGGGACCAACTAACTGTTCTCTATACCAACCGCTCAACTCTATTACCACAGCACAAAAGCAGCCACAGGCAATATGTAAACAAAGAGAAATAGCTAGGTTGGGGGGGGGGGGGACATTTACAAATGCAAAACCATTAGCCATGGCTGTATTTTGCCCACTCTGGTTTCTATATCATCGGTCCTCAGTCACATCTCCCCTTCTCTGAGATTTACTGATTTAACGTTTAACGCCAACCGGCCCTGCATCTCTAATCAAGTTGACTGGGTTTTTGTTTTGTTTTGATGTTGGGGCAGGTGCTGAAAGTGCCTGCTTTTATCCCACGTTGCGTTCCACCCCTAGACTGGTCATTTAGCTTTACCATTTTTGTCCCCATGTGAATGATCAACTTACAAACACGCATTTCCTATCTTCTTAAACATTTTTTTTTTTTTTTTTTTGGTTTTTCGAGACAGGGTTTCTCTGTGTAGCTTTGCACCTTTCCTAGAACTCACTTGGTAGCCCAGGCTGGCCTCGAACTCACAGAGATCCGCCTGGCTCTGCCTCCCGAGTGCTGGGATTAAAGGCGTGCGCCACCACTGCCCGGCAACATTTATTAACTTATTTATCTTGTGTGCATGCCATGGCACACTTGTAGAAGTCAGAGGACAAATTGCAGAAGCTGGTTCTCTACTTCCACCACATGGGTCATGGGGACATGACCTCAGTTGTCAGACTTGGCAGCAAACTCCTTTCCCCCTGGGCCATTTCACTAGCCTCAAATTGCCAGTCTTAAATCCAGTGTTGCACTTTGGGACACCAATCTCCACATTCTTGCTGAAAACGTTCTTGAGTCCCTTGCTATCACCTCCAAGCCAACATATGTCAGGCACACTCCTTATATGCTTTTCATCTCTTCTTCCTACGAATCTAGATGAGATCCCACACTTACTGTTACTATTTATAGTACCACAGGTAGTAGTGAATAGTCCAGGTCAAAGAGACCTGGAAACTGGCATTACTTTTTAGTCTCTCCCCTCACTTTTCTCTATTACCTCCACAATGAGTTTTCCTTAGTCACCGTCTCCCTTCCCGGCTTTCATAATGTGTCTATTTAGACTCATATTCCTGAGTCTCTTTGACTCTTCCTACCACAGTATTTTCTAATACGTCACCTGCTTAAGAAGTCCTGCCAGCACAATCTTGCTAAAACACTTCTCACACACATTCCTCCCAGATTTAGAAGCTGCATTTTCAAGTGCTTCACTGCCAGCAGAGTAAAATTCTTCAACTTGAAATGTTTATTCTAATCTATTCCACAAATGTTTGTTGTGAAAAGTGCTAGATTTTGTCCTATGTGTGTTAAAAATCTTTGAAAATCCAGTGGCAATTGCTTTTCCTTTTCTAACTAAAACAAACACACACACACACACACACACACACACACACACACACACACACACACACTAACTTACTATAACACTAATATAACTTACTATAACACTAATACATAGACAATGGAGTCAGAGAGTAACATTGTGGTGTATTTGATTGCAACAACTGTAACCATAAAGTACCTCTACACTCTAGTATACACCACATGCCACAACTATTTCCATAGGCTTTATTAAAATTCTTCGGCACTTTTACCAACTCCCAGATTCAATGTTCTTCTGTACAACTTGCTCTGCTTTACTCATTTTTCCTTTTAAAGTATTATTTATAAAGCACAATAGATAATAGTATCTTACTCTTTTTAATATAATATTTTTATTAATTGAGAATTTTCTACAGAGAATTGTGATGTATTCACCCACTGCTCCCAACTCCTCCCAGATGCACCCGCCTTCCGCTCCCTTACTAACTTAATGGCCTCTCCTTAATACAACTATCACATCGACAAATATATGTCACAGTAGAGAAGCTACACATTTCTTAAGCAAAGGCCATCTACCATGTCTTCAATTTTAAGACCTCATTCAGATTTTATTCCATGTCTACAAAGCTGAATACATAAAGTGGCTTAACACAAAAAGTTTTACCTACAAAATAACAATGCTGTTTAACTTTTTACTTATCCATACACATTCACTGTCTCCAGCTCTGGTGAACACCATGATTCAAGACAGTCTAAATAAAGAAAATAATTGATGACCAGAACAGAACAAAGTTAACCACACTGAGGAGGCTCTGTTAAATCCACTTAAATTAGCATAATTTATAACAAAACTATGATCTGCAACTCAAATCCTAAGTATAGCATGTGGGAGCATAAAATGTTAACACTGGAAAACTGACAATTTCTAAAAAAAATTCATAAATCCTAGACATAATTCTACCTCCGAGTTTTTACCTACAATAAAACAAAACAAACAAACAAACAAACAAACAAAAACCAATATGCCCTAAGGAGTCTTCTACACAAAGAAATGTGAAGAGCAGTTTTACCATAAAAGCAAAAACTGGAAGCAATCCAGAAGACCATCAATGAGAAAATGCATTAAGGAACTATGGTACTACTCATTAAACACAATACGAAGACATGAGCTAGTAACAGACATAGTAAATGGCCTAACTCTCAAAACCACCACGCCTTGTGAAAACAGAAAGGAATATATGTATCAATCTAAAAACTGAAAAGTAAAACATTTAAAATATTACTCTTTGCTGAGTGGTGGTGGTGGCGCCTTTAATCCCAGCACTTAGGAGGCAGAGGCAGGTAGATCTTTCTGAGTTCGAGGCCAGATGATGCTACAGGAAGAAACCCTGTCTTGAAAAACAAAACAAACAAAGAAAAGAAAAGGAAAGAGAAAGAAATACAATTTAAATATAAACATAAAAATTTTTTCTTAATTTTTCTTTTACTGCCTCTCACTTAGGTATCTAGGAAAAGGTATAAAAATCTTTTACAGGGTAAGTAAAACATTTTACAAAATACATAAAAATCATATAAATATCTAAAAAATGGTGAGATACACCTTTAGTTATTAGCACTAGGAAGGCAGAGGCAGGCAGATATCTGTGACTTCAAAGCCAGTCTGATCTATATATCTGGCCCCAGGTGAGCCAGAACTACATAGTGAGATCTTGTCCTAAAATTATTAATATTTTTAAATGAAACAATTAAGAAGTCTATTGATGAATTCTAAAACCATTTTCCTGTGAGTTACATATATTTAAGTTACTTTCCTATCCAAACCCTAAGAATTATAAACATGGTTCATAAATTAACATTATCAAAGCTGTTTCAATGTAAACAATACTACTGATCAAACAGAATTTACATACAATACACATGCTGCAGCCCACCCATTAGCAGAACATAACATGCATCCTTCTCAGATGCTACCTTTGGAATATTTTCTAGAATAGAACAGATGTATGATACAAACAAGTCTGTTTGTATTAAGCCTGAACTCAGAAACCCGTATCCAAAAAGAAAGTAGAAAACCCAGTGAAGAAGGGAAAATGAGAAAACATCCACAGAAAAATAGAAATGGAAACAATGCATCAAGCCTATGAGACACAATAAAAATTGTATAAAGAAGAAATTTATGGAAGTGAATGCCACTGTTAGAAACAATGATCTCAATAATCAGAAAATTGGATGTGTGCATGAAAGTAGACTCCAACCTCACCACATGGAAAATTAAAGTCAAAATTAATAAAAGACCTATATGGAGACTGAAACTATAAAACTCCTAAAATAATAGACAACCAGGGTGTAGAGATGGCTCATCATTAAAAGCATGTACTTGCTTTCCTAGAGAACCCAAGTTCAACCCCCAGCACCCATGTCAAGCAGCTCACAACCACCTGCAACATCATCTCCAGGAGTCCAATGCTGCCGGCCTCCTCAAGTACCTGCACTCAATTCACATGCACATACCCACATATAGACATACACACTTTACATGACTGAAAATTAAAATATTGTTTAAGAACAGAAAACTCTATAACATTTGACTATCTATACAAAACTGTGATTAAAAAAAAAAAGATAAGTGCTTTCCCAAATTCACTGCAAAGTTATCACAACAGCCAAAATGTAAATCAAGATATATGCAGCTCAGAGTAGAGCATTTGATGAGCATCTGGTGGGTTTAATCCAGCACCAGTGGATGAGGAAGGTGAAAACATCCATCTATTAATACATAGGTAGATAAATTTAAAAAAAAAAACTGTACTACACATGGGGGGTGGGTAATTGAACCTAGACCACTGACAAATTCTGCCTCAGAAGATGTTGTGGGATGGTATTTATGTACGTTGTGAATGTGTTGCTCTCATTGGTTAATAAATAAAGCTGTTTGGGCCAACATCCAGGCAGAATAAGGTTAGGCTGTACATTCAAACTGAAGATGGAGATGAGGAAGGGCGGGGTCTGGGAGATGCCAGCCAGCCACTCACCCACAGAGCAAGATGCCAGAGTACCATTAAGCACAGGCCACATGGCAATGCACAGATTAATAGAAACGGGTTAATTTAGATGTAAGAGTTATTAAATGTAAGAGTTAGTAATAGGCCTGAGCTACCAGCCAAGCATTTATAAGTAATATCAAGCCTCCAAGTCAATTATTTAGGAAGCAGCTGCTGGGTATTTGGGAGTTGCTGGCTGGACATAAACTTCTGCTTACAAGGAGACAACAGGAATAAACCTAGAAGACATGTACTAAGTGAAGTAGGCCCACCACCAAAACACAAATAATATATGAAATTGCTTTTTTGGCCGGGCGGTGGTGGCGCACGCCTTTAATCCCAGCACTCGGGAGGCAGAGGCAGGCGGATCTCTGTGAGTTCGAGGCCAGCCTGGGCTACCAAGTGAGTTCCAGGAAAGGCGCAAAGCTACACAGAGAAACCCTGTCTCGAAAAAACCAAAAAAAAAAAAAAAGAAATTGCTTTTTTGAAGTGTCTGAAAGAGTAAAACTCACAGAAGCACAAAGCAGAAGCCAAGGGTTGGAGGAATGAGAAAGGGGAACCTGTATCTAAAGTAAATGGAATTCTAGACAGTACACTACTGTCAGAACACAGTCCAAGAATGGAGTACGGTGAGAATTCTGAGGGCTTGTGAGAACACTCCAAGAAACAACAATCTTGTGACCTCAGTTTCCTCAAAACATAGAATTGTTCTTAGGATGTGTTTTGATGCTCCTCCCAGGTGTAAGTTTATTTCAGCTGTTGTTATTCATATGCCTCTATGGAAAAATGTTTCTGCCATGTCTGTCTTGTGCTTGTGACTGTAAGCTTTACTCATGTGACTCTTCTTAACTCTCAAGAATATAAATTGTCTGATGCTCTGAATAAAATCGGCCACTGCATGAGACTTTAGTCCACTTCATTTTTAGGACCTGCTCACCCAGGTTCATGCCACCAATCAGAAAATAAACACACAACTGTGCTATACATTTCAAAACTTAAGGCAAATCATGATAAATGTCCATACAACTTTTAAAAACTATCTAAAACAAAAAAATCAGAAAACACAAAAAGGTAAAGCTCTCTAAAAGTCCCTTTACAGTTTCTATAACCTGAAGAACTGTAATCAGTGAATTAGGTTATTTAGCATCGAGTCTAATTTACTGATTTAAGAAGTCACCAATCTGCAAATCTGTGAAACTGAGAGACACATTAAAAAGATATATTGAGGCATAAATTAAATCTGAGTAGAGGAGAACTGACATAGTTAAAAGCTGCCATAAAAAAAACTGAACAGCAAATGGGAACCTCAAAATACTAGATAAAAAAAGCATGGCTTCTATTTTTGGGTAATGGCACACTAACATATTAGAGCAATTTACTTGAAAATACCAATTATAAATAATTGGGTAAAAAAAATTAAGAACTGTTTAAAGACAAAGAGAATTAAAAATACTAGAAACTGGAAAGAGCTTATGGATGGGGGAAAAGCTAAATGAAACAAGAATCAAAGTCAGTCAGGGAGTGAGATCCTAATCTACAGGTTTTGTTCACTGAAGACATTTAATTATTTTAAGTTCATTTTGTTGGCTTACAAAACAAGAAAAGAGAACTGGAGGATATAGTATGGCTTAAAAAAAAATCAATAAAAAGTACAAAGTAAACAGAAGGTCCAAAAATTTACACTTATCTCCTCCCCAAACCTTTGGCAAAGTGCTGAAGAACTGAGCATAGGAAACATACCAAATGCCCAAAGGAAAACAGTAGCTCAGACTAAAACAGCCACACACTGATCTCAGCTACTGGGAATCATGAAGATACTAATTAAAGGGGATTCAGTCCTAATCTGGGCTTCCTCAAAACTGTTCTAATAAAGCATTTGAGGTTCAGCCTTAAGATGGCCAACCAATAAATGCAACCACTTACCAGAGCAAAACAGAACCACAAATAAATACAAATTTATTGTGACAAAAATAAAAATTTCCACAACCTATCTGTGGTGATAGATCTTGTGTTCCCCAAAATATTGTGCACCCTAATAAACTTATCTGGGGTCAGAGAACAGAACAGTCACTAGATACAGAGGCCAGAAAATGGTGGCACACACACCTTTATTCCTAGCATTCTGGAGGCAGAGATCCATTTGGATCTCTGAGTTCAAAGCCACACTGGAAACAGCCAGGCGTGGTAACAAGAGCCTTTAATCCCAGGAAGTGATGGCAGAAAGCAGAAAGGTATATAAGGTGTGAGGACCAGGAACTAGGCTGGTTAAGCTTTTAGGCTTTTGAGCAGCAGTTCAGCTGAGATCCATTTGGATAAGGACTCAGAGGCTTCCGGTCTGAGGAAACAGAATCAGCTGAGGAACTGGAGAAGTGAGGAGGCTGTGGCCTGTTCTGTCTCTCTGATTTTTCAGCGTTCACCCCAATACCTGGTTCTGGGTTTGTTTTTATTAATAAGACCTTTTAAGGTTCATGCTACACCTATCATTGACACTTTCAAAAAAAAAGCATGAAAAAAATGGCTACCTATGTAGAGAAATGAGAATGTAACCTGAGTATAGGAAAGAAGTGCCCCACAATGTTAACTGAATAAGCAGAAAGGGACTTTAAAGCAGCTACTATAAATATTCAAATAGCTTCTAAGGAAAAGTGACAAAAAAAATGGACATATTCTTTGCAGAAAGAAATTATCTAAAATGGAATTCAAGAATTTAATAATATGTTATTTGAAAAGAAATCTGTACTGGGTAAGCTTAATAAGGACTAGAATAGCAGGAGAAGTCGCATGCAAAGGTGGACATAAATAAAATTAAAGGAGAAAATGCAAAAATTCATATTTGGTAATATTAACAGATCCAAAATTCATGCAAGTAAATCAGTTGGAGGGTTGACACACTGGTAGGATTTTCTCCGATTCAGTGAAAAATACCAACTTACAAACCCACCAAGCCCAGCAATCTCTATGCAGAAAAATAAACCAACCACACCCATGCCTACGACAATTAAAATGCAAAATAGAAAACTTTAATTCAGGCAGAAAAAAGAAAGCATTACATAAGTGGAAAATGATTCAAGGAAACACCAGCTTCTCATGAGAAGCAGTGAGTGCCAGAAGACAATGGAATGGCATCCTGTAAGAACAGGATGAAAACAACCACTGTCCTGGACTCACAGACCACAAATCCAAACTACTACTAAAGGTTTTAGGCTGTAGAGAAATAAGAGACATTTTTTATGACAAAGAAAATACTGAAGTGTATGTGGAACAATACTCTTTTAGATTCTTAGTCTTACATTAACATAGCAAAATACAGTAAGTACAAGACTGAGCTGGGCGATGGTGGCGCATGCCTTTAATCCCAACACTCGGGAGGCAGAGGCAGGCAGATCTCTGTGAGTTCGAGGCCAGCCTGGTCTACAGAGCGAGCTCCAAGAAAGGCACAAAGCTACACAGAGAAACCCTGTCTCGAAAAACCAGAAAGACTGCATGGTAACCACTATATTAAAAAGTAAGGACAGCAACTACACTCATACATGGAGGGTAGGAACACAAAACGTGGTAAAAATCAATTCAGTATCTGTAATTCCAGAAAACAGGCAGAGAGATATGGGTCTGCAGAGGTCACTGGCCGGCCACCTCCCAGTTCAGTAAAGAAAGAAGAAAATACTGTAGTCAACCTCTGGCATCCACACCTGCACACATAGGCACATACATGGCACACACACCTGAATACACATGAATATATACACACATATATACCACACATAAAAAAAATAAATGTTGATTGAGGAGTAAGTAAAGTCCTTCTATGAGCTAGAGATGGCTTGTTGATTAGGAGTGCTTGCTACTCTTGCAGAATTCAATTCCAAGCACCCACATTGGGTAGGCAGCTCAAAACCATCTATAATTTTCTAGCTCTTGGGGAGCTTTCTACTTTCTGACCTTTGCAGACACTCAACCCCATCTGTACACCCAAAACACACATATACATAAATATATATATATTTTTTTTCAGACAGGGTCTCTTTATGTAGCCCTGCCTGTCCAGGAACTCTCTATGTAAACCAAGCTGGCCACAAACTCTCAGGGCTCCACATGCCTCTATCTCCCACGTGCTGAGATTAAAGCTGTCTGCTACTATGTCTGGCTAAAAATAAATCTTTAAAATCCTTCAGCACTATTGATAGAAGTATAATGGTACTGCCTTTATGGGAAACATTACAAAGATTCCTTAAACAATTAAAATTAGAACTACCAAGGTTGGGGAAATAGCCTACTGGCTAAGAATGCTTACTGCACAATCATGAGACTTGAGTTCAAATCCCCAGCAGATAAGTAAAAAGCCAAGTGTAGTCACACACACCTGTAACTTCAACACTGCTGAGGAGTTGAGAATTCAGAGATTTCTAGCAGTAGGAGACTGCATCTATAGGGAATAAGACAGAGAGTGACAGAACAGGACAGCAGATATCTTCTTCTGGCCTGAGTACACACAGGTACATATATCCAAACCTACATGAACATACACTACATGCATATACCACACACATATCCCAAAACCAAATACAGAATTACTCTATGATTCAACAAATCTGTCTGGACAGCTGTCCAAAATGAATGAAGTCATAACACCAAAACAATGAAACCACATTTCCATGCCCACTGTAGCATTAGCACAAGAGCCAGGATGTGGGAACAACCTATCTGGATGATGAATCGATATGGAAATGTGATATAGACAGTACAATGTAGTATTATTTAGGTTAGAAAAACATAGGAATCCTGTCATTTCCAACACTGATGAATTATGTTAATTATGTTAATTAAAACAAGGCAGGAACAGACAATAAATCCTGAATGAATCCTTATTTTAGAGGTAGTCAAATTCACAGAAGCAGCAACTGAAAAGTTGTCAGGCACTTGGGGAGGAGGTATGTTAGGGAACTATTGTCCAATGACTCCCACTGTCAGTTATGCAAGATGAGATAGTTCTAAAGATCTACTGTATAACAACTGTACCCAATAATACTATACTACACACTTAAAATTTGTTAACTGGGTAGATCTTGTGTTGTGTGGATTTTTATCATAATAAAAAAAGTACAATTAGGAATCCATAAATAAGAATATTCAGATGTATATAATATTATCCAATGAAAGACAGAAATTGCTGTTTTGAATACACACAACACACACACAGATGCCCATGTCTTTTACCAAGCGTCTTTTTGCTTTTGTACAGTGCTTTTTTTTTTCATTCCTGTGTCTTCCAAAAAGATCTATTTTTATTTTCTTTACCTACTGCTACCAGATGATCTACAAATATACCAGCCTCATAACTATGTATGGAGTCACTTTGTTTTCTTCTTTCCCTTGAGATAAAACAAAAGGTATTTTGTAATTATATTGTGTAAATGGCCATATACAAAGGGCTGGAAAATGGTAATCACAATGACAATATGAAATGAGCTGCAAACACATCAAGAAAGAGCTCAACCTACAGACCCCAATGCAAGGCTCGGGAAAAAATGTGTCTGATGAGTTTTGGATGTAATGGTTGGGTCTTCTTCTGTCACCCAAAATAACGTCCATGAACATGAAGAAAGACAACACACTAGTAATGAAATTAAGTAAATAATAAATTAAACAAAAGCTAAA
This sequence comes from Peromyscus maniculatus bairdii, assembly GCF_049852395.1. NCBI lineage: Eukaryota > Metazoa > Chordata > Mammalia > Rodentia > Cricetidae > Peromyscus > Peromyscus maniculatus. Next base: position 69,629,015 of record NC_134858.1, read on the forward strand.
GGCAGCCTTCTTCATTCAAATGAAGCAGCTACTATAAATTTCCAAAGATTGCTTCCCCCACCCCCCTACAATCACACTTCAATTACTTTTGCATTTGTATAAGTGATGTCTTTTGCATTTTTAACTTCAAAAGCTGCCAAAATAAGCCCATTTACATGTGGCACATGTCAAGGAGCAACCTTATTCTGGGTTTTATTGGCTTTGGACCCCCATTCTGTTTTGTTCTGTGTGCCATTGTTGTCTTCACATTTGGCAGTAGCTCTAGATCTTTGCTCAACTTGTTTCTTTTGTTGAAATGCAGTCTATACACATTATAAAATTAGTACGAAGCAACAGTATGACAAAAGCCTGTGAACTATACCAAGGTGATCAAAAGGGGGGGGGGGGGGCGCTGAGACAATCTAGCATCTGACTTTTCTACCTGAAAACATAAAAGGCAAGTAGTGACCAAACTGTATTGACTCAGTAAGGCTACACAACAGATTCAGCAAAACTACATGCAATTTTAAGGTAAAGAGCTGAATAACTAGAAATCCCTCCTTTGCCTGAGGAACTGTTGACATACATTTTGAGTAAGCTGTTGTTTCTGCTGCCTAGACAGAGGTGGGTTGATTCTTCTGATACTTCTTTCTAGTCAGGATCCAACTGTTTGGAATCTCCCTTTATTTTCAAGTCTGAGTCCAGACATCCTTTCTTAATCAAAAGATATCCTTTATGAATGAGTATGTTTGCACTTTTCATCACACAGACAAGTCCTCACTGTTTCAACAAGCCTTCTTGTTTTCGGACAAAATGAGTAGTTCTGACTCTGACTCTGCTCTTCCACCCAACCTTTGATCTTCAGTGTGGCTATCTGGCTTTTTTGAAAACTGTAATGATATGAAGCTATAAGAGGGACAGAGTTTCTTTGACCATCTTTTTAAAGTCATGTTAGTACCTTCCATACTTCTCCCTCTTTTTGACCCTGTGCTTGTAGAGTCTACAGAAGAGGTCTTCTTTCTTGTTTCAAAGGCACTTTTAGATATGCCCCAAACTGAAGTTGTCATCGTACTCGATCTACCCATACTGCAATGGGGATGCCTCACATCCTTGTCACTCTTCTCTGAGATTATCTCTGTTAGTTACTTTCTGTTCCTGAGGTTTCCACATTAAGGGATTCTCTAGATTGCCTTTGCTGTGGTGACAGCCACTTGGTCTTATGTCATAGCCTTTTCATTTGAAAGTAAAACCAGAGGAAGGCTGATCTCAAGTAATGGCCATTCTGGTACTTGGGGAGTCAACTCCTTGAAGAGATTTATTCCTCAGTTTTAGCATGTCATTCCAGGACCCAGAATCTGTTATTTGATATGATGAGGAATTTTATGTTCAGCTTCAAGCAGAAGTCATCACTGACTTTGAACCCCGCTAATTTTCATCCTTTGCTGGTATTTCATCACTGTCAACTATAGAAAACAAGCCTGAGCCTGGTGTAATGGCACATGCCTTTAATCCCAGCACCTGGGAGCAGAGGCAGATCTTGATGAGTTCAAGGCCAGCCTGGTCTATATAAATTGAGTTCCAAGACAGCCTGGTCTACATAGTGAGACCTTGTCTAACCTTCTCCCCCCACCCCACCCTTCACAAAAGAGAAAGAAAACAGTCCTGTTAGAGTGCTCTCTACCTCTCCCAGGCACAGGAAATCACCAGATGAAAAAACCCTAACCTGCCATCTGTATACCTTAATACTCAGCCTTCACCCCTGGCTCTGATGCTGATGCTTTCCTCTCTTCAGGTGCCATCACTGAGGCTCTGTCTTTGATAGAATGGATTTTTAATGCAACAAATAGCAATGAATTCTAATATATTAACTTCTGGTTCAGTCTAGATTACTGATTTTGTTTATAACATAGGCTATGTGCTTGATTGTGGAGACTTCTGACATTATTCATGATAGCTTTTCATTCTTTAATGTTGTTTGGTTTAACAATGAATAAACTGATTTTTTTAAAAATTCCATTTGTTTTCACCGTAGATTCTGAATCTAAAGAAGACTCCTGGCAAGTGTAGAACCTGACAGAAATGTCAGGGAACAGATGGAAAGGAGTCTGTAAGAATTGGCTGAAAAGTAGAAGTTTGAGTTTCTGAAAAATAGTTCTAGTGTCTTTTCTCTTCCCTGGAAGTGATCTGAGGAAGAAACAGCTGTTTTAGGTTGATACTTGATAGCAGAAAAATACCCTTTAAAATAAGGTACTAACTGTATGATTAATATTTTAAGAGCTGAGATTTTTCAGAACATTAATAATCTCTTAGGAGCAGATATAAATATAAAAATAATTTAAAGCCAATATGAATAGTTCCTTGGAATTTTCTTAATGATACGACTGCTTTGGTTAGAATGAAAAAAATGAAAGTAAAGTAATTAACCTACAGTATGAGAATTAAGACAGTTGAGTTTATTCTTGATTCTGTAGCTAATACTGTGATAGTTCTTGCAATCATAACCTTTGCTATGTGCAATAGGTTCTTCATATATCTTAATATGTCACTATAGGACATAGATTCAACTCATAAATTCTTTTTTCATAGTGACTTATTGCATGATCATCTATGCAAACCTATAATGAGCCTGTGGCATTAATATAGTAAGCTCTTAACTTTCACAAGAACAAAAGAGATTTGAGACCGGACATCCTCACTGATAACAGGTATCTTTGTATTAGATAAAACTGAAAATGTACTAGAAAGCAGATACTGGGAAATAGGAAAGTACAATAGAGACCAAAAAATACCAAAAGATGGTATTTTGACAGCCAAATAGAGTAGACAGACACTGTCATATACCTAATGCAGTGTGAGTTAACAACTACACGTAATTTCTGGTTCTCCACAGATACTGACTGAGCTGTTAAAAAGTATATAAAGCCCTCTTTCAGCTCTGTAGTCCTGACATGTGGAGAGGCTGCTTGCAACCATATCTGTTAAGGCTGTGGCTGCTAAAGCGACCTACACAAGAACGCATACTAGTTAATATGTTCTTGGTTGTGAATAATTAGTTCCTTGTGAATGTGAAAAGTGCAGAATTTATTCCATAAACCTTTTCTGTATGCTTCACCATATGTATTTGTTCAGTCATTTGCAAACATTGGGAAACAAAGCTTTATTTACACAATAGGCAGTAATGAATTCTTGATTAAATCATCACTTACAGACCTGAATACGGGTATACTCACTCAAGTTTAGTACACTAGATGTAAAAGACATCCATCAATGCAACCCCAGAAATCCTACTAATTAAAACAAAAGTAAACAAGTACATAAAAATGTAGATCTCCATGACAGGGTGGTACTGAAAGCTTGAAAGTCTGTCAAATACCGGTTCTGTATGCTAGGACACAGAATGTTAAGGGATGAATCTTTCCCATTGGGAGAAAAAAATATAAAACATGGCTCTTTTTGTTTGTATTTGCATGCCTGTAATCGCAGCAAATAGTATGAAGGACACCATGGACCATACAGCATGACTAGAGGGATGGAGGAGGGTACCAGGACCTACCACCCTACAAAAATGAAAACTAATATTCTTACAAAAACATGCACAAAAATATTCATAACTATTGTAATGATTATTTTTCCAATAAATACAAAACCCACCAATGTATTGCATTATATCCACATAATACAATGCTAATGACCCAATAACAAGATGAACTAGTAACACATACACTAAAATGTAATATCATTGAATCAACCCTCAAAGGTAACATGCCTGGAGAGAGCCAACGGTCACACTATAAATTACATTTAATGCAATTTCCAAAAGAGAAGATCACAGCATCAGAGAACAGACCAGTACATTTGTTTAGGACAAGAACTATAGGCATCTTGAGTGTGGTAAGTAAGAGTAACACAGACATTAAGATGTTGTAAGGTAAAAGGAAGCCAATTTTCCTGTATGTTAATGTTAAAATCAAAACAAAAAATAACTTCATGAGACAATCCATAAGTGTTACAAAATACATTTTCAGCAATGAAAAAAAATTAAATATAATAAAACAAGTGTCAACCAAAACTCTACCAAACAGCTTTGAAGTAAAAATTAATAAGCTAACTTAACAGGCACATGAAAATGTAAACACCCAGAATAGGCAAAGTAATTTTTAAAGAGAAATTTTTAAGACAAATTGAACACAATCTAATTTCAAGATATAAACTTGGAGTAAGTGAAACATAGTCAAGTAGGAAAAATTTAAGAGACAAGGAACAAAAAACACAGAACAAAAGTGATCAAATGATTTTCAACTAATAAATCAAGGACAGCTATAAACAGCACTGGAGCAACTGGACACTTTTTTTTTTTAATTGTGCTGGGTCTTGAACTCAGGATCTTACACATGCTAGGCATGTGCTCCAACGTTGACCTATATTCCCAGTCCTGTTACTCAATATTTTACATGTGACTTAAGATTTTCAACTTTCCAAGTATTTCAAGTTTTGAATCAAATGGAAAATCTAAAACTATAAAATTTCTCAATGTAAAACTGATCTTTTTTAAGTAGACAAAAATGTTTTTGGAAAAGACTGAAGATGCTTTAGTCACAAAATGAATACATAATTACATTATTTCACCAAAACTGTTAGCATAATGAAAGGGCAAGACAAAGACTAGAAGAATAACCGACAAGGGGGTTATAACCAATATTACAAAAAGCCTTAAAGCAAAAGGCTGACAAATCAGTTCCAAAGTAGGCACACACAAAAAACAAAGATGTGGATGAATAATGAGAACAGGGAAAGGTGGTCAACACCATCAATCTCCAGAGAAATGCGATTAAAGCCACGATGAGATGTGAACACACTGAGAGGAGGGTGTTTGGAGACTGGTAATGCCAAGTGTTCAAGACAATCCCAAGCAACACCAGACACTTCTTATAGGAGTACAGAATTATGTGGGAAGGTAGTTTTGCATTTTCTGACAATATTAGCTAGATGCTTGTACTGTAACCCAACAATTTTAGTCCTAGGTATTCACTCAAAAAAAAAAAAAAAAAACAATAAATTTCAAAACACTAAAAATGCTTATACAGAATCTATACACCAGTTTACTCATAATAAGAAAAAAACTGTAAGGAATACAAAGTACATCAAGAAATAAATGAATAAACATGCAGATATAGAAAACTGTGACTTAGGACTAAAAGTCAAAAACTTCAGACACATGCAAAAAGCTGGATGACTATGATCATTAAGCCAAAGAAGCCAGAAACAAGACTATCTTGTATGACTCCATTATCATGAAATCACTTCTAGGACATACTAAACCAATTTCCAGTGATAGAAATCAGATGAGTGCCTTCAAGAGAGACTTGTCAAGAAAAACTGACTGAAAAGAGTATAAGGAAGCTTTAGGGAAGGATGGATGCAGTCTTGATTAGAGTATAATACAAGCATGCATATATTTCTGAAAACAGGTCTCAAAACACTGAACAACACACTTCAAGTGTATATTTTATCAAGTATATGAAAGTTATAAATATTTACAAAGACAAAACATAGTACTTTATTAATTACATACAGGAAAATGGAAACATACAATGAAATTATAATCAAATACTGGATGAGTCCCAAATGAAATGAAATTCAGCAAACAAAGCAAAGTTGAATACATATTTTATTTTCTCTGTTCCACTAAACTGTATTCAAATGGCTCTTCTTATAACTTTATCAATTAAGTAATGTTGTGGCTTAAACGTACATTGCTGCCCAAAGACTTGGATGTGTGAACACTTTGTTCCTGATGAAAATGGGCTTTGAAGTAGAAGTTAGCTGAAGGAAGTGAGTCACTATAGGCAGGCTTTGAGGATTCTCAGCCCAGACTCACTTCCTGTCCATGTTTTGCTTCCTGGCTTCCTGAATACAGGATGACCTAAAGACCAACATGTCTGCCCCACAGGAGTGAATTATACTTTCTCAAATTGGAAATCAAACCTCTCTTCTTCTTTAAGTTACTACTTGTTAGGTATTTGGTCACAACAATGAGAAAAGTCACCAATACAGGGAAGCATGGAAAATCTGATCAGAAAAAGTTGGCAAAGGTCTTATTAGTTAGTAGATGACTTCTAACAGCAGGTAGGTGGATGTCTACAAGGATTCAGTGACGGGACACTTGGGCCTTTCTAAACAACCGTTTCCTAATGAAACTCTTCATTTCTTGTTCTTAAGAGAAATAACAGCGCTCTTCCAGAGCAGAACCTGACACACTACCTAGCCCCTGTAGGTGAACCCCACTACTTATGCTCACTACTAAGATTTTGGGTCAAGAAAGCTATATACATTTGGCACATTCCTTGTTCACATTATAATGACTGGCAGGGATCAACAGTTGTAATACCCACTCACAAGTATCATTCTAGTCCTGTACGCCCTTTCCCTCAAAATAGCTTTCCTCTTATATTCCCAAGGAACAACAGAGAAACCTATATTCTCTCTTAAATGACAGCATAAAAAAAATCTGGATATTCTTTCCACTTGTCCTTTTTCTCCATCCCTTTTTCTTAACCATTCTTCCTATGAAACCATTTTGAGTAGCTCAAATCCTAAACATGTTCCAATAGACACTACAGTTGATATGTAACCTTAAAAGTTCAAAATTGAATTTATCACTCCACCTAAGATATGACAAGAACATCATCATCTATGACACTGACACTGTATTCCCATTAATGCAGGTTAAGTTTTCATTAAATATTTTTCATACTGGTGATACTTTTTTACAGAGAACTTTACTTTTAAAATTATGTATATGCATTACAAGAATTTAAAGGTGGTAATTATCTTTCTTATCCCTTATTCTACACTATAATTCCATCCCGTTATGTTGCTTGATATAAGACCTCCAGTTTGAGAATTATTTTGCTGACTGCAATAAAACAGGTTCGATAGTCTTACGTTGCAAGGGGATAATTCAGGTGGATAGTTAAGATATCTGAAAAGAGGAAATGGGAGGTGGCAAAAAGGGCATCATCTCAACAAATAAGCTGGACAAGAACTAAGAAAGGCACCTGATATCGGACTCTAGCTTCCACGCAGGTGTGCGCCCATGTGCACATACATTAATTGCTTTAAAAAAACAGGTCTAAAAATTATGCAGGAGATTGGCTAAAACAAACGTCCCTAAATATAATTTAGTGAACAGGCAGAGACTTATAAATCATACAACATTAAGTTGAATTTGGTTCTGTTCCTTTCTAGCAAATATAATTTTAACAAATATTATTTTATATGAACATTATGTAAATTGCAAATGTTCGAAGGCATATTATATAAGCTGAATGAGCCACATACTCACCCTTATGTTTCAAGTTATTCTGTGTTCTCTCCTTGAGCAACTCTCCCACGGCAGAAGTGTGAGCTTCCTGACCACAGCACAAGGTTTAATACAGACTGTTCAGTCAGATATATACTACAGTGCAGTGCAGTGCAGTGCAGTGCAGTGAGGCAGAAATTCTAGGTGCTTTTTTTTCTCTCAGTGTTCCTGTCAGGAGACCAATGTGGCTGCACAAGCTCTGGAGCCTTGCAATCAAGTCACTGTGGCACTTTAATCTGTCCTTTCACTCTCTTGTGTCTCACTTTCCCTATGGTTCCAAACCTGCGATCAAGACCCGTCAAATAAGCCTTCTCTGGTTAGTTTCCTAACTGCCCTTCTTGCATAAGTCAGACTTGAAACACATTCTTCACAGTGCTTGTCTTTCTTAAAGTATAGCACAAATGAGTGCATATGAAAGAAAATTTCAGAATCTTACAGATTTGTTTTCAGTTTACCAATATCTCACTTAGAACTAAGGTAACAGCAAGGATTACAGCTTCTTGTTCTTAAACAATGGTTCCATGAAAGCATATAACATTGAATTCAGCTCTTAGGAAACAACATTCTCTATTAATCTATTGGTTTCATTTAAATAAATTCAATTAAGAGATTTGAGAACACCTTTAATCCTAGCATTTAGGGGGCAGAGGCAAGTATATCTCTGTGTGTGAAAAGCCAGCCTGGTCTACATAGTGAGTTCCAGGTCAGCCAGAGCTACATAGTGACCCTGTCTCCAAAAAACGAGAGAGATCTGAGAACAAAAAACAATTGACTCTTAGTAAAAAAACAACTCACATTGTTGGAGCAGAAATATGGATATATATGTTGGAGTACCAGTGATGAATGACCACAGGTATCAATCAATATTTGTCAAGGAGAACTGAATTGATTGATATAGCTGGTGAGCAACATTCCATGTCCACTAGAATAAATAAAAGCATCTAGATAAGGATCTGGCACAAATTTGGTGCTCAATAAATAATTAGGGAACCAAACTAAATTAAAAAAACTAAAGGGAACCAAACCAGATACTTACATGACCTCTGCAAGAACCAATCAATCTTACTCAAAAAATCTCCTTAAAGTGTAAAGAACATTTTACTTAAGATTATTTCATATAATTCTAGCTAACCTTTTCATATGGCAACCCAAACCAAAAAGTTTTATGGATTCAACATGTGAAATGCAATGCCTCTTATATATAGTGACAGAAAAGGCTCAATACCCTCAAACAGATGAGAGTCCACCTAGCTCCTCATTCTAGTCTCATCTGTGCAAGCCAGAAATAGCAATGTTTTCTACTCACTTAAGAAATCCCACTGAATTAGGATATTATTTCCTTCTACCAACCATGTGGTCTGACAAGATCTAAGAGAGTGGTTCTCGACCTTCCTAATGCTGCAATCCTTTAATACAGTTCCTCATGTTGTGGTGACCCCAACCATAAATTATTTCGCTACTTCATAACTATAATTTTGCTGTTATGAACTGTAATGTAAATATCTGATATGCAACCCCAAAGGGGTCGCAACTCACAGTTTGAGAACCACTGATCTAAGAAATATCAATCACTAAGATTACTAAAGAATAAAAAAATCCCTAAGTATTCAACATCACAGTGTCCATCATTGCAGGTCAAAAATCACAAAATGATCACAGTTTATTCAATATAAGCTCCTATCTACTAGATTTCTATCATGACAAAAGACAGTCACGGCAAAGAACAAGCTTTATATCCTTGTTTCAGTCTGGTAGGAGCCTGTTTTTGTATTAGGATTCTGTCAGTGGCTCTCAACTTTCCTAATGCTGTGACCCTTTAATACAGTTCTTTTTGTGGTGACCCCAACCATGAAATTATTTTGTTACTACTTCGTAACTGTAATTTTCTTACTGTCGTGAATTGTAATGTAAATGTGTGTTTTCTGATGGTCTTCGGAGGCCGCAACCCACAGCTTGAAAAGCACTGCTCTAAAGGAAGTAGTTCCCCTAACTGGGGAACGTCCGAGCCCTTATCTGGAAGCTAAGCTGCTGCTGAAGTCCTGCTTCCAGTCTCACTCACCTACCTCCTTCTGGACCTCAGCAGCTTACCTACCTAAGTCTTCCTGTTTCAACAGGACAGTGTAGCTCAGCCTGGCCCTCAAAGACAGCACTAGCCAGGTCCTCACTACTTCTTGGTTGCAAGCACTCTATTGACACACAGTCTGCTGCCCCAGAAGTTAACAAAACGTTTACACCTTTCCTTACTTGAAATTGTAATTTTTCTTCTTGGTTTTTTAGTATATTGTTTGGTTATATATGATACAACAAAGAAAATTTTCCCACTCAAAATATTTTTTATTTCATTGAAATTGAAAGAGGTATAAACATAAAATTAACATATACCGACTACAACCTACAGGTAATGTGTTGCCCCTCCATTTCCTTCCTACTCTTGGTTTCAAATGTAGGTTTGTTGCTCCCTTCATTTACAATGAACTATACCACCCTCAGCTTCTTACCCACTTACTCATCTTCTTCCCTACTAACAAACGCAAGCTTAGTATTGTTCCACCTACATACAGTCCCCAAGTCTTCACCTGAAACAACATGCTTACCTAATTGCTCACGTAGAAAAATAAACCACTTCAACAATGTATTTAATTGAACAAATTTTCCATGTGATATAATACATGTAGCTGCTTGTATCAGTTTCAGCTTTGGGGAGGACATAATGGTTCTTCAGAGTTTTGTCTATTGTAAGCAGCCTGAACATCTGAAGAAATTAAACTATACTAGGAAAACAAGCAACAAGTTAAAAAGACAAAATGAAACCCTCTCAGTGTTTCAGCATATTTTCCATAGGGAAAATAAAGTATCCTTTTAAAAAGGTATTCTTACCAATAATGTCGAACTGAACTACAAACATGGAAAACACTGAATTTTCTAGAAGAGGACCACGATGAACTCAACACATTTGCCTCAGTTAACAGCAGATTCCCATCTCCTAAACATATCGGCTAAAGTACTCATTAAATACTGTACATAGATCCTAGATTTTCTAAAGCAATACCTCTCTTATACACCCTTTTTGTATGATGTTGTCAAATGGACACTTAAATAAGATTGGAATTTTTTTGCATGTTGCAGAACTCTGTAACAATAAAAGTATAATTTCTTTATCTAAATAAAGTAATTAAATACTAATTTGTTGTTCAAAACGCATTGGCCAACCCATTTCTGTTGCAAGAGGAAGTGAGCAAACAGCAGCACCGTCGAGGCTGGGAGGCGGTCAGTGTTCCTCTCAGAAGCTGGGATGGTCAGCAGTGGCTATCAAAGCACTGAACCTACCCTATTCCTTCTTAGATGGACTGTCAAAATGCAATTCCTAACAAGCTATCAACAACTTTACTTTTTGGTAGGTACCTAAACTTAAAGGTCACCCTTTAATCCCAACACTCAAGAGGCAGAGGCCAAGTGGATTTCGGAGTTTGAGGACAGTCTGTTCTACAAAGTGAGTTCTACAACAAAGAAACCCTGTCTCAAAAAAACAAAATTTAATTAGCTAATTAATTAAAAAATAGCTGGGTAGTGATGGTCTACGCCTTTAATCCCAGCACTCGGGAGGAAGAACCAGACAGACCCAGGATAGGCACCAAAATAACGGAGAAACCCTGTCTCGAAGAAACCAAAAAAGAAAAAGAAAAAAAGAAAAGAAAACAGTTTTGTCTTGACTTCTTTATCAAAGGCACATTAAAATGAATGACTTTTTTTTTTTCAGTTTAATTCTCCACTAAGCCTCAATCAGCACAGACTCCAAACACACTGAAGGTTTTCTTCCTCATAGCTACAAAGAAGGACCAAAAGGTGTGTTAAACATCAAAAGTAATGCCTCTTTATTGCTGCTTCAATATCTCTTGGGTTTTGCTTTGTTTTTCTTCTGATTATTTTTTTATTGGCCCTTTAAGATTTTGCACTACAATGCCAAATTTAACAATATCTCAATTCTTCAGTGAGGGATCTTGCATTTGTTAGAACTTTAAGATACACAATCTCTCATCTCAAGTAAAACTGGTAATGAAGATTGATTTGAAATATTTAGCTCCAAGTGCAAAATCATCTATCAGTCACCAAGATTTTAGTTAAAATGTCTGTTTGCAAAAGCTATTTACTCTACACGGCTAATCTATGACAAAAACCATCGGGGGCAACTCTTGGAGCCACGCGGCAACGCAAAGGCCCATGGAAATCACCTCCAACATATGTGCAAACCTGGTTTCTACACTGTCTTAGGCACCTGGTGAGTTTTTCTTGAAGTCTGACACTCTCAACCAAGTGGATTCTTATAACCAACCAAAGAGAAAATGAAGTTTACCTCCGTCAACTATGCTGAGTAGTGTGACTGATTAGTGTGACTGAGGAAAGACAGGATTAAGCTCCTTTACTTTGTAATGAAGCCTAGTATAGACAACACTCAAAGTAGTAAGGTAAGGTCATCAGTACTGACCTCACCAGGTCAGCCAGGGTTCTAAACCATACCAGCAAAACAAATACTAACCAACAGGGTCTACCTTAGAAACCTCAGTGGTTTTCTCCTTATATTTCTGTGTTCATGTTCCCATGTGGGACAAAGAGAATAATCCAGGTATTACAGAATCTTTTAATAATTACACAGAATCCACTTTAAAATGTACCTGATCCATAAAGAAGTCTAAGGAAATTGCATTAAACTGATAGATCAGAATACCTCTAAAGACCAGTGGTATAATCAATCATGTCAGCTAAAGTCAAGAATGAAGTTAAACATACTCATCTTAGTTATATTGAGTCTATTTTAGAGGTAACAGCCTGGAACAAAATAAATAATGAACCAGTCAGTCCTTGACAAAGTTCCATGCATGTTACCCAGCTCACAATCATCTGAAAACAACCTGGTGGATCCTAAATACAGAGTTGTCTCTATAAGTACCCTTCCAGTGCAAGTCACTGTGCTTCTAAAGGAGCAAGGTAATGTCTGGCCTCCTGGGAGTCAATGCCCCAGGCACACTGTAAAGAAAGTACTGTTAACAATCTCTGTACTCCACATGAGGAACAGAAACAGACAGGGCTCAGGGGGGACTTTTAAACATGGCTTCCAGAACAAATGCCTTAGGGTTACCAGTTAAGATTAAGTAATGGAGTCTTAGTCCTTATTTTTTTTTACAGAGACTACCTAAGAGAAGAAAGCCCAACTTGTCCTGTTTGTTCATCCACAACCAGGTCAGGCTGACTGAGCGATGGCTACAGGAATGAGGAAGAGAAAGAGATCTGGAGGTGTCAACAGGTGTTTGTGTAGGAGGGACACAAACAGGACCTGGTCCCCATAGACTTTACAAGTTAAGGAATGGCTGCCTTTTATATAGATTGATACCTAGAAGGAACAAGGAACACTGGATATACCAAATGAACAAAAGAGGAAAGGCTAGGGAGAAAAGTGTAGGAAGAAGGGGGAAAGAGTATGGGGATGATGAAGAAAAGAGGTCCAACTCAGGCTTTTTAAGGTAGTCCGATACTTAATGAGCCTTTTCTGATTATTAACCAGGGAGCAACTGAGAAATAACACACTCTGGGAATAACTACACCCAAGTGACCAAACTACTAGCCACTAAGAAGGAAGAAGTGAGGCCAGAATCTGAGGGTAAAATGGCTTGCTGATCTTCTTGTTATAATCTGACTCTATGATCACTCCAAAATTCAATCCTAGAGTCTTAATAACAGTAGAGATTTTGGAAGGTCTACAGAACAAAATGCTGAGTGGTTTTGTAATTAAAGGAGTACCATCATCATGATGCAAAGGGACCTACAAACTAAACATGTGACACAAGTAGTTTCAAAGGTCATGATGGTGGATGGCACTGGCTAGCAGAACTAGGAAAAAACTATAAGCTTAGCAAATTTCAAGAGTGACAGATCCAGTATAACAAATATTCCAGAAATGGGCAGAGACAACAGCCTGTGCCAAGTGATCTTTATTAAAACAGAGCAAAAATACTAATTTCAGCAGGAGCCCTAGTGAGAAACATAGCAATGTCCTCTGCATCAGAAATAGTGAGTGCTTCACAATGCCAACATCCTATCTGTTCTTTTAAAGGGATGATAGCAGGAATCAAATTATTGCACTTTTTCAAAAGGGGCATTTAAAACTGCAACTTTGTTTTTTAAATGTCAGTATCAAACATGTAAACCACATGCTTTATTACTATTGATACACATAATTTCTAAGTTTAGATGTCAACTTTAAAATGTACAAATTCCTTCAGACAAAGTATGAAAAACTTCTCTCTAACCCTGCTATGAATTCAGGAGTTAATATACCTCTCCATTTTTGTCCTGAGTTGGTGCAAGGTCTTTAGGATGTTAGAGCTCTTCGTGAATCTGTTATGAGATGGCAACCTTTCTGGGAGGGGCATCACCCTGGGCAAAGGTATAAAGGCATTCACAGAAGCTGGATCAGTGGGCTCTAGGATTCCTGAGGGAAATCGGGTACTGGGTCACAGTATCTTCTATAAGAATGTTTTATAATGTTTGCCTTGCTTTCTTCCTCCTGGTTTTCAATGGGCATCTGGGATTAAGTTATATCCTTTTTTTTTTCTCTCTATCTATCAAAGTGCTTAGAAAGCCTAATCCTTCTTAACTTCCAAGATCAGATGAAATAAATCATGTTTGGGGTGGAATGGCCATAGACAAGTAACTTATATCCCTTGGTTTCTAAGAAACTAAGTTGTCATATTTATGTACAACGTTTTTGTTTTTGTATTCCTTGTCCTTTAAATTTCTAGAGTTTCTTTGATTGATGATACTGGACCTATTTTTTTTCCTTTTTTACCATATTTCTACAATTTAACAACTTTATTGATCTATAAAGAAGTAAATTCAGTTTTCACTGATTTGAACTACAGTGCTTCTGCTTTGAATTTATGATTTTTCTTTTATTTTTAAATTTATTTTGCCTTCCTTTGTTCAATTTCTTTTTTATTTTATTTTATTTTGAGACAGGGGTTCTCTGTGTAGTGTTAAATTTCTTGACATGGAAATTAGATTATTGGTTTGAGATATTTTTATAATTCTATTATCAGCACTTTCCTTTTAGATCCTGAATATACTGTGGAATTTTTCATGTGTTATATCATTTCAAAATATCTTTTAATTTCCCATTAGCCTTCATCTTTGGCCAAATAGTTTTAGAAGTCTGCTGTTGAATCTACAAATACTTAGAAATTTTCCTATTGCCTTTCATTCCTAATTCCTAGTTTATTTCTAATATGACCTAACAGAAAACATTTTGTATGAGGTTCAATTACTTTATATTTGTTAAGGCTTATACTGAAAGCAAATTTATGGTTTGTCAAAATATTCCATGTATACTTACAATGTATATTCTGCAACTGTTAAATAGATCCAGTTGGGTGACAGTGTTGCCCAGGAGTTTTATACACCTGATAGTCTGTGTCTCTTGGTTCTACCTGTCCCTAAGGAAAGTATTGGTATCTATAACCCTACTTAATTCTTTATTTCTCCTTTAGGTGCTCTCAAATTTTGCTTTGTATGTTTTTACATTGTGTAATCTGGCAATATTCCTCTGCATCTTGAGTATTTCAAGTCTACTTTGCTATTAATAATAGCCACAATAGTTTTTCTTTCCATTAGTGTGTCACATTATAACTTTTTTTTATTTTTTCACTTTTAGCCTCCTGATGTTACAATATTGGAAGTATGCTTCTAATAAATAGCAAATAGTAGGGATACCTGTGATACACTCTTAAAAACTCTTAATAGTTGTGTTTATGTCATCTAAAACTTTACTTACTGCTGCATAAGAATTTATACTTCCCATTTTATTCTTCCTTTGGTTTTCTTGTTTCCCCTATCCTGCCTTCTTTCAGGTTGAGCATTTCATTTTTGTCCATTGTTACCCTAACAATTTTAATAACATATATTCTCTACCATCCAGATAGAAATTTTTCTGATTTATCTTCAAGCTCTTCACATTCTGCTGGTGAGTTGTCCACTTAGTATTTTTCAGTTCTAACATTCCCATGCCTTCCTTTCTTGTCTCTACGCAGACCTTTCCATTCATTTCCAGAACATTTACAACTGCTTGTCGGAACGGTATATAACAGCCACTGCAAAGTCCATGTTCACTGTCTACATCATGATGATAATCAGTGAGGTGAGAGCACTGGTTTTCCAAGTTTCAACGTCCATGTGCTCTCAGTGGTGTCTAATTTCTGCGCTACCCTTTTCTCACTTCTCCAGCCTGAATTCTGGTGCTTCCATGCCCTACTTGGTTA
Source organism: Peromyscus maniculatus bairdii (assembly GCF_049852395.1). NCBI lineage: Eukaryota > Metazoa > Chordata > Mammalia > Rodentia > Cricetidae > Peromyscus > Peromyscus maniculatus. The sequence goes on from NC_134858.1 coordinate 69,644,663, forward strand.
CATCTGACTTGGTTAGTATCTGTCTTATGATCAAGTAGAAGAAGGGATGAGAGAGAGGAAAACAATGGTTATCTGTCAACTGTAGAGCAAAGGTTCTTTCCATCCCTCACAGTTCTAGCTGCCACTGTAGCTTCTGCTGACAATGCGTAAGAAAAGGTGCGGAGGGGCAGAACTCTGCGCTGAGGAGTTATCTCTGTGGCTTCTTGACCACAACTAGCAGGCTTCTTTTGGAGCTTTCTCTCTAGGTTTCAGATTGTGTTAAATTCATGACCAGGGATACTAGACGGAAAAAAAAATTGTAAACTCAGACAGTCCAATGGTCTTTGAATTTTAGTTTTCTTTCCCAATCCAATTTATTTATTCTATAGTCCTCAGATAGCTGTTTCATCCATTTTGTCCTAGTTTTATAGATGCATTTAGTGTGAAACAAAAGAAGTATGTGTGTCTAATAATTACTTAGAATAGAGTTAGCCTCTAACTTCTTTTCAGTTACTCAATTCTCAATGGCACATGGACTCTTCAAATATTCTTACCAATAGATGTCAGTAACATAACATTAAAAAGTAGCCGGGCAATGGTGGCACATGTCTTTAATCCCAGCACTCAGGAAGCAGAGGCAGGCGGATCTCTGTGAGTTGGAGGCCAGCCTAATCTACAGAGTGAGTTCCAGGGCAGCCAGGACTACTCTGAGAAACCCTGTCTCGGGGGGGGGGGGGGGGGGGGGGGACACGACTCCAGTCCTTTGTTTCACCAAGGGCCCAGGATCACATGTAGCCAACAGAAAGACAGGTACCAATCAAACTATCAACAAAAAACGAGCTCATTTTGCTTAACGAGCTTGTATGATTACAGACTGTTACTCCAAAGGCCTCAACATTATATAAGGTACTACCAGGAAAGGCTCTGTTTTCACTCTCCAGCTTTCCTAAAAATTACAGTGATCCCAGGATGGTACATTAGTGTGTATTTATCTTTACAGGTAACTAGGAATACCATTCAATAAAATGTCAACGCTGGGTGTGGTGACACACGCCTTTGATCCCAGCACTTGTGAGGCAGAGGCAGGCGGATCTCTGTGAGTTCGAGGCCAGCCTGGTCTACAGAGCAAGTTCCAGGACAGCCACAGCTGTTACACAGAGAAACCCTAATTTGAAAAAAAAAAAAAAAAAAAAAAAAAAAAAGCAACAACATAATGTCAAACAACTATGACTAGTAGACTCAAATTAAAATCATTAAGGACTGGGGCTAGAGAGTTAGCTCAGTGGTTAAGAATACTAGTTGCTCTTACAGAGTACCAGAATCCAGTTCCCAGTATCCACATGGTGGCTAACAAGCATTTTAACTCCAGTTCCAGGAAATCCAATGCCCTTTTCTGAACTCTGCAGGCACCAGGTAGGCATGAACCTACAGCATATACATACAAGCGGGCAAAAGACATATATAAAATAAACAGATCTAAAAAAAAATTTTTTTTTGATTATTAAATGACATGGTTTATTTCAAAAGATTGGTCCTGGATCTATTTCAAACTTTGACTTTGGAAATAAATGTTTTAAAATTTAGTGTTAACAACAAAAACAAAATCAAAAGCAGAAGACTTAAGGGTTAGATGGTGTGAGGCCTCCAATAAAAACTTAATGAGGAAGAAGCAGAGGGGAGAAGGGAAGGTGGAAAGAAACAAAAAGAATTAAGAGAGAGAATGATTTGGGAACAAGCTTAAGAAGTAAAATCATTTCAGAATAACAAAATGGTTCATCAGGTAAAGGGCACTTGCTACTAAGTCTGACAACTTCAGTTTGATCTCTGGGGCCCACATAGTGGAAGGAGAGAAGAACTCCCCTAAGTATTCTCTCATCTCCAACACATATGCACACAAAATAAAAAAAAATGTAATGAAATTTTTAATAAAGATGATTTTAAGGAAATTTAATGAACCATATGTTTGTCTCCATAGCAAACTTTAAAATTCAGTGACATTACAATCACTTCCTTTCCCTACACTGATTGTTAAGACAGTTAATTACTATACAATGAATCAAAAATAATTCTTCCTCCCTAAATAAAAAGGATATTACAGTATAGTTGTGTGTTTCTATGAGCTTTAACTTGGTAACTCTGACAAAGGAATATTTGAAAGGAATTAAGATATGCAAAATTAGTAGCTAGTTTTCATTTCTTTATAAACAGGCAAATAAACAAAACTATTAACCTTTAATGTGTTTAAAACCTTTAGAGCATCTTCGTTTAAGCAGGAGGCAAATCTGTCTCTATACTCAGAGTAAAACATGTTTTCCATGAGCTGGAAAGATGGCTCAGCAGCTGCTCTTGTAGAAGACGACCAGGGTTTGGTTTCCAGCACCTACATAACACCTCACAACAGTCTATAACTTGAGTTCCAGGGAATCCAATGCTTCTTCTGACCTTTAAGGGCTCCTGCACATACATACACTCAGGTACACAAACATACACATACAAAAATAAATTTTCTGGAAAATGCTTTCCATTCTGCATAGATTTCTTCCAGATTTACTTAATGGCCAAAAAAAAAAAAAATTGGCTGACCAATTAAAAATCTGAACAGAGAAACTTGAAGACATTAAAATGCATTTATCAGGAGGACTGCACAGAAGATATAAGGCTACTAACTTGACCCTCTGTGCAAGCTCACTTTTCAGATTTCCTATGCCTAGACCTAGTAATAAACTACGTTTTCCTGTCAACTATAGGACATTAGAGAAAGAAAAAAAGGTAAAGGAATCCAGAAAAGATGGGAGAACAAACCTATTCTATTAATAGGAAAACAACTCAGTGAGAGAAATGGTTAGGTTGGGTTTTTTGAGACCCGGTTTCTCAGGCATCACAGCCTGAGTTTGATCCTGGACCCCACATGGTGGAAGAGAATTGATTCCTGTAAGCTGTCCTCTGACCTTCTTCTTGTAACATAATGTACACACAAAATCAATTTCATTCAAAAACTTAAAACCTCATTACCACACCTTAATTTTTTAAAGTAAGCACTTATATTTGAAAGGGAGTACACACTATGAAAGACAATCTAGAATTTACCTCTCTAACCCAAGTCCACTGTTAAACTTCTGATTATAAGATGAAAGGCAAATACAGTTACCGGGTTCCTTTTAAATGTTATTATGAAATACAGTACTATGAAGGAGATCCATCTGAAGAGAGCTCTACTATAAAAAGTTGTATTTGTCCAGTAACTATAAATCTATAAGCTGAATTTGTTAACACTTTAACTCTGTATATATCATTAGAGACAATGATAGGAAGTAAGAGTATATAATATTTTACTCTCTATTACTGCCCCCTACACATTTCTTTAAAGGTCAGCTAGAAAGCCCTGAATTTAAGTTAAAAATAAGAATTACAGCATCTATACAAACACCCCCACCACCAAAAAAAAAAAAAAGAAGAATAAACTGATTCAAAACAAGCAGAACCATAGCAATGCCAACTATGGTTGTTTTTCTACAATGGATACATTTCAAAACATAACTTTTAACCGCACCACAAGAAAGGGGCTTCAGGATAGTTATTTTGGCTACTTTATTGTTTCTGTACTTTTAATCTTCAACTTCTCTATACGAACATATAAATTTATTGTTTAAGTTCACCTCTAAAGTTAGAAAAATGGATTCTAAAATACAGCAGCAAAGTGAAGGAAAACGCAGCTTATGAGAGCAGCGCAGACACTCACTGAAAGGCCCCACGCTCCACAACGTGCCTCCCTTCCTGATTCCTAAAGAGGCTAGACGAGGCTCGCTACCAAGCTCAGTAAGTTTTCTACTAGGAAATTTGAAGGGCCCTCTCTGACTAGTCGAGGTGAGTCCTCCCTCTGTGGAGCCAGTTGATCCCTGCAATAACAAGGCTGAAATCAAGTCAGGGTCAGTGGACTTTAAAACAGGCTGGCTTCTTGCCTTTGAGGTAATCATGTCAAGAAACATTAAAGATTATAGCACATGAGCACTCGCACTCACACACTGAAATATAAATAAAATACAAATAAATTATCGTCCAAAACAGGAGCTGACAAATAAGCCATCGGCCAAATCTAGCCAGCTGCCTACTTTGTTTTGATTTTGTTTGTGCTTTTATTTTAGGAAGTCCCACAGCCTGAGTGTGTTTTCACATGTTTATAGTTTAGGGCTAGAGGGATGCCTCAGTAGTCAAGAGCACTGGCTCTTAACTGGCTCTTGCAGAGAACCCGGTTCAGTCTCCAGCACCACATGGAGGCGCACTGTAACTTCAGTTCCGCTCTTGTGGCCTCCAAGAGTACAGCACACATGTGGTGATGCACAGACATACATGTAAGCAAGACACCCATACACACAAAATAATAAAACAACTAATAAAATCTTTAAATGGCTATAGTTTAAACAGGAAAATGTACAATTCTGTCTATTGGTCTGAAAATATGAAAATAAAATACTATATGAACCTTTCAAATAAAATTTATTGAACTCTAACACAAATACCTTGCTCCATTAAAATTCTAGCTATAATGTAAATATGATTATAATGCTTTGAATGTTAGCATCTAACCTCATTACAGAAACAGTATGATCCCCACTTAAATGTAATAGACACACATAAGAAAAAAGGAGAGGAAAGATGTCAACATGAAAATGTCAATATGCAGTTCTAACTCTTGATAAGCACTATTTTTACTGTTATTTTTCTGTACTTATAAAAGTTCTAAACTGGGTGATCTTCTTATAATCACTATATAGTTTAAACACACTATAGAATACCTTTACAAGAAAAGAGAGCAAAAATGTTAACCACTTGAATTAAAATACACGGTTACTTGTACACAGGTTTAATCAACATTACTATTCACCATTTCTTATAATTCATATTGGTAAGAATTAATACAGAGCATAGGAGATGTTCAATGGTTAAGAGCACTTACTAAGCAGACATGAAGATCTAAGTATGAATCGCCAACATCCATGTAAAAAGAAACTTGGACATAACAAGATGTAGCTGTAACATCAACACCGGGACATAGCAGCACAAAGATCCCTGGCATCTGCTAGGCAGCCAACCGAGTCAAAATGTCGGCTTCTGGTTCAGGGAGCGATCCTGTCTCAAAGGAATATGGTAGAGAGCAACAGAAGGACATCCTCCTCTGAACTAGTATGTGCACAACTATGCACACTCATATGCATGTAACACATACACAATTAAACAATATTTTTACAACACACAAAAGAAGAGTCAATCTTCTATTTGGATGCCTTCAGAAAGAGTTGTTGATTTGGACTCATGTTACTATTTTGGAATTAGCAGTTCAGACACACTATAAAATATCTTTACAATTTAAAATTAAATTTAAAAAATAATTATTCACTACATTCATGTTTACATCAATGTTTATTTCAAAGTACACTTTGACCAAACCCCAAAAAGTCCACATACTCTTTATAGCTAGAGCAATTAACATTTAAAGTTATATGAATAGCATAATTTCTTGTTTCTTGGTTAAAGAAAAATATATCTTTCCTGACAAAAAGATAAAATACTTTTTATACTAGACAGGTCTCCTGATAAAACCGAGGCACAGTTAAGGAACTGTGGTTCTTTCAGTGGTGCCCACACACCTGTAAATCCAGCACTCAGGAGGGGTGCATGAGGATAACTGTAAGGCCAGCCTGACCTAAAAGAGATCCTGTCAAAACAATCATCAATCAATGTCACTCTTCACTGTGGTCTGGGGAAGAGTTTTTGCCTTGCAGTTTTTTTTCCTGAGTCTATTCTGAAAGTGAATTTAAGTCTAGTTGTGGATGATGTTAATTAAAATTCAAACAAGCTTAGAGACACACACCTTAAATCCCAGAATTTAGGAGGCAGAGGCAGGCAGATCTCTGAGTTCAAGGCCAGCCTTATCTACAGAGTGAGTTCCAGAACAGCCAGAGCTACACTGGAGACCCTGTGTTGAAAAGCAAAAGCAAACAAAGAAAATAGTCCAAACTGAGTTCTCACGTCACACACGTAGCGAATGCCACACACACACAAGACTGCAGCTGACAGTTCTCTCTCGATGTGTCACTGACGTTTCTGTCCGCTCTATAGCATAATTTATAGCTGGAGACAATTTAATCTCATCATAAAGCAAAACTAAGTCATACAGTTAAGAAAATAAAAACTTGACCATACCACAAGCCAGAACCACAAAGTAACAAACTCTACAGCTAGTTGACACTGGCCAGAGGGGCATGCACGAGTCCCTCCCTCTGAGTAATCCCCAGCACCACACAAGCTGGCTGTGGTAGAAGACATCACTCTTGGGAGACAGAGACGGGAGGATCAGAAAGGAAAGCTGGGCTACAAGAGACCCTGTCTCAAAGAGGAAGGGGGGGGGAGGAAACTAACGCTGACCAGAGTACAGATTCCTATGAAGGACAAGTAGATCTGAGTTCCTCTCCCCTCCCCCTTACCCGACAGGAGGAAGTACTAATAGAAATAAACATTTATATAGAAAGTACACTCAATATACCCTGTTGACAACATGTAAGGGTTAAGAATTCATTTCTCTTAATATTTAATTACTACATTTTGCAAGGTCATGGCCGAAAAAAAAAATCTTGGCAACCAAGTTTCTTGAATAAACAAGAAAACACATTTCTTTAGTGTTTCATATGAAGTTTTGTACTCAACAAGCCCATTATCCAAGTTAGTGTATTTCAGATATCTACAAGAAGGGAGAAAGAGGTAAGTGACTTCTAAACCAGTCCTGGCTACACAGCAATACCATGACTCAAACATAAATTTTTTTTTTAAATGTTAGACATGTATGTAAGAAAATCATCCAAAAAAGGCATTCTGTGTTAACATGTAAAGTAACGGGCTTGGTTCTAAAATCTCAAACTTTGTAGAAAACTTTTACTTACTCAGAGAGAAGTGCAGGAATCAATACACCACAAAACTCTTAGTAGATTTCTATTTTTGGTTTCTCCCATAATAAATAGTAGAGGTTAAAGCTGGAGCTGCTTTTCTGACTTAATAGATTTTTACATACTCAGCAAGTTACAACAGGACATACTGTAATACCAAAATGGAAACTACTTAATCAACATTTCCTTGTGGAAACAGATCATACAGAGCAGTTTGTAAGGGTAAGATTTTGTTTTTGAAAGTTAGCACTTAATTTTATTAACAACACACACTCTCCCCCACCCACTCACCCATCCACCGCTGTCTTCTACCATATGCAGTCAGTGTTAGTGAACATTAACAGTACACACCAAAAACCAAAATTATTAGCAGCAATGTAAGTTGTTTGTTAATAATGGTAAATAAAACCCTACTCTTATTTTAAGTCCCACAGACGGCTCTTCATGCTGCATATTTTTAAACCATTTCTATAAAAGACTCAAGACACTCAAGAAATCCACAGTATGATGGTCCCAGTATATCATCTTCCAGACTTGAAGTTTCAGACTACAGTCATCCCCACATCTCAAAAGAAGAGACAAAGTTCTATTTTTAAATGCTGGGCATGATTGTAAAATGCTCTTCTCTTTCTGCTTTCTTCCCCCAAATACATGGAGTATGTAAATAAAACCAAAACCTTACCATTGATATAGTCCCAGCCTCACACTTGTTCCCACTGGCTTTACCAAATATAACTTCCAAATTCTAAGTTTTAGTTACTAACCTCTTCATTTAAGTAGAAAAAAAAAAAAAGGCATTTGCTCTGAACTAAACAGGTTATTATAGTGGAATTCATAAGCACTTGTCCCTAAAAGAAAAAATAAATAAATCAGTAAAAGTAGATTTTACCACCACCTTTAATCCCAGCACTCAGGAGGCAAAGGCAGGTGGATTTCTATGAGTTCAAGGCCAGCATTGTGTACAGAGTAAGTTTCAGTACAGCCAGGACTACACAAAGAAACCCTGTCTTAAAAAAAATTTAAAATAAAAAGGGTAGATTTTACCAAGTAGATTTCATGAAATAAAGATATGACCGTATATTTTTCACTAACATCATCCGGTCTTTAACCTTAAACAGTATGCTTAAAATTCATTAGTACCATTTCTTAAAAGGACAGTAATTATAGCTATAGAAATATTTATCTTGTGTTAAGAAAAAACAGAGATAATTTGATAATGCCAATATGTTCTATATCTGAATAAATAAACCAAATGCATAGATTAAACCAACAACCATGTGAAGACTGGCAATCGGAAGGAAGTACAACCTGGCTCCAGGCTGCACTTTGAAAGCATCCTTGCAGCACTCACTCAATTGCCTTATTCCTTCTGCTTCCTCTTGACAATGTCTACACACACTTGCTAAGTCTTCTTCCTGCAAGAGTCAGCACCTATCCAATGAGCTCAGAGTACAGACACTTGCTGTTCCCAGCAAGGGACAGAAGGCTGAAGAAAAGCACTGTAAACAGCTGAGACAAAATTAAAGTATTCATTCTCATACAAAATGTTTCTCCATATCTGAAACTTAAAACAAACAAACAAAAAAAAAAACCCTCAGGAGATAGCTTAGCTAATATGACATTCATTGCAAAGCCTGACCACCCATCATCTATCATCCGCATGGTAGAAGCAGAGAAGTGATTCCTCCAAGTAGTCCTCCAACCTACACACACACACACACACCCACACACACACACCCTACACACACCCTACACAGACACACATGAACTGTAGCATGGTTGCACAAAGAAAGTAAATGTATTTTTAAAAAATATATGCATCAAATGCACGAGTTCATTTCATTTGATTGATTTAAGGCCCTAACTAAATCTTGCCATGATCAAGTAAAAACTTTGGCCAGTAATTTCTATGAACTTACAGGCATACATGGAGATAAACAATAGAGCCCCAGTGTTTTTTACAGTATGCATCATAGCACAGTCTCACAAAGGCTCTTAACAAACAAAAGTGCAAGTCTCTTGAGGTCATCTGAGCTCTCGTGAGACTGTTCATAATATCAGGGTGTTAATTCCCTGTGGCCAGTCTTTTTCCAACATGGATCATCAGTTTCTCCCTCCCCAAATTCCTAATACCTTTTCAACTGACTCAGAGATTCTCCATTTCCTATCTCAAAACACAGTCTGTGTGGTAATTATTAAGCAGCCAAGATAAAATGGCTTCTTTGGGTACCTACATAAGTCAACACTTTTCACTGTTAGGATTAATAAAGCAGTTAAATTACTGTGCTTTAAAAGCTATATTTTACTGTGCTTGATTAGAATGTCTTGGCATTACTTTGTATGGCACTCAGAATATCCTGTTTATGATTTTAAATAGTCCTAGAAGGTCTAGGTTTTATATGTGTCAACAGCATGTGTTAGTGAACAGCTTAAGTGCTAACACAGCTGCCAAACTTCAATTAAAATTTCTATCACACTAGGTTAAACCAAACCTGAACTAGTACAAGGATGCCGCCAATAAATAGGCCCACCACTTCTGTCTGTATTCTCAACATGAGTAACAAGCATTCTTTTGCTAAATGTGTATATATTTATATACGTGTCAGCCTGTGTGTGTGAGGTATAAATGTGTTCACATAGATATTTCAACTACAGACACATGACTCATAAAGATCCAAGCAGAGCAGTAGCTTCCTCTTTTCACAGAAATAGTTTCTATCAGTTTTTAGGTCAATTAAAAAAGAGAAGAAGGCAAGTATGCTGCACACCTGTGATCTCATACTTTAGAGGTTAAGACAGGAGGATCATGATTTCAAATCCAGACTAGATTATATAACAAAAACTTCAATTAAAAAATCTCAAAGTTCTAAATACAAATTTAAAAGTTTTATATAACTTATTTGGTAGTAAAAATCTGATCTGAACTGAAATGAAAATGATTATAGTCTTCATTTATCCCACTGAGTATTTATGTTAATGTTTCAATTCATAAATACTGATGCCCTTGATTTCAGGATTCTGCCATTGTGTCTAGGGAATGTTATATACTCAGTAGTACATACCACTAAGGAAGCTTTTTAGAATAAAAAATAAATGTGGTGATATTTTATTTGTAATAAATAAAGTTTGCCTGGAGATCAGAGGACATAGCCAGCCATAAACAAAAGTCAGGCAGTGGTAGCACATGCCCTTAATCCAATCAAATGGCAAGCAGAGTCTCTGTGTGTTCAAGGACACAATAGGGAACAACCAAGCATGGGGACACATGCCTTTAATCCCAGTACCAACCATAGAGACCTGGAGGTCTGTACAGACAGGCAATGACAAGGAAGTGAGGTAGCTGGGCGAAGAGCCTATGAGAAGAGAGAACAGCAAGGCAATAAAGGTGCAGGTTAGACAGGAAGAAGTCTCTCTCTTGGGAAGCTACAGCAGTGTGGTGAGTTAAGGCTAGCTGGTGTCTCTCACTATTTCTCTGATCTCTACGGCTTTCACCCCTATATTTGGCACTGTGTTTCACATTTAATAAGACAGTTTAGAAATTCTTCTACAAATAAAACTTTAAAACAAATCAAATACCAAAGTTTGGCTCAAATTATACTTCTTTCTTTCTTTTTGCCTCTACACTTTCCTAATATCATTCAATCATACAACAAAGATTCACAATAAGGTTTATGTCTTCAACGTCTCTCTTTAAAGCTCTTCATTTCTTTTCTAAAGAATGTTCCACAGAGGTAATAGGACAGAGCTGAAAATATATCAAGGTTCAAAGAACACTCAAGTCAGCCATCATGAACCTTATAAACCCTTCTTATATTACAGATGCTACTCCTACTACTTCTAATAACAACCATGGGTATTTTTCCCACTGTTCTTGAAAACAGGTCTTATGACCTTTATATACTATACAAATTCCTTTAGCTAGGTACTTCAGGTAACTCGTGCAGAACTATTACATATACTAATCCCACTCTAAATCTACCCCATGTAGATGCAAACAGCTACCTCAAAAGTAACTGAGGTTTATACTTTGACAGGGTTTCTCTGTGTAGCTTTCTGCCTTTCCTGGAACTCACTTGGTAGCCCAGGCTGGCCTCGAACTCACAGAGATCCGCCTGCCTTTGCCTCCTGAATGCTGGGATTAAAGGCGTGCGCCACCACCGCCCAGCGGTTTATACTTTTTAATTGCAGCTGCTTTTTAAATTTGATGAGAAACTCTTCACTACAGATAAATATAAAATGTGATTTTAAATTAAGCCAATTTAAATCACTAGTCAAGATTCTATTTAATTTGTTTTCAACAAAGAACTCATTCTTCATAGAGATATGCTCTAAATAATCCAAGTGCAGATAAGTAAAGCATTTATGTTTAATATTTGCTGAGATTAATTTTGCAAATCTACCTCAATGCTGAATATCTACTTCATTTACGACAGTGAGTAAAACAGATAGTAGATAGTTATGAACTCACTAACTGTAAGCAATTCAGCTCCAGTTCAATGAACTGCTGATTTTATGAGCTCTTCTATATTTATAAAATCAACACAAGTCTGAATCTACCTATTTTTATTATAGCAGACGTATTCTAAACCTTGTTTTTAACAATAAAACTACATTAGACATAAAATTCCATTGTCTAATAAGTTGTTTTATCAATTGAACAAATAAATTTTCTAATTATTCAACATATTCATTTTACTCATTTTAATCTTAATATTTTAACGTGCTAATGTGTCTTGCTCACCCATGTATCTTCCAAACCTACTTCAGTTCCTAAATAGATATTCAACAAATATCTGTTATATGAAGCTAAAAATTCCACCTAAATATAGCATCAATAAACCTGTATATATAAAGTGCTACAGTTTGCATCATTTTGTACCCTCCAAAACTCTTGCTGAAGCTTAATCCTCCAAGCAATAGGTCAGAAAGTAAGGCCAAAATGGAAGGTATTAGGTTGTGAGAGCTCCCCAAGTGCCAGGAACGAACTGTAGTTGCTGTACGGAGGCCTACAGACAGGGTGGGTCCATTCTCTTCTCCTCTTGTGTCAGGTGAGACCATGATGCTGTTCATCTCCATCTCTAAAGAACACCATCTCAGAATGAGCAACCAAATACTGCTACTCAAAATGCCTAGAGATCTCTGCTCTTTATCAATCACTAGTCTAAAATAGTCTGTTACAGCACATAAAATGAGCTAAGGTACAATCTTTCTGCAAAGAAGCTTGTGGTCCAAGTTCATTACTTCAATAAACTCTATGATAACAAGTAACTTTTCAGTATTGTTTTCTCTTGTTTGTTTAAGTTAGGCAGGGTCTCTTGCTGTATCCCAGCTGGCCTCAAACTCAAAAATGTAGGTGAGTATAACTGTGAACTTTTGTTTTCCTGCCTCTACTTCCCTATTACAGGAATTACAGGTATGCACACCACATCACACCCAGTTTATACTGTCCTGATGATGACATGCCATACATAGACTCTACCAAATGAACACTTCCTGTCCTTAGCAAGATTTTATAAATTCATTTTCTAAATAATCATTAGATTTATATTTATTGCTGGAAATATAGAAAATTAACTGTAGCACCAAATCTAAATAACTCTTTCATAATGAGAACCTAACATTCCACAAATGTCAAAAAACAAATTTCTATTCCTAAGTATGAAAACCAACTACCTTTTATGTCTCTAACATGAAATGATACATTTACATATGTGCATGAATGCATACTCAAATAAATAAGATCCATCTTTAAGAAAAGCATCGCCGGGCGGTGGTGGCGCACGCCTTTAATCCCAGCACTCGGGAGGCAGAGCCAGGCGGATTTCTGTGAGTTCGAGGCCAGCCTGGGCTACCAAGTGAGTTCCAGGAAAGGCGCAAAGCTACACAGAGAAACCCTGTCTCAAAAAACCAAAAAAAAAAAAAGAAAAAGAAAAGCATCAATGTGAAAGGACAGTGACATGAGTAAACAGCCAACAAAGTAATTAAAACAGGAAGCTGGAGACAACTCCACTGAGAATTCCACCACCTTATAACAGTGATGGCAGCTGGACCTGAGAGTTCCTCGAGGGAATGCTAACTCCAAATTGTCAGGAAAGACAGGAGCAAGCACAGAATGCAAAGAATGCCCTCACTAGCTCGGGGCTTCTGTAACAGGTATCAGACTGGGTATTTATAAACAGAAACTCGTTTGCTCACATTTTTGCAGGTTGGAAAGCATAAAGGGCAAATATACCAAGTCTGATGAGACCTTACTCTCTTTCCAAGATGGTACTTGACACTGTCTGCACCCCACATGGCCAAAGGAAGAAGTGAAAGAGGCAAAAGGGAGGCCAAAAACCCTTTTAGACTGAAATTAACCCCTTTAAAAGCCTAAAATGATCCTCTCTCCTTAATTTTTGAAATGAACTGAAGCCATAGTGTGTATGTCTGTGTGTGTGTGTGTACATGTGTGTAAGACATATACACATATGCCTCCATACACATGCACATATACATGCAAAAGGTAAAGCTACCAATTAGTTTTGGTTTGCTTTTATAATGATCTGTGTAGTGGTTTGAATAAGAATGGCCCCTGTAGATTCATAGATTAGAAGTCTTGGTCACCAGGGAGTGGCACTACTTGAGAGGGACTAGAAGTGTGTCACTTCAGATAGGCTTTGGGGTTTCAAAAGCCCAAGCTAGTCCCAGTGTCTTATTCCTTCTGCTGCCTGCTGATCTGGACCTAGAACTCACAGCTACTTCTCAGCACCATGTCTGCCTGCGTGCCATCATGTTTCCTTCCATGACAAGGACAGACTAAACCTCTGAAACTGTAAGCAAGCTCCAATTAAATGCTTCTTCTGTAAGAGTTGCTGTGACCATGATTGGAAAAAGTACAGAGACAACTAGCCAAACTAGTGGAAACACATGAACTGTGAACCAATAGCTGAGGAGCCACCATGGAACTAGACCAGGCTCTCTGGATAAATGAGACAGTTGATGAGCTTGAACTGTTTAGGAGGCCCCCAGGCAGTAAGACCGGGACCTGTCCTTGGTGCATGAGCTGGCTTTTTGGAACGTAGTGCCTATGCTGAGACACTTTGCTCAGCCTTGGTGCAGGGAGGAGGGGACTGGACCTGCCTCAACTGAATGTACCAGGCTCTGCTGACTCCCCAGGAGAGATCTTGCCTTGAAGGAGGTGGGAATGGGGAGTAGGTTGTGGGGGAAGGCTGGAGGGTGGGAGGAGGGAGGACAGGGGAATCCGTGGTTGACATGTAAAAATGAATAGAAAATCTCTTAATAAAAAGAAAAAAAATAAAAAATAAAAAGTTAAAAAAAAAAAAGAGTTGCTGTGGTCATGGTATCTCTTCATAACAATGACTAAAACACTATGGTTTGAACCCAGGACCTTGCACATTCTAGGCAAATGCTGTACTGCTGAGCTTCATTTCTGGCAGCCAAATTTTTTAATGAAATTATATTAAGCCATTTTTGAGATATTTATTTTTCATAAAACATTAATAATAGCCTTTAAAATAATTTTATACTCAGGAGTCTTAATTTCTAGAACTAGCATAAAATTTACAAGTACTCCTAAAAAAGTACTTTAATCTGCTATTACCAAAAATAAGCAAAATTTAAAAAAAAAAAGTAGAATAAATTTTGTATCGTTTCCCTTGAAGCTTAAACTCAAAACTACATAATAGGGAGGTGGTGGTGCACACCTTTAATCCCAGCACTCAGAAGGCAGAGACAGGCAGATCTCTGTGAGTTCGAGCCCAGCCTGGGCTACAGAGTGAGTTCCAGGAAAGGCTCCAAAGTTACACAGAGAAACCCTGTCTCGCGGGTAGGGGGGGGGGGGGGCACGGACCTAAGGAAAATCTAAGATTAAAAAGGAGTATTTCACACATATTTAGTGAAGGAGCAAATAAAGTAAATGTAACTCAAATCTAAAATGAATTAAGGCATTTGATAATAATCAATTTTTAAAAACTTCTTGGTGAAAAAAACTTTTGTGAACATCAGCAACAGAAGGAATTCCTATTACAAATGAACGATGAATGTGTAACTGTGAGATGGTTATATTCAGAACACTGGGTACCAGACAAGGATTATACTGAAGTATTTTAACGGAACAGTAAGATAAACTACTATAAATTTAAAAAGTATGAAACCAAAAATATTTCCAAACCAGAGGAAGTAAATAACCTTATTTATTTATTAAACTGATTTCAAGGCTAGGAAGATGGGTCAGTCGGTAAAGTGCCTGCCACATAAACGTAAGAACCGGAGTCTCATCCACAGCATCCATATCTAAAGCAGGATTCTGTGGCAAATGTCTGTAACTCCAGCACTGAGAAGGAGGAGACAAGCGAATTCCTAGAGCTTGCTGGCCAGAAGTCTAGCCAAACCAGTGAGACCCAGGCTCAGTGAGAAGCCATATTTCAAAAAATAAAATGCAGAGCAATTAAAGTAGACACATGCACACACATATACCTACATGCATACACCACATACACAAAATGTTTTATTGTTATGTCATATACTCTCATTTTAGAAACAGATTTTCTTTAAAAAAATTGTCTAGTGACTTTAATAAATTCTCATTAATTTTTAAAAAACTAAATATTCAAAGATGGAATTTAAAAGAGACAATATTAAAGAAAAACAATCAACAGCCGGGCAGTGGTGGCGCACGCCTTTAATCCCAGCACTCGGGAGGCAGAGCCAGGCGGATCTCTGTGAGTTCGAGGCCAGCCTGGGCTACCAAGTGAGCTCCAGGAAAGGCGCAAAGCTACAGAGAAACCCTGTCTCGAAAAACAAAAAAAACAAAAAAAAAACAAAAAAAAAAAAAAAAAATCAACAAAGTTCCACAGTAAAACTACTGTAGAAAAAATATATCCTACAGAAAAAAAGAGCTCTATCTGTTAACAATGACCAATAAAAATTACACATAGTTATTACCAACAACATGGTTGAGTCTTTTTGTTTCGGTTTGGTTTGGGGTAATGATGGAGGAACATTTTTTTAAGCTCATGTAGCCAAGGCATTGTAGCCAAGGCTAGCCCTGAAATCCAAACCCTGACTACCTCTCAAATGGTAAGATCACAGGCATTCATGATGTGTTTTGTTTGTGTGTGTGTGTGTGTGTGTGTGTGTGTGTGTGTGTGTGTGTGTCTCAGAATTAAATAGAAGTAATTAACACAGACTTTACCTTACCTATTTAACATTTTATGGTTAAAAATTGCACGATGGTCAATTTTTAAAAACATAATAAATTGTATTTATTGTTATTAACACACAAATGTTACATAATATGAAATTTTTTAACCTTTGACTGAAATTTTCCCAACCTCTACTCCCTTTATTAATAACTACAATTCAACTTGAGTCTGTGAATTCAATTTCTATGTGTCTACATATAAAGCTATAGGGCACTTATTTTTCAATGTCTGGTGTATTTCACCTAACATAATACCCTCTGGGTTTATCCATGCTGTCACAGAAACTGGAAGTCTTCTATTGATTATTAGACTTTTAATTATGATGTGTATTAAGGGGAATTTTATGCCGATCATGATAGTACATGTCTGTATAACTAGTATTTAGATGGGAGGCTGAGACATGAAATTACAAGTTGAAGTCAGTCTGGTCTACAGAAAGTCTTTTTAAAAAAAAAAAATTCACTCTATAACTTGAAGTCAATCCAAATAAATAAAGATGTTCAAATATAAATAAATGATGATGCTCAATCAATGTAGCATAATTGGACATGGGTGAAAGGGTTATAATCCTGCCTAGACTACTTGGTAAAGCTCCAAGCCAATGGGAGATCCTGCCTCAAAAACAAAACATGGGTGGCACTGAGGAATGACACTCAAGTTTGTCCTCTGACTTCCACACAAAAGGCACACTGTTTTATTTTTCTTGCAGTCTTTAAATAAGAAGATGTAGGCTAAAATTATTAAACATTTATAATTATCACATTAAGTTGAGAGGTTACTACCTCAGGGAGAATATATATTTTAACTGCTATTGAACATGTAAGACATACATGAATGAGTTAAATGGCATCAATGGGAAGCAACTCAACAAACCTGCTTCTGCCAACATCTCCAAAACAGACTATTTAGCAAAAGAAAAAAAAAAAGAGAGAGAGAGAGAAAAAAAAAATTCAAATGGCAGTGGTGGTGCATGCCTATTTTAATCCCAGCACCTAAGAAGCAGGAAAAGGTGGATCTCTGTGAGTTCCAGGCCAGCCAGGGCATAGTGAGATCCTATCTTTGTTTTGTTTTGTGTTG
The DNA here is from genome assembly GCF_049852395.1 of Peromyscus maniculatus bairdii. Taxonomy (NCBI): domain Eukaryota; kingdom Metazoa; phylum Chordata; class Mammalia; order Rodentia; family Cricetidae; genus Peromyscus; species Peromyscus maniculatus. The sequence goes on from NC_134858.1 coordinate 69,661,860, forward strand.
TGTTATGTTGTGTTTTGTGAGACAGGGTTTCTCTGTGTAGCTTTGGAGCCTTTCTTGGAACTCATTCTGTAGATCAGGCTGGCCTCAAACTCACAGAGATCCTCCTGCCTCTGCCTCCCGAGTGCTGGGATTAAAGGCGTGCACTACCACCACCCGGCCGAGATCCTATCTTTTAAAAGCCTCTATTACTATTAAGTCACAAAACAATGAACATACAAAGTAGAAATCCATAAATGTTTTCGATTGGTCCCTTCCTGTTCACACACTTTCCTAGCCCGTTCCTACATTCACTCAATGTGTTTCAGGCCTCCTGAAACATGCTGTGCCTCCTAAAAAATTTCCAAATATACTCAGAATGCTTGCCTCTCTCTCCCTAGTTTGTGAGCACATAAGTCAGGATCTATTTCCTCTATATTTCCTAGCTCTCAAGAATTCAAGGTTCAAAGCAAGCCAGCAATATTGAATGACTCAAGACATAAGTAAGCTAAATGAAATTTTAAAGAGTCTACTTTGGAAGCTCAGAAGAGTAACGACAGCCGGGTCAGTGACAGACACCTATAACCCCAGTGAGTGTGGGGCAGAAGGGAAACAAGTTTGATGCCAGCCTGGGCAATTTAGCAAGACTTTGTTCAAAATAAGATAATTACTAAGTCAGACAGGAGTGGCACACGCCTTTAATCCCAGGGCTGGGGGGGGGGGGGGGGCAGGGGAGGCAGAGACAAGTGGATCTCTGAGTTCAATGCCAGTTTACAGAGCATTCCAGGACAGTCAAGACTACACGGAGAAACCCTATCTCAAAAAAAAAAAAAAAAAAAAAAAAGCACTAAAAGGGTTAGGGTTAGCTGAGTATATGGAAGTGTAGCTCAATGGTAAAGCATGTACCTAGCATGAGGGGAGGGAGAGGAAGAAGAGGAGAGAAGAGGGGGGTCAGCAAAGGAAGGGGAAGGGAAGAAAGGGAGAGGAGCAGAAAGAAATGAAAGAAGAAAGGAAAAAAGAAAAAATGTAGGTCAGTGTAAGAATTATTTATTTAAAAATTCAACAGAACTGAAATAAAAACTTGTATACAAAAGAATTATATGATAATTTCAAAAAAATGAGTAAAATATTAGCATTCCTGACAATACACTTTAATCTAGTCCCAGCTGATTCTAAAGACATATAGCATATAAAGCACAAGAAAGTAAATTAAATTGCTATGGTTAACAAAAGTATTAGTCTAAGTAAACAAGACAACAATTGAAACTGAGTGATCTAAGCAAAATGTCAGTAAACCAAACACTTCGTATTGTTTTTGAAAAGTATTAATATATTAATAACCCAAGAGATAAGTCACAGTGTAAACTGCCTAGCTGTCCAATGAAGTGGCCTCCAGCCAAGTGTGCCTACTCAAACATAAATTTTAAATAATTAAAATTCAGTTCAGTCACGAGTGGCATTTCATGCACTCAACAGGAACATTTATTTGACAGAACAGATTTTAAAACAGCTCTTCATCACTGTTGAAAGTCTACCAGGCAGTGCTGGCCTATGCTTCCTGCAGGCTCAATGAAGCCTATGGGAACACTATTCTTTATGGGACTAGACAAGGTATTTTGTTTTTAATATTTAATTAGTACGGTTGGGTATTAAATAGGAAAGATTACTTACTTAAATAAGCAAGGAGTATAATATTCCTGAACCACAGTATTGAACTTAAGATTTAATTACTTGCTTTTCAAATGTAATTACCAAAATTAGTTTCTTGTATTCAATTCTATATTAGAATGAATTTTTTGTATTATCTATTTCTATAGTTTCAGTAACCACTAAGTTCATTTTGATCTATATAAATAGTATAGTATACAAAGAAGCCACTTTTATTCAGAATATTATCTGAGTTCATGTTGTTCAAGTTAACAAACATAAGACTGAGTTTCTCGATGTATCTCTATAAAACAATTGTCTTCTTTAAATACACATCCAAGTGATCATGACCCAAATAATGTGCCTCTACGTATCAAAGACAGAGCTGAGTCATCAGGCTCCAAAGGACTTACTCTGTCTTTCTCCTTATTACTAGGCAGTGATTATCAAAGGGGTGTCCTTTCCTTTCGACAATAACAGGAGATCATGGGGCAATCTGTCAACAAACCCAATTCTCTGCCACATCTGAAACTCCATGAATCAAAACCTCTAGGGATAGAATGCAACAGCCTCAAAGTGCCCCTGATGCATGGTATAATTTGAGAGCCTCTACACAGCATCCAACAACTGGCAAGCATAAGAGAGGAAATACACACACAACAGAAACTTCACTCAGTTACCAATACACTTGGTTACTATTTCCTATTGTTGAATTTTACAAACTACAACTTCAATTGTTCAAAACAACTATAGCAGCCAAGTAACACAAAGCTACAAACTGTGTATCCAAGAGTGTTCAAGTTTTTGATTAACCACTTTTAATTGCAGTAAATTTTAACTGTTTTTTTTTTCCTGTTTGCACCTTAGCCAGTTGACTTTCCATGACAAATATCATGTGTCATTTTCAAATTTTTCTAACAGGCATATTTTTGATGATTTATACAAGTTTCTTAGTGGGGAGGTGGTGGCACATACCTTTAATGCCAGCACTCAAAAGGCAGAGGCAGGCAGATCTCTGTGAGTTCGAGGTCAGCCTGGGCTGCAGAGAGAGTTCCAGGACAGCCAGGGTTACACAGAGAAACCCTGTCTCGAGGGGAAAAAAAACAAAAAACAAAAAAATAAACAAACATTTAAGTAATTAACAATAATAATAAATAAGTTTCTTATGATTTAAGTATCAAAGCTTGCACTTTGCTGTCATATTACAAAAGCTTTCCCACTTGTATAGTGATTCATAGCACAATACAGCTTAGCTTATAAAATTACAAACATTTCAGCCAATAGGTAAGAACAAAATAAGGAACTTCATGAACTCATTACCCTGACTTAAAAACTGTTAGCATCTCATTTCATTAGTTTCAGATTTATAAGAAACAAAATGCTCCTGATATAAATTATATGGAGAAAATTCTGTTCATATTTTTCTTTATGTTTTCCTAGTTTAAACTTCAATATTTGATGGGGAAAAAAAACAACAGAAAGCTTTAACTATTGTCAACTTGTGGTTCCATATTTCATCTGTTTCAGGGGCCAACAAACTTTCTGTAATGATCCAGAAAGTGTTATTTTAGGTCTTTTGCAAGGCCCAAGTGTTTATGTTCCAATTACTATCTCTGCCTTCGTACTGCAAAAATAACCACAAGCCACATATAAACAAGTAGGTATGACTATGATTCAGTAAAACTTCACTTACAGAAACAAACTGCAAACTGGATGGGCTATTGTCTAGGGCCTCTTCTAAATCACCATATGACAACTACAGATAGTGCTTATCTACCACTCTCTTAAAAAAAAAAAATGCCATTCACAAGAGTTTACAAAACCACTTTACTACATATCCAATACCCAGCATTCACATGCACAGCATCTCAGAATGTTTTCATTTTACAACCTATTAGTTTACAACAGGATCCAAATAAAGACAAGACCCTGCCCCTGCCTACTATACCTTTTAACTTACAGCACTGCTGACAGAAATTGAATTGTTCCTCAAAATGACAGAAGAAAAAGTCTATATCCAAGACACAACCACCACACAATATCTGCAAATGTGGCCTTATGTGGAAACAGGATCTTTGTAGATGTAATGAAATCAAAGGTCTCTCCTAAGATCCCCTGGACTGGGACCAGCCCTCCGTCGTGACTACTCTCCTTGTAAGCATGTCTCCTCACATTTTTCCACTGAGATTTTGAGTGGACTAAAAGGGACCTACTTGTTTATCCTGCCAAGTTTACCAATCTAAATTTTTTTGATTAGAACTATCTTGTTATTTAACACTCCCTGGAGGAAAGGGGGACACACAAAAATACACCAGCCATTCTTTGAGTCACTACGAACTTATGTATTTAGATCCTGAATCTCAAACCACTGAAGCGGTCCTCTTTTTGATGCTCAATGGCCTATTTTAGGCCCAAAGCTGGACTCTGAGTTCTCTAATTCCAGGTTTATTTTCTGCATTCTTTGCCTATTTTCTTAAATCTCACTGACTATTCATGAGAACTAATACAAAGAAACTTCAATTCAGAAGCAAAAAAAGCTTTTTAAAAAACTTAATTTTAATTATGGTATATGACTTTTTATTTGCATTTTTTATAATTAAGGTTGTAAAAAAAATTTAAAATTGAAACTTGGTCATCACTATAACCTTTATTTAACTATCAGTTAGTTGTGTCATATAAATGTTTACAAGTACCGCATCTTAAACTTAAGATACAAACGACTAGTTTTTGGTTATGAACATTTTTATTTGTTAGCATTCTCACAGAGATAAAGGTAGACAGACTTTATGGAGCAAATTCCATTTTTTAAAATAGTAAGCCTTTAATCCAAGCACTCATGAGGCAAAGGCAGGTGGATCTCTGTGAGTTCTAAGCCAACCTGATCTTCAGAGTGGGTTGAAGGACAGCTAGGACTACATGGTGAGATGCTGTCTCAAATCAAAAAACAGTAACAAATGATTCTAATAACTTGAATCACTCAAAGAAAATATAACCATTAATTATTAATGAACATTAAAAAACCACAATTTATATATTGTCTTCCCTAAAGAACATAATGTAATGTATACAAAATTATATTATTAAACATTTTAAATGTAAGTCTTGGTTACAAATCACTGCAAATACAGCTGTACTTCATGCTTTAGACTACACTTTGTCAGTCACAGATAGAAGTATCTAATTATCATCATTTTAAATGAGCTGTTACCATTCTGATTATAGATCACAGCCATGAGTAAGACACTGTACATAAATCCTTTAAATGCCAAATGAATTTAACCTATTAACCAAAAAGATAGCTACAAAAAATGTTATTTTCCATTTGTACGTAAGTTAAAAATATTTGCTACCACACTTGTCACGGCAACCAAGATACTGAATCAACCTATGTCTCCAAAAACATATAAATGGTTACTGAAATGTTTTCTATACATGCAAAGGAATATTATTCACCTAACAGAAAATATGGCCTATATATACAATAAAATATTCTTCAGCCACAGAAAAATAGAAGTCCAAAATCTGTAGAAACATGAACAGAATCAGAAGACAGTATATTAAGAGAGGTACCACGTAATTCTCATTTCAATGTAGAAGCTAAAAAGCTGGTTTCAAAATAGTATAGGAAACAGTGTGAGAGCCTGCTTGGCGGTGAGGGACAGAGAAGGATATACAGTTTTGAATCTTTTCTTCACCTAGTCAGTCCAACTGGGCTTTAGATTCCAAACATTCTCAACTAGCTTCATATCTTCATGAGCATCAGATAAGAATATCATCCAAGGGCCTGAGGAGATGGTTCAGTGGTTAAGAGCACTGACTGTTCCTCTAGAGGTCCTGAGTTCAATTTTCAGCAACCACATGGTGGTTCATACCATCTACAATGGACTCCAATGCCCTCTTCTACCACGCAGGTATACGTGCACATAGAGCACTCATACACATAAAATATATAAATAAATCTTTTTAAAAGAGTATCATCTACTTGGCAACCACCTCCAGCTGCATCTCAAGGCAAAGAGTGTATTCTCCATATCTTATTTCTCAAAGCTCAAACAGACCATGTTCCTCCTTCAAACTCTAATCATTTCTTCCCAGTGTCCTATCAGCTCACCCACCCCACACACAAACACAAACACACACACACACACACACACACACACACACACACACACACACACACACACACACACACACCCGCCCCGCCTTCTTCAGTCATGGAATTCTAGTTACCACAAGATACAGTTCAAGGCCAGCTTGGGACTTATGGCAAAGCCCTCTCTGCATTCCCCCACTCCAAGAAAAAGGCATAGCCATGTCGGTGCAGTCCAGAGTTTCACCTGTATCAAAATGACTGAAAAGCAATTTACTCCTCTCAAGATGGTTCTATGAGGATAATGTAAATGGACCCAAAGGAAAACAAGAGGAGTCAGGTTTTTCCAGTTTCCAAGTAAAATCAAAACAAGAAACAGATCAAAATTATATCCAATTAGTAGCCAGTTGGTAGTTAAACTGACTGACATTTTAGCTATTTAAAAGACAATTTTCTCCACTCACTGGCATAAAATAAAACACTCCTACTATTTCAGCAATTCCATCATGATTGAGAAGTTCAAGTTCCCTCAGAAAGCAAACCTCCAAAGTATGGAATTTCTGATGTTTGGGCTAACCCTGTACCTCATGTACAGCCTGGCATGCACCAAGTCCCTGGGTTCAAGGCCTAGTACCAGATAAGGGCGGAGAAGGGTTAGGGATATAACTCGGTTGATACAGTGTTTTACCTAGCCCTGAATTTAGTTACCAGTATCACAGAGAAACAAATAACTGATGCTTTATCCCTAAATTTCTTTTAAAACTGACATGAAAGCCTGGACATTAACCTACAACCTGACTTTAGTATGGCACATACTCTCTCCCTTTGATAAATTTTCATGAAACCACACCAAATTCTTATCAGCTCACTCCCTACTTCTTTCAATCTGGACAAATGATTACATTGTATAAGCTAACAAAAACCTGAGGCTGCTTAAATTACTTGCATGATATTATGACAAATACCTGGTAAAAAACCATTTTGAGTCACAGTTTCAGAGAGAATCTATCATAAGAGAAGTACAATGGAGGTCAAGGAGTAGATACATATGGTAGGGGCTCCTCACATCACAGAGAACCAGAAAGCAATGTAAGCTGGCATTCCCTTAGTGACTTATTTCTGCCAGCCAGGCTCCATCTTTTTTTTTTCCCCCAGAGCTAAGGACTGAACCCAGGGCCTTACGCTCTACCACTGAGCTAAATCCCCAATCCCTAGGCTCCATCTCTTAAATGCACCAAAACCTCCCAAGTAGAGCCACCACCTGGTTACCAAGTGTTCACACAAGTGAGCTTCTAGGGAACACTTTATGTTCAAACTAAGAGTATCCCAACTAGGAAAGCGGTACATCTGTCCTTAGCAGACACAACTCTCTTTGACCAACTTCCTCAGCAAACTAGACAGAACTACGAACACAGAAGAGAAGCATCTCATTAAAGAAAGGCTCAAACAAGAACCAAGAATTTGAGGAACTTCAGAGAAATCATTAAATTAGAAAGCCATGCTCTGTTCACCACCAAATATATTTTCACAGATATTCCTTCACTGACCAATCTTATCCCTATACTCAAAAATTAAACAGGAGAATTTAAATATTCCTTTTGTATTTTCTCACATAACATTTTCACAGTAGTACAGACTAGAAGACATTCAACAGATATTCATTATGCTTGTATATGGGGTTTAATTCGGTTCATTTAAATATTTTAATCACTATCAATTTTAAGTCAAAACTAAATGCATTTTATATAAAACACTTATTACTTAATTACTTGAAATTCCTTTAGTTCAGTCATTGACATTAATACTCAAAGATAACACAGACCATTTCTTTTTATATTTTTTCAAATAAACACTGCTAACACATGAATTAAAAGGCTTAAAATTTTTTAATGTGAACTCACCTGATAGAGAACCAAGTTACTATACTCATACCCAGAAGAAAAAGAAATAACTTAGAAAGGGGCTGTGACACACCTAGGAACTGTCCTCCACAGCAGAGGAGAGAAAAACATCTAGGACTCCTAATGTATAATCTCTGATTTTTTTTTTTAATGTATAGATAGGGTTGGTGACACATGCCTTTAATCCTAATACTCATGATGCAGAAGCAAATGAATCTCTGAGTCTGGGCCAGCCTGGTCTACACAGTAAGTTCCAGGACAGCCAGGACTACACAGAGAAACCCTGTCTGGAAAAATCAAAAATAACAATAATAATAATTTTTTAAATGCATGAGTGTTTTGCCTGCATTTGTCTGTTCCCAATGAAGGCCAGACAGAGGATGTCAGATCCTCTAGTACTGGAGTTACAGTTGGGAGCCACCATGCAGGTGCTGTGAACCAAACCTGTGTCCTCTGTAAATGCAGCCAGTGCTCTTAACCATTGAGCCATCTCTCCAGTCCCCATTATCTGATTTTCAACAAGGCTTAGATGCTTGATTAGTCTCAGGTCAGTTTTTAGAATGCTATATTATACCACAAAATAAAAATTAAATGTTCAAAAACTAGGAAAACATTACTAAAAATTGGCAAACTGTGGTAAAAATTCATGGGGATGGTGCCCATCAGGCAAAGTGCTTCTAGCATATTCTGGGTTTGATCCCCAGCATCACAGATCAGGCATGGTGATGCATGCTTGTAATACTACACTCAAGAATTAGGGACAGGGGGATCAGGAGTTCAAGATCATCCTTACAGGGAATTCAAGAATAGCGTGAGTTATATGAGATCCTTTCTCTAAAAATAAAAAAAAAAAAAAAAAGTCAAAAAGAAAATAATATATATAAAAATGAAACAAAAATAAACACAATACTTATATAAACATGCAGGTATAGCCAGGTACAGAGGTGGCGCATGTCTTTAATCCCAGAACTCAGGAGGCAGAGGCAGGCGGATCTCTGTAAATTCAAGGACAGTCTGGTCTACATGGTGAGTTCCAGGACAGCCAGAGCTACATAGTAACAAAGGAAGACCTTGTCCCAAAAACAGCAAAAAATAAAAAATAAAAATAAAAATAGCCGGGCGGTGGTGGCGCACGCTTTTAATCCCAGCACTCGGGAGGCAGAGCCAGGCGGATCTCTGTGAGTTCGAGGCCAGCCTGGGCTACCAAGTGAGCTCCAGGAAAGGCGCAAAGCTACACAGAGAAACCCTGTCTCGAAAAACCAAAAAAAAAAAAAAAAAAAAAAAAAAAATAAGCAAATAAATAAAGATCATGGCAGTCTCCTAGGAACCAGGCATTCACTATACCTTCTAACTAATCAAACCAAAGATCTGAATTTAATTACTTAACTACTTTTTCAAGCTTTATTACTTTAAAAACTAAAACATGAAGCTTAACATTTCTATAAATAAAATACATGCAAATAACTTAGAAATTAAGGATTGAAATTTTTTAATCTTCGCTCCAACAGCTGTTTTTCAGCTTTCTCTTTATTCAGATTGGAGAAAGAAAAAACAAAATCTTAATTCCAAATTTAACTAGTTTCAAAAAGTGGGAACTAGAGCGGCAGTGGTGCACACCTTTAATCCCATAGCTCGGGAGGCAGAGCCAGGCGGATCTCTGCCAGTTCGAGGCCAGCCTGGGCTACAGAGCAAGATACAGGCACCAAAACAAAAATCAAAAAGTGGGAACTATATTTTGCTGTGCAAGCTGAAGTTTTGCTTAAAACTATGTTAACTTGTGAATCATTTCTACTGAATCAAAATAGCAAAACTTCTACTATGCCCGTCAGAGCACAAGAATGAATAAATTTCATTAAAATAGATGAACAAAAAAGAATTAGGAATGAATCTATCAACCATCCAATAAACCTTTAATATAAATAGAGGAAAAAAGAAAAGAACAAGTAATTGAACCAACCAGGAAAACAATCAACAAAATGAAGAAGTCTGCAGACCACTATCAACAGTAACCATGTTTGTGGCTTCAACTCTCCAATAAATAGAAACAGGCTACTTGGATTAAAAAATCAAGATCAACTATTTTGTTGTCTAGAAGAAACACAGCCCACTGACAAAGACACAAACTAAAAGTGAAAGATTAGTTCAGCATACAAAAATACACAATAAATAACAAATAAACCAAAAACAAGCAATAGTAGCTATAATCATCTGACAAGGTAGACTTAAGAAAAAAATTGGAAAATTAAATAAAGGAAATATTCCACCAAGAAATGAAACAATTACAAACATACACACAACAAACATTGATGTATCTAATTTCATACAACAACACTACCAGACTCCAAGGGAGACAGGTCCAGCTATAATAATATGTATTATTATATATATTTAAAATTATGTAATAGTATATAATATAGTGACTGACTTAATGCCCAACTCTTATCCATAGACAGACCAAGACCAAAAAAAAAAAAAAATTCAACAAGTAACTTTAGAGTTGAACTAAAGTTAACAGACACCTACAGAATATTCCATCCAACACGTATGTATTTTTCTCAACAGCTATGAAACTTCCTCTAAAATATATCACATTCAGACCATAACGATGTCAGAATATCAAAAAAAACTATTAATTTCTTACATTTTATCACACCATGACGGAATAAACCTAGACGTGAACAGCAAGATGAACTAAGGAAGCTACACCAACACAGAGAGACTGAACAACATAATCTTGAATAACCAATCACTGAAGAAATCAAGGACGAAATTTTAAAGTTTCTAAAATGAAATAAAAATAAAGACACAATTTATCAGAACCTCTGGGATCAACCGAGGGAATTCTACGATAGCTATGAGTACTATCATTAAAAAAGAGGAAAAGCTCAAATAAGATCCCGGATGGTATGTGTGCTTTTAGATCTTAGCTTATCAAAAGTCAACCAAATAAGGAAACAGAAAAGATAAATGAAGACCAGAGAAAGAAGTAAAGAAACGGAGACTAGAGGAACACAATCAATGAAACCAAGTTAGTTCTTTGAATGATAGACAAGATAGAAAACCCTTTAGCCAAACAAACTAAAGAGAAAACATAAATTTAATAAAAAGACAAACATTACAACAGATAGCCATAAAACCCAAGGGATCACTAAGAATGCTCTGAAAACCTCTATTGCAGAAAAAAAAAAAAAAAAGAACAATGTAGAAAAAACAGATAAATTTCTAGGCACATATAACCTACCAAATTAAGACATAAACAACATAAATAGGTCTATAATGAACAATGAAATTATGGTACTAATAGTTGCCCAACAAAGAAAACCACAGAACCAGCAGATTCACTGCCAAATTCTATCAAACTTTTAAAGAAATAACCTCAATACCCCTAAAACTATTTCATAAATTAAGAGAAAGAATACTGCAAAGCTCATTCTATAGAATGGTCAAAACACCAATATTGTACTGATACAAAACCACATAAGGACATGACTTTAAAAAAGAGAAGAAAATTATAGACCAGTTTGAACATATATGCAAAAAAAAAAATCTCAACAAAATAAAGCAAACTGAATTAATGACACTCGAAGGTCACGCACTATGATCGAGTTGAATTCATTACATGGATGAACATTCTCTCAGGTGTGAAACCTAACTTTAAAAAGGAGTTGGTAAGCACACTTGGGCCCTGATGTGTTTTCAATGTTGTCTGAGACTGTAAGTTAATTGCAGCATTTGCCCTCCCCTTTCTTCCTTCTAAACCCTCCAGTGTACCCTTCCTTGCTCTCCTTCCAATTCATGGCCTCTTTTCTCACTACTACTGCCAATATAGCTTTTGAAATGATAGCAACCACTTAAACTTTTTTGAATTTCTCATTAAGAATGGATTTACGGCTTCACTGATGTCTTGCTGAAAGACTGAGTGGTCCAGATTGTCCTCATCAGCAGGGCATTCTAGTTGGCCCTTGACATTGGTGCCCGTCCGTCCTCATGTGCAGGCCAGCTGCTTCTCTGTGCTGTTAGTGGCTCCTATCTCCTGACTGGCTATTGGAGGCTTTCTGCAGCCATGTTTGCATCTGCATGGAAGGATGGGACTCAGGCTCTTTGCATGCTGTGACATTGCCTTTACCAGCACAGATTATAAATGTCTGCTTTTTGAGAAGTCCTTTTGCAGTTTCATTTCCTGTACTGGGCAATGAACCCAGGACTCCAAGAATTTCAGGCAAGCATTCTACCACAGATCTACTTCCAGGGTCTCAGCCAGCAGAGTGACATCCAAGGAAGGCAGTCTGGTCCATAATGGCTAAGTAGCCATGTTGGTTCAAACTCCAGTTTTACCTCGAGTGGTTTATTTTAGGCATATTTAAGCACAGCACAATTTGGTGAAAACTTTCTGTGATAAATCAATCCTGTGTACATAAAGAAGCAGGTTAAATAAAGATTGTATGTGACTACAAAAAAAAAATGTTGGGACTCTCTGGGGAAAGAGAAATATCTTTTCTCTCATGCAGAATCTAGATTTATACACAGAACATGAATGCAGTCAAGAGGAAGACAACCAATGAAAACTGGGAAAGAAACAAAAGAGTAGTCAACAGTCAATATGAGTAATGTGCAATTCTGCCTATCTGTGCTATGTCATCATGAAATCTACTCTTTTATATGCCAATTTTAAAATTTACACTGAGTGGAAAATTCTAGAATCATCTTCCTAGCATTTATTTGTAGCATGAATCTTAGCAAGTCTTATTAATTCAACAAACCCAGAGCCAGGTATTGGGGTGAACTGGAAGATCAGAGAACCACAACAAGCCACAGCTAACCTCACCTGGCCAACTTCTCAGCTGGTCTTGTTTCCTCAGACTGGAAGCTTCTGTGTCCTCATCCCAATGGCTCTCAGCTGAACTGCTGCTCGAAAGCCTGAAGCTTAACCAGCTAAAAGCTTAACCAACCAAAAGCTTCTAGTTCCTGGTCCTCACGCCTTATATATCTTTCTGCCTTCTACCATCACTCCCTGGGATTAAAGGCTCGCTTCTCGGGATTAAAGGCGTGAGTCACCATGATTGGCTGTATCCTTGAACATATGGATTTCTGCCTCTGGAATGCTAGGATTAAAGGCATGTGCTACCATTGCCTAACTTCTATGTTTAATATTGTGGCTGTTCTGTCTCTGACCCCAGATAAGTTTATTAGGGTGCACAATATTTTGGGGAACACAATACCACCACATTTATTTCTTTAAAAAATAAGTTAAAAAGATGATAATAAAACGAATTTACCAAAAGAGCTTATCAGTCCAGCTCTTATCAGTGGAAACTGAGTACAGTGAGAACTGACAAGACACTCATCCTCCAGAAGGGCAGCTAAGCATCAAACATGAACTACTTCCTGCCAAATTCTACCATGCATACTAATGAACTTTTCTGCTAAGCATCTAGATGGTACTAGTTATATATGACTCATCATTCAATCTAAAAGTATTTGCTGGAATCTTCAGTTTAGACAAGAAGCTGAAATTGTACACAAGTTATTCATTCCGGGACTAAGTGTTAAAAGCATACTCAATTAAGTTCACCTTGAAGACTGGCTACAGACTTTACTAAAAGTAAAATAATCTACTGTTTGAATATGATGTTTTAAAATCATTAACATACTTTAAACTGGGCCATAAATCAACTAGTTTTACCACATATTAACTACATGTGGACCTCTATTAAAAGGCCAAAAAGTAAAGACTTAATTCTAAGTAATTAAGACCAACATATAACACATTTCTTAAAAGCATAAAATATTACAAAGCACGGCCGGGCGGTGGTGGCGCACGCCTTTAATCCCAGCACTCGGGAGGCAGAGCCAGGCGGATCTCTGTGAGTTCGAGGCCAGCCTGGGCTACCAAGTGAGTCCCATGAAAGGCGCAAAGCTACACAGAGAAACCCTGTCTCGAAAAACCCAAAAAAAAAAAAAAAAAAAATATTACAAAGCTCTAAGTGATTCAGTATGTAAATTTTAATCAAAAATTTGGTATGGAGAGATGGTTCAGTGGTTAAGAGAACTTGCTGCTCTTACAGAGGCCCAAGTTCAGTTCCCAGCACCACACCATGCAGCACAGCCACCTGTAACTCCAGTTCCAGGAGCCAGTGCTCTCTTCCAGCTTCCAAGGGCACTACACCAGCAAGCATGTGGTGCACACAGACACATGCAGGCACTCACACATACACACACAATAAAAATAAATGAACCAATCTTTTTACAAGTTGAGTAAGAGATTCCTGAAGCAAAGCTTAGCAACAAAAAATGAAACCCAAACAACATTTACAGACACAGTAAAAATGAAACCATGCTCAGCAGAAGACTCGTTTGAGTAATGGCCCAGAAACAGGCAAGAGCGACAGAGCAAAAATGCAAATTAAAGCTAAAATTCAGTGTGGAAAGTAAAGTTACTACTACACTAGTACAGGATGCTGACAACCACACAAAGGTCAGAATGTGAGAGTATACTTTTTTGTTTATCACTAGTTTTCAAACAATACTAAATTCAAGAAGGAGCAACTTGCAATTTTTTAATCTTTTAATATCAGAAGCCAAAAATGCCAGAATGCACATTACCACACTAGTTTTATATACATGGTATATACCTAGAAACTTGTTTTTCAAACAGCGTACATGAGGAAAATCTCATATAAATATTTGTTTTGAAGGAACACCAGAATCGAGAGGCAAACTTAAAAGGTACTTGTCCTCAAGTTAAAGCTAAAAACCAGATGCTTATTTTCCTTGACTGCTGGCCTACACTTGTGTGCTTATTGCTGTCTGGATCCTTTCCTATCAATACACCCAGCACTTCAAAAGCTCCAACCACTCGGCCAGGATTTCTACCTTCAAAGAGCCTATGTTGCCATGGCAATCTCATGTTCTCCTGGGAACCAAATCAGCAGCACCCTATGATAGCATCCATGAAGGCTGTCCAAACTCCAATTCCTCTGAGGTACAGGTCATATCCTGCCACAATCATACCAACTTTTACTTGCTATAATGCATAATATCAAATTAAATCTGACTATTCAGAGCCAAAATTATTTAAAAATAAACAGCTGCATCCAGAAAGAGTAAGGCAAGACTGTGGCTAGGAATCTTTCATGTTACAAAGCAGATGTTTTTAAACTATGAAGGCCAATGTTATAAAACACTAAGATCAACAAACTTAAGCAAAGGTATTTTTCAGATATCAACATACTCTTCCTACAAAATAAAAATAAAGGATGTACCTTGATTTTAAATGCTTCCTATCCTTTTATATTCACCTGAAAAAACATACTAAAGATTCAACACCCTAGTTAAAAGCAAGAAAGCTAAACCCTACCAAAACTAGTTTTCCTAGAACAAAATAGAAAGGGAAGACACAAACGAGTAAGACAGGCCTGGTGATGCATGCCAATAATCCAGCTATATACCATAGGAAGCTAAAGCAGGAAGACTCCAACTTCAAGGCCTACCTGGACTACGCTGAGGTCAAGGTCAGCCTGAGTAACTCCAGACCCTGTTTCCAAATACAAAAAGGAAGCAGGAGGGGAGGTGGGGGCTGGAGCTCCTGCCTCAGAGATAGTGAGAGGCAGCACTTGCTAAGAATGCAGAGGCCCTAGGTTCTATGTACAGCACAAAAAATGCGATAGAGCGATAGACAGATGGGTAGGTAGATAGATACAGACAGACGGACAGACAGAGATATGATATATATGAGTGAACAACTGGCATATACAGAGGGTATGTCTCCAGATGTATGTATTACCTCTAACCTAAGTAAACTTTTCATCTCTGTTCAACCTACACCATCCAACATTCTGAAACAAGCAAGATGTGCTTTCTGTAATATTCAAAGTTAACAGTAGATATCATGACAAAATCCAAAAACCAGGTAACATTAAAATAAATAAAGGCAATGACCTCAAGAGTCTGAAAAATCATTTTATGATCCCATTGTGCCTAGAAAATAAAAGCTAAAGTAAAAAATTATATAAATGCTGTATTATCTTTTGTAATTAGTATTTACTTTCATTTCAGACAACAAATGTACAAACAAAAAAACTGGCCATGACACATCATTATATATTAAATTTGCTTCAAAAAAATTTTTCCGGTGGGCAGTGGTGGCGGACGCCTTTAATCCCAGCACTCGAGAGGCAGAGCCAGGCGGATCTCTGTGAGTTGGAGATCAGCCTGGTCTACAGAGTGAGATCCAGGACAGGCACCAAAACTGCACATAAAAACTCTGTCTCAAAAAACCAAAAATAAAAAAAATTCCTTCCTTTAAGGAATGTACAAACTGTGAGCATTTAGTTCTCCACAAAAACCACTAAATGGTACATAGGACATTGCAAGTCATTTGAACATACACACTGCACAGTTAATTTCTATTTCATTAGGAATGCCCATGGAGCTTAATTCCTGAGTCAAGCTACTCACACTACCATTCTGCACAATTACTGGAATCCCACAGAAGAAAGAAAGGGGAAGATATCTGAGCTCCACATTTGCACTTGACCACAACCATGTGAAACCGGGAAGTATTTCTCCTACTTGAAGAGTAGAATTTAAACTGAATCATTCAAAAAAATACTCCAAGGCTTTTTTTCATGCTTCTGAAATATTTTCCTTAGTATGTTTAGAAAGTTTGATACATTACCTCCATTCTCAATATAGCCACTGTCTTTAAAAGAGGCTTTAATCCCAGCACTCGGGAACCAGAGGCCAGCCTGGTCTACAGATCTAGTTCCAGGATAGCTAGGGCTGTTACACAGAGAAACCCTGTCTCGAAAAACCGGAAAAGAAAAGAAAAAGAAAAAAAAAAAAGAGTGTGTCTAATAAAAATTAAAGGCCAGTGAGTCTAAAGAATAAAGACTACAAACAACAAAATGAGGTATAATGGTCCTTTTAACTAATACAGGAAAGCATAGAACAGTGTTTAAACCATGATGAACAGCACTATCAATAACCAAATCCACCACAAACCCAATTTACAAATTCAAACATTTTCATACCTCAAAAAAAGACAATGACGCTCTAAAAGTAGCTAAAATTAACTACTAAAGCTGTAGCTCTCTAAACTTTGTGGGGTTTGTTTTTGTCTTCTTTTTAACCACAATCCACCAATGTGTGCGTACATGCATGCGCGCGCACAAATACACACACACACACACACACACACACACACACCAAAAAACAAAACAAAATGCTGTAACAGTCAGCTATGTACATATGATACAGAAATTATTAAATCATCCTTGTCTAAATGCAGCACTTTTAGAGCTGGAGAGCTGTCCAAGCGGTTAAAAGCACAGGCTACTTGTGCAGAGGACCCAAGTTAAGCTCCCAGCATCCACATGGCAGCTCACAACTGTGTAGAACTCCAGTTCCAAGGAATCTGACACCCTTTTCTGGCCTCCACAGACACCAGGCACACACATGGTGCACATACACACATGCAAGTAAAACATGTTATTTTATGTTTCAAGACACATAAAATAAAAATAAGTATCTTAATTCATTCAAACCTAAGTTTCAAATCCTTTTTCCCATCATACAGACCGAATTTTAAATATAACACTTACAGCCAAAAAATAAATAAAATAAAAATATAAACCTACTAAATACCTGTATATAATAGTCTTTATTCTTGGACTACTTACTAAATAAGACAAAAAGACAGAAGAGGAGTTTACATTTTAGTGATAAATGTAAGACAGGATCATAATTTTTCTTGGTAAAAATTCTACTTAAATTAATGGATAAAAAATTGTATATTAATACATAGTCATAATAATATTAAGAAATATAGAAACATGTAAAGTACATTTAATTAGGGTACAAGATAATGCAACATCTGATGAGATAAGTAGCTGAGAACAATGAAAATATAAGGAAACATTTAAAATACTTTAATGAAATGAATAAAAATGTGAGATTGCAACCATATTACTTGAGGTTAACTATTGCTTTTTGCCTTTTCAAAGTGCTATGAAAATGATCTCTTCAGTGTAACTCAGTTGGCAGGGTGCTTCCCTACTATACCTCAATCTCTGGGTTTGAGCTTTAGCACTACTTAAATGAAGCTTATAATCCAAGCACTTGAGAAGTACAGAAAGGAAAATCAGAAGTTCAAGGTTTTCCTTGGCCACACAGCAAGGAAGCCAGCCTGAGATACATGAGACTCTGTGTCTCAAAGAAGAAAAAGAAATCATAACATCTTATTTTTCTCTTTTAAAACCTTTCTGGATTCAAGAGAATCAAACAAAATCAGTTAAAGGTAAGCCGATTTTGGCTTTAGTCTGTGTCTATGATTTCTCTGTGGGAAGAGTATCTTTCATAGCAAAAAAGAAGGAACATTTTCTCCCTCTACTGATCTGGGAAACTGAGCACATGTGAACAACGTAGGAAGGTGAATGAACAGCAATGATGAAGTATGTCGATGCTCTCTAGAGGCCTGAAAACGGTTGTCTAGCTCTACTGCTACCACTTCAGGCCTGATCTCCTCCTAAGGATTCTGCACCACAGCAAACATGGCTTTATTTCCCTGAATGCACACAAAAAAATCTCAAGTATTTACAATGCCACTGGCAATCACTCCTGTCTATCTGGACAGATAGAACTCTGGTTTGTTTAGTACTTTGTTTAGTTTTTTTCTTTTTAATGAATACCTTATACAAAGACTGCTATGTAGTTAAGAAATTCTCATATACTAGGCTTTCCATTCTTGAAAGAGTAGAAAGAAAGGTTCTGGACACTTATTCTGCTGTTTAGAAGTTATGGTGCCTTTACAGGTCCTGATGGTACCAGGCAAACATTATATACACTTTTAGAAACGTTTATAAAAAATGGAATGTGGATTCTGCAGTGAACAGCACTTCAGACTGGGACTGCACTGTCACCACAAAGGCATTTTCACATGCATCTCAGGCCGAACCAAATCCTAATGAATGGGACTTACTAACCCCACTGAAATGATAAGTCATACAAAAACCGTGACATCATCTTTGATGACCTATTCTGCCTCACCTTATCTTATCAACCAGAATGAGGTTCTATGCAGTTCTATCTGCATGTTCTCACCATACACCTCTAAGAGCATAATTTACACTGCAATGTAACCAGATGGATGCAGCAGTCCTGGTTTCATCAATACTGCTCACAATCAAGTATCATGATTTCTCTCTTCCTATTATATATTTTCTTTCAGTCACATTTACCTTTCTAATAACAAGAAAAGCAGACTTCTGATTTAAGCCAATTTCAGTAATTGGCACTAAATTAACCTTCCTGCAAAGCAATTAAAAAAGTGAAAAACACCTATCAAATGCCTGTTTTCCAACACTGGAAAACAAACTATAAAACTGGAATCCCTAAGAAAGAGAAACAATGTGAACCCTACCATCATTTTCATTTCCTGTGTGGAGATAATCTGTAGATCAGCATGCAGAAAGTGGTCTCCCTGACCTGAGGGAACAGAACAGCCTGGAGTTCTGGGAGGCAACAGCAGCTGCAATTCCTAAGGCACTGGTTGAGAGGAGGGAGCTATTTAGAGAAGTTATCTCTCTAGAAACCTTCAAGGCTAACTAACCCACAAATATGTTACTAATGGCAAATCCTACAAGTCTATGGTGACACTCCACAACAGCAGGCTAAAACAAAAAAAGGAGCTGTGAGATATTTTAAGGCTGAAGCAGAATATATATGGAGTAAATGTTGAAAATCCAAGTACTCTAAAGAATCTCAGGAGTGTTATACCAAGTAACTAAATATGGCTGGACTATTCTAAGCACAAAAGTTACCCTAAACCAGTAATTCTAAACTTCCTAATGCTTCGACCTCAATTTTAATACAGTTCCTCATGTTGCAGTGACCCCAACCATAAAATTATTTTTGTTGCTACTTCATAACTGTAATCTTGCTACTGTTTTGAATCGTAATGTAAATATCTGTGTTTTCCTATGGTCTTAGGTGACACCTATGAAAGGCCATTTGACTGACACACACACACACACACACACACACACACACACACACACACACAAAAGGGGTCAAGACCCATAGGTTGAGAACCTCTGCCCTAGACCTACCCTTCCCTGAGAAATGTGTAAAAATAAATATGGAGGAATACAAACACTTATTTCCTGCCAGAACAAAGCTCTAGAATCTAAAAAGGAAAAAAAAAAAATTTAACAGGTTGTTGTGGTGCATACCTTTGATCCCAGCACTCAGGAGGCAGAGGCAGACAGATCTCTGTGAGTTCAAGGGCTGCCTGCTCTATAGAGTGAGTTCCAAGACAGCAGGTCTATACAAGGGAAAAGTCTCATAAAGGGGGGGGGGGGGGGAGACAGAATCTAAACATTCAATAGTATGACATTCACAGCACCAAGAATCCAGTCAAAGCTCCCTCTCATTCCCTGCTTCTGGAGATGACATCTTAGAGGCACTCAGAATGCTTTTTTTTTTTTTTTTTTTTTTTGGTTTTTTCGAGACAGGGTTTCTCTGTGTAGCTTTGCGCCTTTCCTGGAGCTCACTTGGTAGCCCAGGCTGGCCTCGAACTCACAAAGATCCGCCTGGCTCTGCCTCCCGAGTGCTGGGATTAAAGGCGTGCGCCACCACGCCCGGCCAGAATGCTTTTACAGGTACCATCACAGACTTTCCTACAATACAGCCTCCAATAAAAATGGCTTAATATCCTTCTTGGTTAACAGAATTTTTCCCTTTAGACCAAGACAGTCGGAAAAGCACCACAATTGCCATGTGACATGGACCCAGGCAGGAGAGAATTATGCAGTGAGACCTTATTCCATTCTCTAAAATGAAACAACAACAACAACAACAACAACAACGAATCAGCAGTGTCTACAGGGGGTCTATGTGTGCTGAAGATGTCTGTGAAAGGACCAGGCAGGCTTTCCTGACCACGGAGCAGAAGAGTAAGAATAAAGGAAGGGTTGAAGTTGTACACCAGCAGTCTGAAAGACACACTTTATAATGAAGCATTTTTTTTTAAGTATTAAAAGAAAATCCAAAGGCAAGGAAATAAAAATTTACCAGCCATGTACATTAGCAGGAAAATATGGCCCATAGCAAGACAAAAAAAAAAAAAACCTGTTAACAGAAATAGGCCCAGAATGAAAATGTGGTATTACTAAACAAAGACTTGAAGACAACTATTACAAATTTAAGAAAAGCAAAAGGAAAAATAGGGAAGGATTTTAAAATGACCAAAATAACATGAGCTTTGAGGAATAAAATAACATAATCTAAAACATAAACTTTCTGTATTAGACAAGGTGGAAGAAAATACTAGTAGCTGATACACCCATAATCTCAACGCTCAGGGCACAGGAGCAAGAGAAAAGCTGCAAATATGAGACATAGGTTTCAGTCCAAAGGGGGAATGGGGATATATATATAAAATTAGGTTAGGCCTGGTGTGGGGGTTTGAAACACATGCATATAAATAATAATAAATAATTCAAACTATATCACTCACTCAGAGAGAGAGAAAGAGAGCTTGTCTTAAATAAAAACAAAAGATACAATGCTAGAAAATATTAAAAACTGAACTGCCGAACAAAATATTGAGAAAAAAATATTTTTGTTTCCTCAGTAACAATTCTCCCTGTATTAACCTCTATGTCCTAACAAAAAGAATAGAGAGTAGAGGCATTTAAAGACACCAAGACTCCCCGGGCAGTGATAGCACACACCTTTAATCCCAGCACTCCAGAGGCAGAGTCAGGCAGATCTCTGTGAGTTCGAGGCCAGCCTGGGCTACAGAGTGAGTTCCAGGAAAGGCTCCAAAGCTACACAGAGAAACTCTGTCTCAAAAAAAGGAACCACCACCGCCACCCCAACCCCCCATCCCCCCCACCCCCGCAAAAAGATACCGAAACCCCCAGCCCCCGGCCAATGGTGGTACAGGCCTTTAATCCCAGCATTCAGGAGGCAGAGGCAGATGGATCTCTATGAGTTTGAGGCCAGTCTGGTCTACAGAGTGAGTTCCAGGACAGCCAGGGATGTTTCTCAAAAAAACAAAAAAAGAAAAAAGAAAAAAAAAAGACAACGAAACAAAAATGTTTTCAAATTATATGAAATATTATATAAGTATAAACATCAAATATACATAAGAAACTCATAATTAAATTACAGAAAATTAGGAGATCTTTTAAAAGCCATAGGAATAAAATATGTTCCTTATATAGAAAAGATATATATAAAATCATTACTGACTTACTGTGATGAACAATAAGCCAAAATACAATGTTTTTAGAAATCTCTAAGCTGAAAAAAAGAAAAAAAGTTAGTCTAAAATTGTAAATCCAGCAAAACGATCCTTTAAATGTAAAGGCTAGCCAATGGAGGTATGGCATATGCCTTTAATCCCAGCACTCAGGAGGCAGAAGCAAGAGAATCTCTGTGAGTTCTGTGGGGGACCTGCCCCCACACTTATTTACCCCAGGGACTCTTGAGGAATGAGGGATAAGAGACTTAGTTAGAAATAGAGAGTGGAGAGAAAACACAGGATAGACTCGGGTGGGTCTGGATCCTTATCCACCGACCCAGAACTTTGTTCCAAAGTATAACAATGCCAAAGGGTGGAGCAAAAGACCTCCCCCTTGCTAGTTACAGTCACCTGGTGCCCAGGCCCATGGTCCAATCAACCTCTTATGCAGTGCTGCTGGGTACAGCCACTAGGAAACCTAGAGGGCTCCAACAGAGGTCAAGTCCAGCCTGGCCTATAGAGTGAGTTCCAGGACAGCTAGGACTGTTACACATAGAAACCCTGTCTCAAAAAAAAAAAAAAAAAAAAAAAAAAAAGAGAGTAAAGGCTAAACTTTTATTAGAGGAACAGAAATAAAGACAATCATTAGCTACATTAAAAAGGAAAATGAGACGAGGAAGGAATGAGTAAAGTTAGAAACAGATAAATGTAACTTTCTTTAAGGCATGACATGACAGTGCAGGCCTATAATCCCAGCAGCTGGGAGGCAGAGGCAGCCAAGCAGAAGTTCAAGCCCATCCTTAGTAAGACAGTAAGTATGGGGGCTGGAGAGATGGCTCAGAGGTTAAGAGCACTGACTGCTCTTCCAGAGGTCCTGAGTTCAATTCCCAGCAACCACATGGTGGCTCACAACCATCTGTAATGAGATCTGGTGCCCTCTTCTGGCCTGCAGTCATACATGCTGTATACATAATAAATAAATAAATCATTTAAAAAAAAAAAAAAAAAGACAGTAAGTATGAATTTACAGCCACCCTGGGCTATAAGAGATCCTATCTCAAAACAAACAAAAAATACCAAAGACAAAACACAATTACCAATACTGGAAAGAAAACATGACTACATACCTTAAACCCAATAAAAATGTAATATTATAATTTCATAACAATAAATGAAAAAGAACTGCTTTTCAAGGTGAGGATCATGAATCACAAAACCTGATCCAGCGCTGTAACACAGTAGGTGAGTGCTTACCTAACAGGACCAGAGCCCTATATTCTCTAACCCCAGTACCAAAAAAATATTTTAAAAATAGAAACTTTGACTAGCTTTATATGAATGAAAAAAACTAAATTAAAATTTTATTACCTCACAAAGAAAACATGTGACATAAAAAGCCTCACTAGTGAATTCTATTCCTTAGCTACTTTGGTCTGACTGCATCCACCAAGGCCCATGCTAGAATGTATCCTCATGCAACAGTTCTGGGAGATGAAGTCTATGGAGAAATGTTCAGGTCATGAGGGCTCCACTCCTGTGGAAGGATTAATGCCTAAAAGGATCTGGTCCTCTGCCCACACTGTCCTCACACATAGGCACCTGATGATGTAGAAAGGCTCTTGCCACACACTGACATTTGACTTTCCAGCCTCCAGACTATGGGATAATAACTTCTGTTCATAAACTGCTTAGTCTCTGGTATTCAGCTACAGCATCAGCAGAGCTATGAGAGAGAGAAGAATCTGGTACCTGAGAGTCAATTATTTGATACAATAAATAATTGAAACTGAGAGGCAGTTTTAGAACTGGCGGTTGAATAAAAGCTAATACTATTTTTGAAATGAATACTGGAAAAGGTATTAGCAATGGGTGATTCTAGTGAGGAGCTATAAGATGAAGAGAACAGAGAAAAAGCTCAAATTTTTTTTAAGATACCATACATGCTCGTGAGCAGAAAGCCAGTAGAAATGTGGCAATTCTGACAGGGTCTCACACTGAAATAAGAAACAAGGCTACCTCAAGTCCACTCCCTACACTCTGATACAACAACCCTCCTTGGATCCTCCAGGTAAGGCTACCTCAAGAGAGCCTACACATAGCTTGGGCTACAGTTTGGGGAGGCACAAGCATCAAATACTAGCACCATCCATAGAAAGCAGACTTGCTGAGGGCCTGATTCCTACCTCCAACTAAATGTTAACAGACACGGCAGACAAGGTGAGAGTCCAGAGACTTGCAACAGCGGTATAAACCTGCAGAATTAGGGCAATGCACAGTAAATGCACAATGCACAATGTGGAGCCAAGAACCATACCAAAACATCATACTGGAAAAACTGCAGGCTTGAGATCTCAACCTGTGAAAGTTGCTGCATGCATGAGCTACTGAATCCAGCATAGCCACAGAGGAGGAACTTCTTGAGTACTTTCAGAGGGCAGAACAGAGTCAAATCACAGAATACTCTATCTTTAAGATTTAACACTGCTGGAACAGGGGAGATGGCTCAGTGAATAAAAGAACTTGGGGCCATCTGAATTCTATCCTGGGAACACACACAAAAAGCTGAATGAGGCTGCACACGTCTTTAATCCCAGCACTACTAAAGCAAGATTGGAAGCAGAGACCAGAAAATCTCAGACCAGTTAACTCTGAGTCTGCAACACAAAGGCAGAAACAGACTCTGCCTCAACCATCCAGAACCGACCCCTAAAAGTTGTCCTCAGGTCACTACACAGATGTGTGGCACCACGCACGCACGCTCACAAGCAAGAAACTTTTTTTAATATTAAAAGATTTAGTGCTGTTCCTTCTGTTGAGTTTTGAACTTACTTAGGGCCAGATACTTCTGTTTCTTGCCTATCTCTTCCTTCATGAAATAAAAATGTCTGTCCTATGTCTGCCCACAATGAGATACTGAACACACATAACTTGTTTTGATTTCACAAGCTCACAGTTAAAGGGGAATATCTGTCCCAGGATAAATCCAATTTGAATAGATGTAAATGAGACTGGATTTAAACTAAGACTTTAAAGTTGGCATTTGAAAGATTTAAGACTTTGGGGGCTACTGGTATGAACTCTATTTATTTTACATGTGAGGACAGGAACTGGGCGGACCAGAAGCAGAATGTTGTGGTCTTAATGTGTTCCCCGTAAAAGCCTGTGTAGCAAATGTAATCTTCCATATTGGGAGGCAGAGCACAAGGAGAAATTCTTAGGTCAGGATTGGAGTATGCTCATTAATGTAGATCTTAGTCTCTTACCACTCACTTCCCACTACTTTTGGTGATGACACAGGACAAAGGCCTTTGCAATATGCTTGAAGTTAGACATAACCTTGAAGTAACTAGATACATTTCTGTTTACTATAAACTGGGTAGTTAGAATATCTGGGGATAGAATCCAGGAGTATGAACTTGCCAAGAAACCCCAGACTTTGTGATCAGGAAAGAGTCAGCTCCCTTTCTTGACTCGTTTCTTTTCTAAACAAAGAGGATAATGAAATTGGTGAAACTGAAATCCTAACATTAGGAAGAACTGCTAATGCTTTCAGGTTTGGGTTTGGCTTTTGGGCATGAAGGACTTCATTAAGTCCTATATATTGGGAAATTGTATCACTTTCTACAACATGCCAAATATTACAAGTAATTGAGGAAACCAAATAACCTACTAAATTCAGTATGGACTCAACATTGCCCTTTATACAGTACTCCTCCTCCCTCCTTGGCTGTCTCCTGTTAACTGCAAAAGCTAAGCTGCAGAACTACCGTTTCCCAGTAGTCAGAGCGATGCATCATTTGCATACACATAAAAAACCATAAAAAGTTCGACAGCATGAATCTATACCAAGGGAGAAGAAAGGATACAGAAAGAAAGAGACTTCTGCTTCTATCTTTCCAAACCATTAAGACTGTTTTAGCACTAGTTTAGTCTTCTGAGCTTTCAAAGGTAGTTAATATAATTCTTTTATACTAAACAGATAATTGTTAAAAGTCTACAAACATCTTGAAAAGGGGTGCTGGAGAAATGGCTCAGCTGTTAAGAGCAGAGATCCCTGGTTCAGCTGCATCTGTAACTGTGGTTCCAGGGTATCAGACACCTTCTTCTGGCCTCCTCAGGCACTGCACACACAGTAGGTGCATTTATATACATGCAAGTAAAATAAAAGTTAAATAAAACCTTCTTGTTTTAAATCTTGGAAAAAGGAAATGACAAGAAATAAAAAAAAAAATTAGCCACTTTAATTTTCAAAACCTAAAGACTGACTTTGGATTTTGTCTGAAAATTTTAATATTGCTTATTTATACTAAATCAGCTAGACCATAGTACCCTGTTCATCTTGTATCTGGCACCAAGCAAGGCTTTCCTAGAGATATTTTTGTGACTATTTTTATTTAAAATATATTATAAACTAAGACAATAATTTTAAAACACCAAACTTGTAAAAGGGACATTGGATCTCATAAAATATTTTTCTACTATAGCACAATCTTTTTCAACTTAAAAGTTTCTAAAATCAGGTACTCTTTAAACATCAATGAGATAGTCAAAAGAAACAGTTAGGTTATTATTAAATGTTAACAAAGCTCCTTTTTCTGAACTTTCTTGCTATTCAGTGAACATCTTCACCAAAAAGTATCATTTATATTTTTTGAAATGTGTTTATAAATACAGCTTTGTTTCACAACATTCAAAAACACAAAGGCTCCATTCATATCATAAAAATACCAATTATCTCATCTCAGAGCCACTGAATAAACACAAACCTGCTCTTTTCACAGGGAGCAAATGGACATTTTTCAGAAACTAAATCAACACTAAGTCTACCGAGGTGGTATTCTCAGAAATCTGCATGGTTTTGCAAGCAATGGAAGTCACTGAGATTTTAAAAAATAAGATATCTCTCAGATTAGGTAAAAAAAAGAGAGCTGTGAGTGCTGAGGTGTAGAGGAGAGTATTCTGACAGCTGGTACCTCAGATTAAGGGGTCTTAAATCAGTGAACTGCTCCAGCAGAAAACATTGTGAGGAAGATTGTAGCGATGAAATTTTTATTATCTTATCACAGCTCCAGACTGATATGAACCAAGAAGTCTTCTGATAAACTACTTCAACTGAAGTTTGATGATTTGAATAAGAGCCCCAATAGGCTCATATAGTTGAATAGTTGGTCTCCAGTTGGTGGAACTATTTGGGAAGGCTAAGTAGGTGAGGCCTTGCTGGAGGAAATGTGTCACTGGGGGCAGGCTTCAAGGTTTTCCAAAAGCCATTCCTGTGGTGGTAATCTAATTGTACTGAAATGTGATTTTGATTGTATGTTAATAAATAAAGTTGCCCGGGGGTCAGAGCTATTAGAGCCATAGAAAGAGTGTGGCGGTGGTGGCACACGCCTTTAATCCCATAGATCTCTGTGTGTTCAGGGATACAGCCAGCATTGGAGACATATGCCTTTAAGACCTAGGGGGCTGTACATTCAGACAGTGACGAGGCAGTCACGTGTTTGGGTTTACAACCAATGAGAAGGCAGAACAAAATACTATAAAAAGACGGACAGGATATAGCTCTCTTTCGGGAAGCTGGGACACGGCAGGAGGAAGGGTGAGATTTTAGCTCTGAGCTCTGACCTCTCGGCTTTCTCTTTTACATTGTTTCTGTATTTCTTATTTAATAAGACTGTTGGTTACATCTACATCTGGCACTGCAGCCACCGCCAGGACAAGCAGCATGTAAAGACTCTGGTAAGCCACCAGCCACGTGGCAAGGTATAGATTTATAAAAATGGGTTAATTTAAGATAAAAGAACAGTTAGCAAGAAGCCTGCCATGGCCATACAGTTTATAAGTGATATAAGCGTCTGAGTGATTATTTTATTAAGTGGGTTGTGGGACTGCGGGGCTTGGGGAACCTGGAGAGAAGCCCTCCAGCAACACATTCCCAATTAGCTCTCTCTGCCTCATAGTTGTGCCTCAACATCTAAGCTCTCAGCTGCTGCTTCAGAGCCATGCCTCGAGCCTGTGTGATGCTGTGCTCCATAACATGATGGTCATGGACTTTAACCTTCTGAAACTGTGAGCCCCAAATAAACTTTCTTTATATGCTGCCTTGTCCATGGTGTCCTATCATTGCAACAGAAAAGTAAACAATATTTTTCCAAATCACATACACACTGGTAACATTCTACCTTCAGATTAATTACCTCAGAGTGGCCAACCTAATTCTTCATAAAAAAGTAAATAAAGAAGAGAGAAGGACGAGAAGAAAAAGGAGAAAATACTTGCTAAAGATGTATCTAGCTCTACAATCTCCAAGGGAACTAGGTATATATCTCAGTGGTATACATGGGGCCCTCAATTGGAGCCCAGCATTGAACAAAATAAAATTATACATCAACACATGCAGACAGCATACTTCTATAATCAACAAAACTAGCCTTGTCCCTAAAAATCTCACCAAAGGTAACAGAGCACTAAGTAAAATATTTATTTTGTCATAAATTAAGCAGGGACCAAACTCACAGTTGCACTCAACAAGTCTTTTGTCTGCTCTTCAGAATACTTCCTCACATCTACTGTACTGCAAACTACACAACCTCATTTCCAGGCCAAAGCACAAATCAACTGGCAAAAATCAGGGTTGTTTAGGAAGAAGTCTAACTTTCAAAGTCCTGGCTTGGGCATTTACCAGTTCCAGATGTTGGTAAAATGGTCCCTACTGCTCTTATAAAACTGAGTTCCTATGACCAGTTAAGCCAAGAACCAGACAAGTTAGTTATTCTCTCCACCGTGTGACATTACTAAGAACAAATGTACCACACGTTCTTTGCAGGGAGGATGGGGGCAGAACACGCACACGCACACATCACCACCATCAAAGTATCACTTCTCATTGCTTGGAGCCAAAGCTGGCTGTGGCTCTGCAGAGACAGCTGTACTCCTGTGAAAACCTCAATGGCTTTACCACCTGGCCACTTCCTGCCCATCGCTGATACTTAAATGTGGAGTCCTGAATGGGCTACGAGCTTTGCAGAAGAAATGAGAGGTCAGGTACAACATTCCACTAAACAACACATATTTCAGGTCTCCAGTCAGCTAATCTTCATAAATCTTAATGTTTCCTCTGTCTTACCAGGAAGAGTATACTAGGGAAGAAAAATAAAATAAAAACTGGAATATTAAATCTCTTTCCAAATTATTACATATAACCAAACCTAAAACAAGAGTTTACGAGCCTCAAGGGGTATCTTCCTGTATCACAAGTGTAAAACATCACTTTTGTTTGCAAGGACTTTATAGACTAAATAACAATAACAACCAGTCATAACAAATAAAGAGATAAAGCAGATGACAGTACTCTAAAGTATGTTACAGGGAGTTCAAGAGCCCTCATGCAAACTCCCATAGTCTTTAGTTCTGTACATCACTTGCCTGTGCTTTTCAGTGCCATTTACAACAAACCATCAGAAAACTTTGGGGCTGTATTACAGTAGGAGATATAATCTCTTCTACCATCTCAACTGAAAATAGGTGTGAACATTCCAATACATAAAAACTATAAAATTTCCTATTCTTCCAAAAACACAAAGACAACTAAACGATAAGACATAAAAGTCCCATTCTCCCCCAAATGATTCAGACTATAACTGTATGCAATTAACATCTTGAAATACTTTTTAAATGCATACCTGTTTTACATAAGCTTATGACTACACTGTTTTCTTTTTAATAAAAACAAATCTTGAAGCACTTTATTTTGGAGAATATCAACCTTCCCCTACATCAGACTCCTCGTTTTAACAACAAACCAACGATTTCTAGAGACAGTGAGTTCCTCCTTAAGACAAACTATGCCTAGTGCAGATTGGTATCAGCGCAGGTGCGACTACCGCTACTTCATCAGCTTGCTGCTAGAGGGGCAGTCAGAAACCACACCAAACATGCATCACTCTTGATTTCTGTTTCCTTTGTGAAATGAACAGTTACCAACCTCTTACAAGAATCATGAAGTAAACAGCTATGAGTAAATATTTATGAAATATTTTTATAATGATTGAGACTGCCCCTTCCGGCAGCCACTCACTGGGCAGAACCCAACTGCTATTACAACTTGTTGGTGGAGTGAGTCTTCAGAGTCTAGCCATCTTGATGTAAATGGAGTCTGCTCACTGCAGCACTGCTCATAGGCTAGAAAAGAGGGATTAAGTAAATATGAAGACAAGAGAAACTTTGGCTAAACAACCTGCTTTGTGTTCCTACCGTACAGTTACCAGTTAAGCTAATTATCCAATTCTGTATCGTGGATCTTCAGACAATTAACATTAGGAACAGTAAAAGAAACAGGTTTGCAAATTAGATGGAGAAGTCAGAGCAGACTCTACAAAAGCCCAGTTCACTATGCTATGGAGGTTTTATCACTTCCATAGCTGTGTTAACAGTAGTGGCACAGAGCCAGCCATAGGCTCTAAAGATCGCACTCATTAAAATCATGACTTTTTTTTAATGAAAAAGACTGCCATGAGTATATCATAGGAATAAAAATTATGCCATTCATCTGAAAACTTTTCAAAAAGAAAAAAATCAAAGAGTGACTCTGTCTATCCCCTGTAAGTATCATGGCTCCACATTTTCTTCACGAAGCGGGAAGGATTTTCTTCTCTGTCTGCTACCAGACAACTGACAAAATCCAGAAAGGGAGTGGTAAAGAATAAGGATTCCTTTTGAAGGGAACCATCTAATACTGGTTATATAGAAAATGGAAAAAGAATGAAAGTATTACACTGAGAGTTCCTTGAGTGTTTTCCTGTATCTTTAACTGAACAGAGAAGTGTGAGTATTCATTGACCCAAAGACAGCTAGCTTATCCTCAAAGTAGAATCTAAGTCCCTAAATCAGCCTATTAAAGAAGACACTCAAAGAACAAACTCAGCCTGAAAATCCCCTAGCCCAAGAATCTGTTATAGAACTAATTCACCCCATTTTTTTCTGTGTTTAAAGTTCCCAGTCTACACTTTCAATATAAAGAAATTTTTTGTGAGATTTAAAAAAAAAGTTTAGGTAGGTGGAGGTTTTCAGATTTTAGAAAAGAAAATATACTATATAGACTATGTTACAAATTGTTCCAATATCTGATAACCATACAAAAACTGGGGACATAGTATCAATGACATCCTTTCATATTAAACCACATATTACCAGCAAAATAATCTATCTACTAAATTTGTAGGTAAAAATTTTAAGACTTTTCTGGATTTCAAAAGGACAACTCAGTGACTATGTATCTACAGCCTGGAAATGGGAGTTGCAGCAACAAAACACACTTAACCTGGAATAAAAATGGACAGCTGACACTCAGGTAAAAGACACTAAGGGCATCTGGGAGAGTCTTGATATACATTCGATATAAGATGTTGGCTTTCTGTCCTATTTATGGGGAGGGCGTGCAAACACGACACAAAGACATGTGGAAGCCAGAAGACAGCTCGTGAGTCAGTTCTCTTCTCCCACCAAGGGAGTTGCAGGGATCAAACTCAGGTCATCAGGCTTGGCAGCAAACACCTTTATCACTGACCAGCCCCAGCCCCAAGAGATTCGATATAAGAAAAAAGCCTTCTCTTTAGCTTTATTCCAAACTGGAACCAACACTGCAAAACAGCTTACAAAATTGTGAGGTGGCAACAACAACCAGAACCTCTGCCGGGATAACGAGGACAGCTTCATTTGACAGAGCTTCCAAACAAAGCCTCGGAGAAACGTACAACTCAGAAGAACTCAGAATTTTCAAGCCTGCTCCACAAGCAGACAACTCAGAACCTACATATGGCCATACCATGTTTCTACTATAACTTCAAAGTGAGGTTAGTGTTTTCTCCTGTCCAATAGCACAAGCAAACTCCATCTATCTCCAACAACTTCAAAACAAGGTATGCCTCCAGGACTGAAGTGTGGTAGCTCCTAACACAAATCTTGCCATGCTCCCAAATACAGCTCTGTTTAGAGTGGAAGAGCCTGTCACATTATGTCCAATCTGCACTCTGTCAGCCACCAATGAAGTAGTGTTACAGTCACTAATTATGACATGATCCTGCTCACACTAGGTCACCAGAAGCAAGGACACAGATGAACCAGGACTTCCAACTGGTTCCAAGAATGATGCTTCAGCAATCTGATTATCACAATTCTGAGAGCCTCTCGGTCCCAAACTAGTTGCCCTCTTAAGCCCAAAGCAGTGGGCAAAACCACATCTTGGACAAACTTTCTCTAACTTTTGATTCTTTTGGTTTGGCATTCTTTAGACTAGGCTGACCCAGATTTCACTATAAGACCCAGGCTAACCTCAAGTTCACAATTCTTCAGCTTTAGCCATCTACATGCTACAATTATAGGTATAAACCACCATTTCTATTTATCTCCAGTATTAAAAACAAAAAGAATTTTGAGATGTGATAACAAAGCTTTAAAAAAAAAGTCTATCCTGTAAGTTATCTCCGATTGTTTTATTATATTACTTTGAAGATTCCATCTCTGACTCATGATCGACTAGAATAAAGACTAGTAACTAATCCTTAATCTGTTTTCATTTCTGTGTGATCTTTAAGTCCCCCCAAGCAGCCTCAAAGAGCTTAAATGACTCATCATGGTCACTCTAAGACCACAATTTTAACCTGCAACACATGAGAGCACACTTTAAACACAGAACAAAAATAAAGGTATTTTTATAAAAATATAACTTTTCTTCCCATTCAAATGTATATTTAAAAATTATAGGATGGGGGCTAGAGCGAGCTCAGTGGTTAGGAGCACCGGCTGTTTGTGCAGAGGACTCAGGTGCAACCCTTAGCACTCATACAACAGCTCACAACCATCTGTAACTTTAGTTCCAAGGGATTCAACATCCTTTTCTGGCCTCCATGGTCACCAGGCATGCTCATGCAGGCAAAATGCCTATAAAATAAATAAACTAAAAATAACAAATCTTTTTTTTTTTTTAATTCTAAGATGACCCGACTGGAAACAGAAAGCAGGTTCAAATGGCAGTCACACTATGAACCTATCTACCTAAACTTCAGTTTATGAACTTTCTACCTACAAAGCCACTCTTGCTTTAAATAGTTTTCTGTGAGAACAAGAAAAGGATAGCTAATGAATGTGCTCTAGAACTGGGCCTACCTGAGGACAGACCAGTGACCCATCCCTGGCCCTATCTCCAGAGACAAAGCAGAGCAGGAGACAAGCAGGGCCATGTGTTAAGCATGGTAATCTTCAGAGCCTCAGTTTTACAACAATCTTGTTTACAACATGCATCAGGAAGTGAAATACATGAAATTTAGTTAAGATTGCTTCTGCTAATTTGCAATGCATTCTTTCACTACCAGTGAGAAAAGTGGAGAAGTTCTAACCCAGTGGTTCTTAATCTTCCTGATGCTGTGACCTTTTAGTACAGTTCCCTGACCCTTCCTTACAATTCCTTATGTTGTGGTGACCCCCAGCCTAAAATTATTTTCATTGTTACTTCACAACTGTAATTTTGCTAGTTATTAACTGTAATATAAATATCTGTGTTTTACCATGGTCTTAGACAATCTTTGTGAAAGGATCATTCAACCCATCCCTCAAAAGGGGTCATGAGCCATAGGCTGAGAACCACTACTCTACCCCAACATCTTCTGCAGTCTCTACAAGCCTGTCTCCCAGCTATTCTCTCGGGTTATATAATTTTTATTCCATTAAGAATTTCAAGCAGGCTGGGTGGTGGCGCATACCTTTAATCCCAGCACTCGGGAGGCAGAGCCAAGCGGATCTCTGTGAGTTTGAGGCCAGCCTGGGCTACAGAGTGAGTTCCAGGAAAGGTGTAACTGTCTCAAAAAAAAAAAAAGAATTTCAAGCAGGTGGAAAAAACACTACCACTACTTACAGCTAAGGAATAGTGAGACCTAAGCATAGAAGGTTTGCAAAAATCTCATTCCATTCACTGTTCTGCACCCTATAGTACCTGATCTACAAAATAACATTAAGAAAAAACAATCTAAGGGGCTGGAGAGATGGCTCAGGAGTTAAGAGCACTCACTCTTCTTCCAGAGGACCCGAGTTCAATTCCCAGCACCCACATGGCAGCTCACACCTGTCTGTAACTCCAGTTTCACGGGACACGGCCACCCATGGCAAAAACACAAATGCACATAAGAAAAAAAAATTGAAAAAAAAAAAAAGAAACACTCTAAAGAAAAAAAGAAAGTAAACTGCAATTAAATTCCCTGGTAACCACCAGCTGATCTTTCAAAGCTACTCTTGGGTTTTCTTATGTCTTTCTTATACATGTAACATGCAAAAACACATCTAACTCGATCACATCAAAAGAGCAGCTTGATACGTTGCCCTCATGAGGCATTAACTCAACTCCACCACCACAAAGATAATACTTAGAACAATTCCTATCCTAACAATTATATAAACACTGGCTATAAATTGCTGATTATAATTATTATTACTGTTAATGTGCCCATAAATTCTAGTTAAGAAGAAACTGCATCATGGACATGGTAGTTCATGCCTGTAATCCCAGCTTTTTGGAGGCTGAAATAGGAGGACTACCATAAGTTCAAGTCTGCTATGGACTATACAGTGAGTTAGTTCTAGGACAGCACAGTGATATTCTGTTTAAGAGAAAAAGGACCAGATGGTGGTGGCGCACGCCTTTAATCCCAGCACTCGGGAGACAGAGCCAGGTGGTTCTCTGTGAGTTCGAGACCTGCCTGGTCTACAGAGCGAGATCCAGGACAGGCACCAAAACTACACAGAGAAACCCTGTCTCGGGAGAGAAAAACAAAAAAGAAAAGAAAAGAAAAAGGGAGGTGGGAGATGCCACAATAGTAATAGTAACCATTTGAGTTAGCTTTATGATATACATAATACACAATAAATAACTTTATTTGATCCTCACTAGGATTTTGAAAATGGGTATTACCTACTTTACACAAATAAGAAAAGTATGCTCAGGGGATTTAAATGATGTGCTTAGGGCCACACTGCTAGTCAATTCAAAGCACTGATTCCAGGTCAATTGCATGGTTCTGAAGGTCAACTCCACCCACTACATGACTGTGCCTCTTTCCTGAAAAGCCAGAATTCAAGGACTTTTTCACTAACTCAATTGGTCCCTCTGCATCTCAATAAGCACAAGTCAGACTGCAGGAAATTCTCTCCACTAAGTGCACAAACCCTCTATATGTAACACTGGTGTAGTGGACTGTCACCACCGCTCAATCCATTCATGCTAATAAGCATCTGTATCTTTACCTTCAATAATCAAAGTCAGATTCTGTACATCTATACCATTAACATCATTCTTAGCCTCATCATTTCTCTCACAGAGTTCATTTCCCGACAGAATTCATTAACTCCTTAATTATAACTTATAGGTATGGAAAAAAAGTCTGTATCCCTTACCAAAGGGGAAATGTGTGTGTATGCGCATATACGTATGTACAAAAAGTGTTCATTACCACATTATCGTATCAAAAGGAAAATTAACAAAACCCCTATATTCAAGCAATCAGAAAACTGAAATATTTCTATATCTACTCCATGCAAGAGATCCAACTAATTTAAACCAAGTTGGTAGAGCATATAACAAGAGAAAATGCTCGTGATAGAATATGGAGTGAAATTTTCAGAGGGTGGGTATAAGATTTCACCTTGGAAAATACGAATATAGCACTTCTAGGTGGAAAAAAAAAAAAAGACTAAAAGAAATAAATCAAAACCTAACAGTTTTCTCTGGACAGTGAAGGAAGGGTGATTTTTTTTTCTCCCTATTCTCCAATTTTCTTGACAGTTGACAACTACACATTAATTTTATAGGCAGATGTAAGGGTGAGTTATTTGGTTTTTTTCTAAAACAACACTTTAACTCATTTCCCAGCACTTTCCTCTCAAAAACCTCCAAATTAGCCATAAGAGTTTTGAGTCATTTGAATTTATATGTCTTTTGTTATTGGGGTAGGGAGCTGTTCCTTGTTTTTTATTTGGTTTTGTTTTTTACAACACAGGAATCAAATTCAATGATTTATCACTCCAGGTAACTGTTTTACCACTGAATACTCCCCCAAGAAGGTTGTGTTAAATTTAAGACTCAAAACAATTCATCTTCCTTATTTTCACAACTCCCACCCTCCAATCATGGCAGAACTACAACCCTGAGTTGTCGTCTTCTTACCCACAGAACTCGGACTCTCTGATTCTGTAAATCCCTTACTCCTAGTTCCTTCTTTCTCCTTCCCACACACACTGTGGCTAAATCCAAACCTTGGTATCTCATCTCTAGACCAGTACAACTTCCTAAAGAAATGTTTTCCTTATTCTAGTGCCTTCCCAGTACCAATTCATTCCGCCACAATTTGCTGCACATCAAGTGCTGCTGTTCTTGGGGCTTCCCACTTATTAGCTCCTCTGACCCTGTACCAAACTTCCCAGTAGCTATTACCTTATAGATGGAGAACAGTAGCCTACAGTGGTTAGGTAACTCACCCATGTCCTCCAAGCTAGTGATAATATCTGAATGTGACCCGAACAAATTCAGCTCCAGATAACAGTCGGCAACTATGAATTCTGGAATGGCAATCAGTTAAAGCCACCTTCTCTTTTCTCAAACTGTATAGATCTTTTAGTCACATCAAATTACTTTATACTACCCCAACTCTGGGAGGTGTGTTCTTCTCCTCACTGAATAATCCTGCATATTGCCTTCACCAGTCAACACTAAATTAAACTTGTTAGTTTCCTCACTCTATATAGCACAGCCCTCTTAAGAACTCAACATAAGTTAATGCATTTATAATTCTTGATATTCTGTAAGTACACAAGTTACCCTCCAGTTTTCTATTTTATCTTTACATGTAAACAATGAAATGTCTCCACTTCCAGTCTATGACCTTCTCTATTTCCCATCTTCCCAAATGCTAGTATTATAAGACCAGGCTGCATAAAGTAATAATTAATAAATTGTTATCTGACTGACAATCATATGGCTCAACTATTTAACAAAGCAGGATATCATTCATTAGCCTTCTGTGGTGAGATGTTGGTCTTCTCACTTTATTCCTTAAACACATTAGATTTGTAACTTCAACATTCCCAACTAAAAGTACACATTCAGGTGACACCCAAAAGCAGTCTGTTTGGTCTCCTGTTTTTTTTGTGTGTGTGTGTTTTTTTTAGTTTTAGTTTTCTTAAGTTAGCTTATGCACTGTCCTGAAACACCATCTTAATAAGTACCTCTCTCTAACCTCACTCTCTTATAACAAGATGCCCAAGTCTTCAAACATATAAAGCAGGCAGTGAATTTCAAGAATGATTACCAATTGTTTAAGAACAGAAAAGACTGACTTTAATAATTGTGTACACTCTATGATCCTCTTAAACCAAAATGTAGAAACAACTCTGATTATAATTTAAGGCTGAATGTTTTCATTTTCCTATCCAAAAGAACCACTGTGAAACTCAGGGAAGACAATATACCAAGAGATAGTTTAAAGACAGAAATACAAATCTATACATGAGCTGTTGGTGAAAAGACAAAAACGATCAATCAATTAGATGCACATTTCACTAAGTATAACAAGTCCCAAGCACTGTGATCTGATGAAGGGTCACTGCAGAACTGTTCTCAAGAGCACAGTGCTCACCGCTACGATCTTGTGTTTCATTTTTCTGGTTTCCAAGTTTGTACTTAAATTTACAAGGTTTTCAAAAAGACCTCTTTGTTACTTATCCTTTACCTTAATAAACCATTTTAACTTAAAATATTAGATGTCCCCATATATCTGCTCAGTCTGCAGTTACTATTCATCAGTACAACAATATCTAAAATGTTGAATCTTACCATATACACAATACTAAAACTTAGTTATCCTCAATCTCAACACTAAATGGTATACACGGAGGCCCACACCCCACTCATAACCTGAAAATACCTTGAGTGACAGGCCAACTTAGTTTCCTTTTTATTTAAAAATCACCATTTCTATTTGTACTATACTTCAGTTTTAAAACCCCTTAGTAAAATCTTGGTTTTCTGCTTTCATTTCTTTTTCACTAGATATATTCAAGTTCTACTCTAGCAATTTGAAACCCTATAGGATGGGTCCACATTTAATAATCTTATCACACCTAATGGAGAGTAAATAATAATGTTATGGATTTTTTTAA
Organism: Peromyscus maniculatus bairdii; assembly: GCF_049852395.1. Classification (NCBI taxonomy): domain Eukaryota; kingdom Metazoa; phylum Chordata; class Mammalia; order Rodentia; family Cricetidae; genus Peromyscus; species Peromyscus maniculatus. The sequence goes on from NC_134858.1 coordinate 69,699,919, forward strand.
TCAGTAGGAAAATGTATGCAAGTATAAAAGGGCAGCATGAGGATGTCTTTACCTTACCACTATCAATTCCCTATTTATGAGACTTAAGCAAGACATTACCACTGGAGGGAACGGGAAAGCAACACCACATCTGTGGGTAGTTCCCTTCTCTGTTGTTGTTTACGGTATTGATCTGTTTGTTTTGATGGTCTTGTGTAGCCCACACTGGCCTTTAACTACGGACCCAAAGATGACTTTGAATTCCTGTTCCTCCTTGCCTCTGGGCCGAGATTACAAGTGTGAGCCACTATACTCAGATGTATATATTTCTTATAAACTATATTTGAAGCTCATGTACCCCACCTTTCATTTCCAAAAACATACTTATCACAAGGTCAGTAAGAACATCTCATACAAGCTCTCACACCAAGTGAACTAATTTACAGTCTACCTATAACGCAAAGGAAATAACATCTTGGGGAAGAAATGACACTGTACAGATTCAAGTAATAAATATGCATTCATCTTTTCTATACTGACTTTCAAGTTATTTGTTTTGTTTCAGAAACAAGATAAAAGGAACATCTCATTCTATAGAATATATTAGGTACTTCATGTAAAAAAAATACAAAAGTATTGTACATAATTTGGATTATATTTCAAAAATAATCAACTACAAAATTAAGTCCTTCTTTTAAGGAACGAATAATGAGGAGGATGTAATACTGCACATTATAAACTGCAGCTCTCACAAAGCAAAAGATGAGTGTCTCGAATGTTACACCAAAGACAAAAAACCTCTAGTCTTTACACACGGCTCTTCAAAAGGAGCATGAGACCTTCACATCCTATATGTTGCACATCAATAGAAACTAGAGTGTTGTTACAAATATCCTTTGAAATGTCAGTAAGAGAGATGTGCAGTGCATACGCAGAATATTACTGTGCCAATTTCTTTTAAATATTCACTTTGAGATAAGAAAGGCTAGAGAGGCCGGGCGGTGGTGGCGCACGCCTTTAATCCCAGCACTCGGGAGGCAGAGCCAGGCGGATCTCTGTGAGTTCGAGGCCAGCCTGGGCTACCAAGTGAGTTCCAGGAAAGGCGCAAAGCTACACAAGAGAAACCCTGTCTCAAAAAAAAAAAAAAAAAAAACCAAAAAAAAAAAAGAAAGGCTAGAGAGAAATTGTATCCACCAGATATTTTGTTGTAAAATAACCTCCTGCAATTGTCTCGTTTTGAAATTTAAATCTTACTATTGTTATAATTCTTTTAAAACAAACCTCACAGCTAAATATTGCTATGTCCACAGAATATAGAAATTTATGTCTAAATAGCATCTTAATCCAGAGGAATGAGTGTGACTTCTATCACAAACACTTGTGTGACACAGCCTTGCAGAGGGGGCAAGGCCAGTCACATACTTGCAATCCAGCAGATATTTTCATAGCAGAAGTCGTTCTGAATTTTTAAAAGTAAGTATAACTGCACTCTCATAACAAGTTTCTAATGTTCCTATCCTAATCAATGCCCAGTTACATATGTTTTCCACAACATGAGTTGAAGCTAACAGTATAAAACAGCAATCAGGACTCACAGAGCACACCAGGCACCTACCATGTCTTACAGAATGTCCACCTAAAAGTTCACAACAATGAACTTATTTATAAAAATTAAGATGTCCTCTAAATGCTAGTGGAAGGCTACACTACAGCCACTACTCTACAGATAATTTTCTTCTTCCTCTATCCCAAAAGCAGAAAATGCCCCAGTGATTTCTAGGCAAAGGGGAAGAGGTGGGAGAAGAATTGGAATCTGGTTAACATTTCCTATCTTTATGGTCAAAAATACTAGCCTTCAGGTTATTTGAAATGCAAAACTGCTTTTTATTCTCCTGTTTGGTATGTTAGATGACAGGCATCCTATCATTTCCCCACACGCTGTAATGTCACAGCTAAAATGAACCCAGCTAACCTAATGTGTGATTTTAAACAGAAACATTTTTTAAATATGAAGTAGAAATACAATAAAACATTAAAGCCAGATATAAAATGATTTCTGCTCTCACAGCACTTTGGAAACCAGCTCTGACTTTACTAGGTAAACAAAAAACGCTGATCCAAACAGAGTGCCTGAGCTTCTACCCTGAAAGCTAAGAGCGGCTTTCTCAGGACAGTGCTCTCACTGCTCCCTCTCCACCGCTCTGGACACTGAGAACAGCTTCAGGAAAACAGAAATTACAGCTTCTATAGACGAGAATACACCCTGCTCTGGAACACGTCTTTTTAAATTGTGAGTTTTCTTCAAGTTGGGACACTGTTTAGTAATATGACAAAGCAGTATACCAAAAACAAACAAATGTAACACTAACAGTATTGGCTTAGAAATCTAACTTTAAAAAATATAATGATTACAGGACAAAAATTCACTCATCTAACATGTCATTTAAAATAAATATAAGGGAAAAAAGCAAAGAAAAAAATAAAATAAATATAAGGTTTCATTTATTTTTAACATAAAATTAACATTTTAAATTAATGTCCACAAAATGATTTCCTAAAGATTTCCAATGTAAAAGCCATTTTTTAAATAAATACAACTTACTAATTATTGTTTGTCTCAAGTCTACCTTTTATGCAATAGATCAATAATACTTCTATCCATTTTGGAAGCTGAGATTTATTAACACTAATGAGCTGAAAATATATTAAATGGCCGCATATATAAAAGGAACACCCATGAACCACGGAGCGCCTTCTTCGGGCATCTTTCTAAATACAATCATGACACAATTCACCATGTTCAAGACAATTTTCAACCTTAACGTTCACAAAAAGAGAGCAACTTTAAATCCATGCTGAAATTCTTTAAAACATATCAAGAAATCTTTAAGACAACGCTCCAAGTTTGAGACTTTTTTCAGTTGATTTTAACCCAACTCAGTACAGAATGGCGTGGCAGACATTAACATGCTTTACGCTTCTCTATTAAAATATCTCAGAGCACTATAGTGAATATCAATTTCTGAATTTCAACGTCATCTTACCTGACCCGCTGAACTGACTGCTTCCCAGGGTCGTGGGTCTTGTTTTCCCACTGTTAACAGGTGGAGAAAACATCTGCAAAATAACCCAAATCTATCTGTTAGTCCTGAAATTCATCTATACTCCTTGCAAAGAAAAGTTCACCAACTATCATTAATCAGCTCCTTAATTTTCATAGAGAATTTGAAATAAAAATGGAAGCCACACTCAGACCAAGTGTGGCAATAACAAGTGATATTATTTACTAATACTTCTTGGGAAAACTGGTGACATCTGCAAAGAAAACCCAGCCACAGGCAAGACTCCAAGATAATTAAGTTTAAACAGTAAATTTTTACCCATGATCTTCACTTTGGCCCTAAGTGATTCTCATTACATTAACATTACTTAATAGCACTTGCGATCAGAATCATGTCCGATGAAATTACTACATACAGGAAAGATAATAACAGCTCTAACACAGCAGGTACTGGCCCTGCCTTCTAGGAGCAGTTAATGTTGAAATTCAAAACATTAGTAAGAAATAAGGGCAACGGGATCTGTGGCTTCACCTTTCATTTTTAAATCATTTTCCATATTACATATACACACCGCATATGCATAGTTAAAGTATTCAGCTCAGAAGACTGGGAATTCTAGCGCTAGGCTGGCTTTTCTGAAGCTGACACTTTTCAGGTACCACAAGCCACATGATGTCTTGGGGAGGGAAATACCGAGAAGAGTTTAAGAGAAAAAAAAAACAAAAACCTCTCTTTCATATAAAGTGTAAAATCCCTAATAATCATCAGGGCTAGGCAGTGAGTCAACCAAAGCTCATGATTGCATTGTTCTTCTTATAACTGGTTAAATCAAATGACCCCTCTGGCATTAAAGTTTGAAATCTGCAAGTCTAGACATTACATCAAAGTTCAGGTGTCCAACTTGGGGGAGCTGGACTCCAGCCCTCAGAACTATCGCTGAAAAGCAGACGGAGTTGGCCGCTGCCATGTCGCCTTCCCCCTTTCCTCCCTGGCTCGCTGTCTCGGGAAAGCTCAGCAGAACCCCAAAGATGCGGAGGAAAGCTCTCCTACCGCACTGAAGTCCAGCAGGTCGCTCAGCTCCTTGTCGGTCCCGATCGCGGCCATGCGCTGCTGCTGGGGATTCATCTTCAGCCACTTCTAGCAGGTCCTACGGCAGAGAAGACAAGCTGAGCCGCGGAGACCCGGAGGCCCGACGTGAGAGGGAAGAGCGTGGGGCAGCGCTCGGGCTTTGGGGGGACGCCGGCCGACACGCCAGACCCCCCACGCATCCCCACCGAGGGGGAGGGCAGAGGCGGGTGAGCCGGGGGACCGCTGAGCTGCGGGAGGGAACCCACGCGTGGCTCGGGGGCTCCCGCAAGTTTCCGAGGCGGCTCGGCTCCGGGGGGTCCCCCGAGGCGGAGTACGGAACGAGCCCGCGCCCGGCGAGGGAGGAGAGAGCGGCGGCGACCCGGAGCCCAAGTGACTCACCCGCTCGGCAACAATAGAGCTGACAAGTTGCGGGGAGCGCGCCGCTCCCAGGCCCGCGTCTGCGGCCCGGACGTCCCCGGCGGGGGGTCCCCGGGGTGGCGGAGAGAGCGCCCCACGCGCGTCCGCGCACGGCAAACTCCCGCCCGGCCTCCTCCTCCTCCCACTCGGGCCGCCCCGGCCCGGACTCGTGGAACAATGAGACGGGCTCGGCGGCTCCCCGGGCCCCCCGAGCGCCGAGCCCCGAGCGCCGCGCAGGCCGACCGCCGCTGCCCGGGGCCTGGACCCCGCGGCTCGCGCCTCCGCCCCGCCGCGGCGCGCCGCAACTTGGACGCGGCCCCCGGGCTCCGCGCCCTACAAAGGGACCCGAGTTCCGCGCGTCCCGCCCGCCGCCCGCGGTTACCTGCCGCCCGGGCTCTGCATCCAACCTCCCCGATTAAAGTTCACTTTGGCCGGGAGCGCGGGCTCAGGCTTTTTCCGCCCCCTCTCCGCTACCCCTCGCGCCGCCGGCGGCTCGGTGGCCTCGGGCCCGCGCGAGCGCTTGGGTCCGCGCGCGGCTCGGGCGGCTCTCGGGCTTGGCCGCCCGTGGCTCCCCCGGGCGGGCTGGCGGTCCCCCCGATAGAACTTGTGGGTCTCCTCAGGCGGACATTTTTTTTTTTCCGCTGAGGCGGCCTCAGCACCGAGCTCCGCTCGCCTCCGGATCCCTCCGCGCCTCCAGCGCGTCGGCTTAACCCCTCGCTGCCCGGCGCGCTCCCGCCTCCCGCGCCGAGGAAGTGGGACCGCGGAGGGGGCGGGGAGGCGCGGGAGGCGGGGCGGGGCGAGGCGAGGCGGCGGACGGACAAAGCCCGCGGCCGGCAGCGGGCGTCTCCTCGCGCTCGCGGCGCCGACGGGGACGGCGACGGGGGACGCGCGGGACGCAGCTGGCCGGCAGCTGGATTCGCCACCCGCAGCAGCCCCTTCCCGAGCTCCGCCACGCCGGACCCGGGGAGCTGCGCGGGGCCGCAGCTGCGGTGGGCGGACTCCGGGACGAGCGCGGAGCCCCTCGCGCCGCGCGAAGCAGCTCGCTCACCTGAGCGCGCCGTCCCACCTGAGCCCCCCGCGTGGGGACGGCGAGCTCCGGCCGGGGAGTGGCGCGCCCGGCCCCGTTGGTGCGACCGGAGGCAGGCTCGGGAAGTTAAGTCTTGATGAGCAAGTTCCCAACTTGGCCAGAGGGAGCCCCAGGAGAAGAAAGGAGAGGGTTCGGTCTTCCTGCGGGGAAGCTAGGCTGGGGTTGGGTGGGGGTCGGCGGGCGGGCGAGCGAGCGCCGAGAAGACCAGCCAGGCCCCAAGCAGAAGCAGCCCCGAAGGCGAGCATCCCAAGGCGGCACAAGTTGAAGAGAGCGGCCAACTCTGGGGGATCGGGACGGTCGGGAGGAGCCGCTGGCCTCGGAACTTCGTGTGAAGAAGATGGAGTCGTTCCTGTGACTGTGCTCAACCGAAGCCGCCCGACCAGAGGAGGAGAGTTGGGGCTTGGACGTGGGGCCTCCGTCTAGACGTGATTCCAGATCTGACCCCCCAAATCCATTCCCCAGGGGGCCCATGCATGCTCTGGCAACTTGTGGAGCGTGTGCCCCCCTCTTCAACAAAGTAGCGTCGTTTCACCTAAAAATATCAACACCATCCCACTGTGGCCTGCTACAGTGACTGCTTAGTTCATTGGAATAAAAATGAGAGGCAGTTTACTGAGGTCTTTGAGAAGTCTTTTGCATATGCTCACAATAATAAATAAATAAAATCTTCCAAACACAGGTCTATCCTGAATAAATGAAACAGAGGAGAAAGCCTTCCCAAACAGAGGTCCGGTACTTGGTGATGTTTCCAGTCTGAACCAAACAGTTCTGAGCCAGTCTCTCATTATTGATTAAATGAACAGGGTTTGGGTATCTGCTCTTTGTGATTTGGTTTGTTCTAAGTGAGACAAACAGCAATCAAGTTCACATGCCCACACAACAAAGACGTAAGCATCAAATGGGAAGTTTGATTAGGTAACTTGAAAGCCATATTTCTGTGGTAAGATTGACTAGTAAAATTAGCAAAAAATCTTGAGGGAAGGCGATGCCATAGAGCCATGCGAGACGAAAGAAGGGGCCTTATACTATTCACGAAACTATTTTAGAGGAAGTCACAGGACTCCCTCACTTCAATGAAAGATTGACTAGGGAAGGTTTTCATAACTTATGGCAAATACAAATTTATTTTGTGTGTTGATTTTGTCATCAGATTGGAAATTCTTTGAGGGTTGGGACTGACATGCACCTAACATTGTACCCAGCACAGTAGACTGGATGGTAACCTGAATTTATTTCTTCTGTTTAAAAATAGTTATTTAAGCCGGCCGGCGATGGCGCATGTCTTTAATCCCAGCACTCGGGAGGCAGAGCCAGAAGGATCTCTGTGAGTTCGAGGCCAGCCTGGGCTACCAAGTGAGTTCCGGAAAGGCGCAAAGCTACACAGAGAAACCCTGTCTCAGGAAAAAAAAAAAAAAAAGTTATTCAATATGTAAATGTATTGCTGTACATGTAGATTTAATTTTTTAAAAGGAGAGCTGGAATTTTGAAATTAGAAGATGAAATTATCTTCATGCCTTCATAAGGTCTATATGTGTGTATATGTGTTTTAAAAGAGGAATAATATTTCTAATAATGAATGGCCAGTGATATTCCTGACAAATATGGAAGACTCAATATTAAAAGTGGTCAGCAGAGCAAGATCCAGGTCAAAAAAAAAAAAAAAAAGTGGAGCTTTAACACAGGGCAGTGTTGGCACACACGCCTTTAATCCCAGCACTCGGGAGGCAGAGGCAGGTGGATCTCTGTGAGTTCGAGGCCAGCCTGGGCTACAGAGTGAGATCCAGGACAGCAGGGCTGTTACACAGAGAAACCCTGTCTCGAAAAACCGAAAAAAAACAAAAACAAAAACTGGAGCTTTAGGGCTGGAGAGCTGACCCAGTGGGTAAGGTGCTTGTTGCATAACCTGAGCTGGTGTTTTGTTTTGTTTTGTGTTTTTTGACCACCTGAGTTCTATCCCTGGAAACCACATGGTGGGAGAAGAGAACCAACTCCCAAAGCTGTCCTCTGACTTCCATATGCACTCTATGGTATATTCATGAGTAAACACTCGCGCACACGCGCACACACACACACACACACACACACACAAAATAAATAAATGTTAAAGATTTAATTAGAATTTCACATCATTTATTACATTATTTATTGACTATGCCAGACAGAGCTAGAATTCTATTGAGAATCTGAGAAAGAACTAGCAACACAAATTCCATGCTAATAGTACTGATAAGTTAATATCAACAAATGAATATTGAAAAAATATTTAATAAACATTTCTTACATCAAAGCATGGTGCTAAATGCTTCTGGAGCCAAAAGTCCAAAATCGACCCTGTCCTCAACAAGATTATAATTCAAAAGCTTCTTACCTCGCTGGAATTCTATCAGCATGGCTTCCGTCCCAGCTCTGCACACAAACACATATACATTTTATAAACAAGCCTGGAGTTATCCTGAGAAACATTCACCGTCAAAAGAAAAGGCGGCTAAAGCAATGGGCTTTTGTTTCCTTGGGAGATTAACTTGACCTTGGCCCTTTTTAGAAGAGGATTGCTCTAGACAGCTCAGGAGAAGAGAGGAGAGCTACTCAAGTCAAGCACTAAGTGGGTATAACAAAATGCTATTGGACGAAGTGACCGGCCTCCTAGTGCTTCTGAGATGCAGGGTTTATGCTCATGAACTCTTGTAGCTGTCTGCTCTGAGGGGGAACAGCTTACTCCATGAACAAACAGAAACATTTTGTTGTTGTTGTTGTTGTTTACAAGACAGTTTCTCTGTAGCTTTTGCGCCTTTCCTGGAACTCACTCTGTAGTCCAGGCTGACCTCGAACTCGCAGAGATCCACCTGCCCCTGCCTCCCAAGTGCTGGGACTAAAGGCTTGCACCGCCCAGCAGAAACAATTTTATGTAACAATTTAGTAATACCTTCACTTCATGGCACTCCTCCCGTGGACTAACTAGAATGTGGGATTTTTCAAGCTATTGTCATATGGATTACACAAATCACCATCAATGTGCTCATTTTTTCTATCAGAATCTCCCACCTTCCTGAGTGTTGGTAATAAACAATGTATCTTCTCTCTGAAGGCTACTAAGTTAAACTAGGTGTCTAGTCCTTACAGGTATCATTTATACTCATTATTTAAACCATCTGGATGCCTTATACAAATGTTGTTTCCAGACTTAAGGAGAAAGCAGGGTGGGTAGTGAGTAGAAACCCCATACATGAGAAGCTGAGGCCAGAGGAGGTCAGCCTGAGCTAAAGACCCTGAATCAAAAGGGGGGCGGGAGGGGATTACTTGCTTAGTTGGCTTTGGAGACTTGGTGTACAGTATAGGCTGGCCTCAGAATTCCCCTTCCTTTTGCCTCTGCCTCCCAACTACCAGGATGGGAGACATATGTCCCCACACTAGGCCAAGCCCAGATGTGAGGAGATCCTAATTGTCCATCTTACATTCAATGCTTTTTACTCCCACAGGGTTCTTTCATCTATATTTCGTAAAATATCCATTCAAATCAAAATCAGAACCAATTCAGACATCAGAAAAGAAAAATAAACCAAATGCTCTCTGATACTTCGTCATACATTGCAGTTTCAACAAACACTTGTTGAAAAGTTGGTGGTTAGGGCAGGAGGGTTGCCTCGGCAGTTAAGAGCGCTTTCTAGTCTTGCAAAAGACCTGGGTTCTGGTCTCCACAGTCTCTTCCCTACTTCATGCACTCGTGCAAATATCACTTTCTACAAAAGAAAAGCCTGCAAATGCATTTTCTACAAAGATGACCGACAGGTTCCTGGCGGATAGTGGGAATATGTCTAGTAAGTCAACATTGACATTCACATTAACTGAGTGTTATGCTAAGGCTCCCAGCAACCGATTTGACTTCCAGAATCCTGCACCACCTTTCCATTTTTCTCAAGATTAGAAGATCCTGTGCCTTGTATGCTGATCAACCCAAAAGCAAAGCCCTAAGACCCGGCATGGGGCACCTGTTTATGGAGCCGCTTCCTTGTGGCCTCTTGGCTTTTCTTAACTTTTCCTTTTCCTTCCCCCTTATCTCTTTTCAGACACTAGCCAAAAGTCTAAGGGTGCTTTCTAGACATGTTAGACTTTCTCACTTTCTCTGACACACCGCTCCCCTGCTGCCATGAAGCTGCTTGCTGATGGTGACTGACCTTTGACCCTACTCTCTTGTTTTTTTAACGCGCCCACTTTCTTAAAAGCATGTCTTGCCGGGCGGTGGTGGCGCACGCCTTTAATCCCAGCACTCGGGAGGCAGAGCCAGGCAGATCTCTGTGAGTTCGAGGCCGGCCTGGTCTACAAAGCGAGTCCCAGGAAAGGCACAAAGCTACACAGAGAAACCCTGTCTCGAAAAACCAAAAAAAAGCATGTCTCTTCCCTTTCTCCGGCTCCTTCCTCTCTAGCAGCTGCAAGAACACCTTGCCTGCCCTGTTGTTTTTCCCTCAAACGCTAATAAAATTGCCCTTAAACTAGTTGGGAGGAGGGGCACACACCTTTGAACCCAGCACTGGGAGGCGGAGGCAGGCGGATCTCTGAGTTCCAGGCCAGCCTGGTCTACAGAGGGGAGTTCTGGGACAGCCAGGGCTACACCGAGAAACCCTGTCTCAAAAAGCAAACAAACAAACAAAAATTGTCCTTAGGCTATAAACAAACAAGACGAGGACATGGTAAATTCCTGAACTATAAGCTCAAGGCCAAACCACGGCACTTTTTATTTTCTTCCTGTCCTCGTTCTTCTTTGTCTGGAGATTGAGCTCGCGAGTGCAAGCCCAGGGCTCTGCCACCGAGCACACCTCCAAGGCCTGAACAGACCGCTCTGCAGGGAAGTTCACCATTACCTGTTCCTGTCTTCTCACTCAGCTTCTGATCATCATAAACACTGTGATGCCTTCTTCTTAAATAGGAGCGGATACCCAAAGACTTTCAGACTTCTGAGGGAAGCATTCTCATGGAAGACAGGAAACAAAGTGACAAAGACTGGTACAAATGGACAGCACAAAGAAAAAGAGGAGGCAGGGTGTAGTCTCTGTGTGTTAAGAGAACTGCAATCATGAAACAAAATTAGGCAGAATTGGTTTTTTAGGAAAACAAGAAAGTAAAGAGTATTGAGAATACAATATGGATTCTCCAGAGGACCAGAGTTTGCTTCCCAGGACAGCTCACAACCACCTGTAACTCCATCTCTAGGGGATCTCTTCCTGCCTCCCTTAGCACCAGAATGCACATGGCATCCACACAGAGGGACACATAAATAAATAAAAATAAATAAATCCTTGAAAAAAAAAAAAAAGCCAGCATTGGTGGCGCACGCCTTTAATCCCAGTACTCAGGAGGCAGAGGCAAGTGGATCTCTGTGAGTTCGAGGCCAGCCTGGGCTACGGAGTGGGTTCCAGGAAAGGCACAAAGCTACACAGAGAAACTGTGTCTCAAAAACAACAACAAAACAAACAAACAAAAAGAGTATTGACTTATCTTCCAGAGGACCAGGGTTCAATTCCCAGCGTCCACATGGTGATTCAGAACCACCTACAAGTTACCGGGGATTCGTCCCCCATCTTCTAACCTCCACTGAGAATCAGGCATGGAAGAGGTGTACAGATATATACATGCAAGCAAAACATAGATACACATAATATAAAAAAATTAAAAATTGTAAAATGTCCACAATATATAAAGACAGATGTACATAAAAGCATGTCATTAAGAAAAAATGTATGTCTCAGGAAAGAAGGAAGGAAGGAAGAAAGGGAGGGAGGGAGGGAGGGAGGGAGGGAGGGAGGGAGGGAGGGAGGGAGGGAGGGAGGGAAAGGGGAGCACAAGGCAAAGTAAAGTGGAAATCTTCAGTTCCACATCCTGAGCCATGCTTGATCTCGGAAGCTAAGCAAGGTTGGGCCTGGTTAATACTTGAATGGAAGGAAAGATCTTCAGCCTTCCAAAGGGAACACAAAGGAAGACAAATTACAAAGGACTGAAAGTCTAAAATGGACACACAGCATCTTTGTCACCTGGAAACTAATCAGAAATGCTCTGACTGAGTCTGAGGTGGGGCTCCCTGTGATCTGGTGTGTGCTAGAGCTGGAGACTCTGTCTCTATAGTAGGAGCCCTGAGACTACAGGGAGAATAATGGAGTTGAACTACCAGGTCATATTTACCTTAAGTAGATGGAGGCCACTAGCAAGAGCACTTAACACGATCCCACAGTGCAGACAGGAATACAAGTGCATTTGGATTAACCAAATGGCTGGTAAAAAGCCAAAGTTATTGCTGTTGGAAAGAAAAGGGGCAATAGTTTGGCCCTTATGACATCTGAGATCACATAATGCTTTTTTTTCTTTTACAAGTCATTGCTATTTCACATACAATCAGTCCATTAAAGTCAATTTGCTGTTTAACATTCACTATGGAAATACATAGTCAGCACTCTCAATGTGTATATACATCTGCCTCAGCTAAGAAGTCTTCAAGGGTGACGGCTCTGATTTTCTTTTGTATTATAACATATCTTGGGGCCTTGGAAAGAAGGTTCAGCAGTTATGAGTCAATACTGCTCTTGCAAAGGACCTGAGTCTGCTTGCCAGCACCCTATGGGTTTGTAGATGTAACCAACCGTCTTATTAAATAAGAAACACAGAACCAATGCAAAGAAGAAAGCCAAGAGGTCAGAGCTAAGAGCTAAAACCTTACCCTTCCTCCTGCGGTGGTCCTACCTCTCCAAACCAGAACTACTTCCTGTGTGTCTGTCTTTTTATAGTGTTTCTGTTCTGCCTTCTCATTGGTTGTAAACCCAACCACATGACCGCCTCGTCATGGCCTGTCTGTATAGACCTCCAGGTTTTCTATGATTGGTATTGAGATTAAAGGCATGTATATCCAATACTGGCTGTATCCCTGAACACACAGAGACTTAACTAGCTCTGCCTACCAAGTACTGGGATTACAAGCGTACGCCACCACTGCCCTGCTTTCCTATGGCTTGCTAATAGCTCTGACCCCCGGGCAACTTTATTTATTAACATACAAATAACATTTTAATACAAATAAAATATCACCATATGTGTTGGTTCAGAACTGCCTGTAACTCCAGCTCCCAGGGGATCCCACACTTCTAGCCTCCTCAGACATCAGCATTCATATGTGTATGTATGTTTAAAAGGAGCCTGGTCTGGTCTACACAGGGAGTTCTAGGACAGCCAAGGCTACATCATGAGACTGTCTCAAAACAAGCAAATTAAAAAAAAAAAAATCCTTTCCAATGTCAACAGCCCCTTAGTATTTTTTACTAATTAGATAAGAATTGTATTTTCAATGCAAGTTACTCTCTCTTGAAGTTCAGTTCCCTGGGTCATTTGAACTGGTTTGATTGACTTAATGTTTTAAATTGCACTTAATAATCCAATGGTTCTCAACCTTCCTAATGCTGTGACCCTTTAATTCATCAAGTGTGGTGATGCCAACCATAGGATTATCTTGTTGCTACTTCATAACTGTAATTTTACTACCGTTATGAGTTGTAATGTAAATATCCAATATGCAACATTGGGGGGTCACAACCCACAGGTTGAGAACTCTTGTAATAATCCATGCTTTCTTTTTAGAGAAGTGAAGGAACAAGTGTCCTCACATTCCTCAGGAATGTTCCATCTTGGAACTCTTCATTGGATTTCCAATTTCACCACACCAGCATGTTTATGCGATTATACGTGAAATTTTGGTGATTGGCACATTCTTCTCCAAATCCATTTACTAAAATTTTTCCAGTTTTATTTGCATTATAAGCCTACAGGGTTATTTTATTGTTTCTAATCTTTCAATGTATCACCTTAAGCCTTTGAACTATATTCAGGAGTATGATAAAAAGAACACTATAGAAAATTTTACATCTCTTTTTAGAACAAAGATCAGGTTTTATTTTGTCATTATTATTTTGTGGGTGTATGTGCACATCCATGTGGGTGCACAGGTATGTTTGTGCATGCATACATGGAGGCCAGAGATCAACGCTGGCTGTTGCTCCTTACATACCATGCATCTCCTCTGGGACAGCATCTCTCACCTGAATCTGGGGTTCACTGATGCACATCGGCAGGCCAGCCAGTGAGCCCCAGAAATCTGCCTGTCTCCACCTCCACAGAGTTGGGATAGCAGACACACACCACCACACCTGGCTTTTTATGTGCATGCTGGGGTCCAAATGACGCTCTCATGCTGTTTGGCGAACACTGACTGCCCCATCTCTCCAGCCCGCTGATGTCTTTCCTGTTACAGACACTGACTTCCTCTAGAATTGGGAATGAAAGTCAGGTAATGGCGGAGGGAACTGACTTATGGCTTGTCGGATCTTTGGCTACTCTCTTCCTCTTCCATTTGTCTGCTGGGGTCCATACTTCCCAACACTTCACAAAGAATGCTTCGTGGTACTAAATGTTCTTTGCTCTGTAAACCCGTAAAGTCGCCTTTCGTCTTTACCTAACACATGAGCCACAGATAAAGTGAAAACGGAAGCACTGGCTAGTGTCTAGGATGTGCTTTCATCAATAAGTACTTGATCAATAAGTGTAGCGTTTTATTTCCCTTTTCGCCACGATAGTTTTCCTAGAAATGTAGCTTCATTGCATTCATTTCTTGAATCAAAACAGCTCTGATTTGTTTTCCCAGTGAGTTCTGAAAGAACAGAAGCCCTAATCTATAAGGGAAAAAAAAAATCTGAAACTTGGCTCTCCCCAAGTGCTCTTGTATTGACTTATGTAACTGTCAGTCACACTTCATTGGAGCTCACAATGCTAATGAGAAATCAAAATCATACGCATATCCCCACAGGATCTGTTATCTTCTCTCAGAGAAACAAGGGTCTCTTCACCACACATCAGTCTTCTGTCCCTGACCATCTCAAAGAGTATTGGTGCCAGAAGGACAGAGCACAAGAATGTTGATGGCCCATCAATAATATCAACTGTGTTGCTTTTAGCTCCATCTGTGGAACAGAACTGATTTATAGAGAGGTACACACAGAGAAAGAGAACTGTCTGAAACACTGGGCTAATTAGCATGAGCTAATAGGTAAGACCTGAGACCCCGGGGGTGGGGAAGAGGACTTATACTCAAGTGAAAGCTAGTTGTCTGCACTGCAGCACAATCTTCTTAAAACTGACTCACTCCATGTGTCTAAATGGGTCCACGATTTTTGGTTATTCTCTTAATTAAACAGATACAAAAATTTACACACAGTGGACAGACTGTGCAAATGACAGAGCACATAACAGAATATTCATGAAAGAGACTTAAAACGGCTAATATGCATCTTCAGCTATCAAAGAAACAAAAGCAAAATGAGAAACATGCTAATAAGAATTTTTGTAGGGGCTGGAGAAATGGCTCAGCAGTTAAGAACACTTGCTGCTCTTACAGAGGAGCCGAGTTCAGCTCTCAGCACCCACATGGAGAGCCTCACAGCTGCCTGTAACTCCAGCTCCAAGGGATCAAATGCTTTCTTCAGGCATCCATATGCACATCCACAAACTCATAACACACACACACACACACACACACACACACACACACACACACGAAATAAAATAAAACAAACCTTAAAATAGAAAAATATTTTTGAAACATCAGATGATGGGGGGTATAACTTAGTGAGAAAGCACTGGCTAGCATGCACAAGGCCCTAGATCAAATCCTTAGCCCTACAAATAATAACACGAATAAACAAACAAATAAATAAATAAATAATAGGAAACAAAATGATCAACGCCGATGAAAAACACACACGGACATTGCTGAATTGGATGAAGATCAAGAATTAGTAAAATTCGCAATGAAATTATACACATATTTGTACATCAAAGATTTTTTTTTTTAATTATGTGTGTGTGGTTGGAAATGTGTGAGAGAGTGAAGGTGTTTGTGGAGGCCAGAGGCATCAGATTCCCCTGGAGTTAGAACTACAGATGGTTTTGAACTGCTTGGCATGGGTGCTGGAAACTGATTTCCAGTCTCTGCAAGAGCAAATACATCCTTCACCTATCTAGGATGGTACTTGCAAATAACACACTAAACAGTGGCAATGAGCACGGTATAAAGCCTCTGGAGGCTAGGGAGGAGGGAAGGTGCGCATGTTTAGTCACTAACATTTACCAGTCCCTAAGGATATTCTATTTCTTGCGACTGTAATCCCTGGATGTGTCATCATCAGCCAAGAAAATACGATAAGGCTTGGTGAGAGGACGCTGAAGTGTATGGCAAGTGACTCTTATAACTACACAAAGAGTTATGAAATGAAAGTCACTCCCAAAACTACCCCAAATGTCCTATTTGGCTGGTTGAATTAGATGGTTAAACATTAAAGCGAATTAAACTACCTTCTAAATAGATGCAATCGGTATATGTTTTATAGCAGTTTTCTATAATTTCTTAATGTGATGTTCTTTTTATGTACTTATTTCTTAATTATGTGCATGTGTCACGTGACGGTATGTGCATGTGAGTGCCGTGCCAGTGCCTGCAGAGACCAGAAGCATCAGATCCCGTGGAGCTAGAGTTGTTACGGGCCTTTGCGAGGCACCCAAGGTGGGTTCTGGGAACCAAACCTGGGTCCTCTGCAAGTGCAGCAAATGCTTTTAACCACTGGGCCATCTCTCCAGCCCCCTGGGGTGTGGTGTTTTTTAATCTGATTGATATAAAGCACTATCTGTCTCTTTCCCAGAGAATTGCAAACCACTTTTTTCTAAAACTCTTGGGCATAGGTAACAACATGTTTTTAAGATTTATTTTTATTCTGTGTGCATAGGTTGTCTGGACGTATGCCCATGCAAGTGCATGCAGTGTTCTTGGAAGCCAGAAGAGAGTATCAGATTCCTGGAGCTGGAGTTACACACTGTGAACTGCCATGTGGGTGCTGGGAATCAAACTCCGGTCATCTGGAAGAGCAGTCTTAACCACTCTTAACCACTGAGCCAACTTCTCTTTAGCCCCCAAGCAACTCCTTTCTTTAGGAAGAAGATAAAATTCTAATAGTCTCAAGACTTAAGCCAGAAATGACTGCCATCATTTCCTTCCCTTACTAGTTTATAGTCTAATTCTGTAAAATAAACATGTTATTGATCAAAACTCTTTAAGTTAAATTACTTGCAATTCATGGGTGTATTTTATTATTTTCCAGAAAAGGATTTCTTAAAAAAAAAAAAAAAAAACAGTAATTGCCAAGAGAAAGCCAAAAAGGGAACCTCAGACTGGAACAAGTAATGGCCCTACTGTCCCTGAGAAAACAGGGAGAGAAGGTGGTACCTACAAAAATATGAAACACTTCATGAATTTGCATGTCTTTTGTGTGCAGGGCCCACGCTACTCTTCTCTGCATCGTTCTGTTTTTACTAGGTGTATTTTAAAAACCCTGGGCTAGCCGTAGCTCAGTCAATGAAAAGTGCTTGCCTTACAAGCCTAAGCCCCTGAATCAGATCCCCAGAACACATACAAAGAAGGTGGTGATCCCCAACACTGGGGAGGTGGAGACAGGCAGATCCCTGGAGCTTGCTGGCCAGCCATGTTAGCGTCCTCGGTGAGTTTCAGGCCGAGAGACGCTGGCTCAAAACAACAGCAACAAAATGGAGGACGGCACCTAAAGACAAACCGGAAATGTGTCCTCTGGCCACACACACACCAGGCCTCACTCTGCATTCACCCTTCAAATGAAAAGGAGTCACAAGCACGAAATGCTTGAGCAGAATTCCAAGTGGGCTTGAAACTGCCATTCCATGTTCAGCTTTCATGAAACTTAGGGTCTCCTAGGTCAAAACAGAACACTGATATCAACACATTCTTGTGGCCAATTAACATCCCTTTCTTTTTACTCATTTGTGTTAATTACGGGGAAAAGGTTTGGTGAGTGAATACAGCTGTCAGATAAAATACAGGATGCTGATTTAATTTTCAGTTTCAGAAAGAACAAATTTTAGTAATAAGAATGCCCCCCAATACTCCAAGGAACATTATCTTCTTTTTATTTTAACTTCTTCCTTCCTTCCTTCCTTCCTTCCTTCCTTCCTTCCTTCCTTCCTTCCTTCCTTCCTTTCTTTCTTTCTTTCTTTCTTTCTTTCTTTCATTTTGAGACAGTCTCACTAGGTAGCCCTAGCTGGCCTAGAACTCACTATAAGCTTAGGCTGGTCTTGAACTCCCAGAGGTCCGCCCAGCGCTGCCTCCCAAGTGCTAGGATTAAAGGCATGCACCAGTATGCCCAGCTTCCAAGGAACATTCTAATTTTAAAAATTATTTCTTGTTTATCTCAAATTTAACTGCATTTCCTGTATTAAACACAGTTCTGTGGATGAGCAGAACACAATGGTAACTGATTTTTGAGAGTTAAAAAACCCGCATGTTCCATAACAGAACATTTCTCAAACTTCGTAAGGCATTTGGGTATTTATTAGCTGGCAGGTCCTACTCCTGAAGCTCTGGAACAGACCCCCCAGATTCTGCCCTTTCTTCTGTGTGTATAAACACACACATACACATACACACACACACACACACACACACACACACACACACGTGCAGGTGGAGGCCATGGGTCTACCTTAGGCATCGATCCTGAGATGCCATTCCCTTGGGCTTTTTGTCTTGTCTTGTTTTTGTCTTTGTTTTGGAGGTTTGGGTTTTTATTTTATTTTACATCATTATTATTATTACTTGAGACAGGGTCTCTCACTGGCCTGAAACGAGCCAAAGAGTCCCAGGGATCTACCTGTCTCTGCCTGGCCAGTGCTGTGATTACATGCCTGCGCCATTATGCCTGACTTCTTTTCTATGGAGGTGCCGGGGAACCAACACAGGTCTTCATGCTTACATAGCAAGCGTTTGACCAACTGCACTATCTCCCCAGCCCAGACCCTCCATTTCTAACCAGCTTCCAGGTAATTTTCTGGGACTGGTCCATGGACCTCGAGTTGTGAATGGCTATAATACATACCAGTTTAGGAGGTGGAGGGATTTTATTTGTTGGTTTGTTTTGTGGCCCGGCATCTGAATTCTTTGAGCTTGGAGAATTCATTGAACATGTGGGTCTTGAAAAGCAATGGTAGAAGTTGTATATTTACTCTCTGTACCATCCTTCCTTGCAGCCTAGACTTAGGTAAACAGTCTCCCTTTCCCTAGTCAGGAGCACCTGCCTGGCCTCCGCAGGAACTAGGAACACAAAGGAAAACGCCAGCCAGCCTTCTCTCTTGCAACAGTGCACTTATGCCCAGATTGAGTTCCTCAAATCGTGCTGGATTAAAAAGCAGAATCTAGCACGTTCAGCAACCCTCTCATTGGGTTCCTTCGGTTCCTGCTTTATGGGCATGGTTCTTAGCTGTCCAGCTTTGAACTTGATTCTCAATCTTCAGGATTGTGTGAGTGGCCCAACTCCTTAGCTACTAAACTAGATAGAACTGTTTGTTTTTGTTGTTGTTGTTGTTGCTTGAAACTAAGAACTCTGATGAAAGCCAAAGGATCTGCCAGAAGCCACCCAGCTTGTGACCTGGCAGTTGGGGTACTTCAATTCCAGGAGGTCAAAACTTAGGATGAACTCTGTCTCTGGGAGAGCGGCAATTCTGAGAGAAGGGAAATATCTTGGTGAAAGGGGATCAATTTGCTGACGTACCTCTCCTTAGCAGCCAGGTTTCTGACTAAGACTTCTGTCTCTATAGGATAGATTAATATGCTGTCACTAACTACTTGCATGACTGAGTAAATCAGCTTTTATCAGCTCCAGTTCCCTGTCAATCGGGGCCAAGACTACATGTTCTATTGCATTTGTTCACACTGTATCAAAATTATTGGAGTTTTATTGAGGTGTTTACATACAACTTTTATTCATTTCAATCAATTTTAGTGTGTCTATCAAGCTGTGCAGCCATTATAGTAGTCTTGTTTTTAAAAAATTATTATCAAGCCAGGCGGTGGTGGCACATGCCTTTAATCCCAGTACGCAGGAGGCAGAGGCAGGCGGATCTCTGTGAGTTCGAGACCAGCCTGGGCTACAGAGTGAGTTCTAGGAAAGGCGAAAAGTTACACAGAGAAACCCTGTCTCGAAAAACAAACAAACAAACTATATATATATATATATATATATATATATATATATATATATATATGTAAAATCAGTTCAATAGGACCCCTCTTAGCCATTTACAGTTAATCCCTGTATCCCTCTCTAGCCCAGGTAGCCAACCTTTTGTCATGGCATTTTTTTTTTGTCATGGCATTTTGTCATGGCATTTTTTTTGTCATGGCATTTTGTCATGGCATTTTGACTTTTCTGAATATTTTATTTAAATAGATTCATATAACCATAATTAAGTGCCAAACTAGTTTTTTTTTGTTGTGACTTCCCCAAATTTTCTGTAATGTATAGCACAGTATTTTGCACAGTAGGTATATGAAAACAGAATCAGACAGCAACAACAGAAACCCAGTGTTGATGAGTTTACTGTCGTGAGGATCGATAAATCCACCCTTGCTCTGCAGGTGTGGTCCATAGGTCAACATGGTCTTCACTCAGGACATGGTTAGAAATGTACTCTAGTTGACCATCCCAGATTTTGTGAATCAGAATCTTTATTCTTCTTACAGATCTTTAGACAATTAATTCAGGGTCTCATTTAACTCTGAAAATATTGCATTAGACATAAGCCCCATAAGGGCATGGGCTATGTGTGGCACATGGTACCTACATTACCATGTTTGTTGAATGAATACATGAATGCTGATACACACGAAAGCAGAAGCATATATATACAAGATTGCCAAAGAACAAGAATATGCATTTTTGGCTTGACTATGACTTGAATCCCTTAAAAAAAAAAAAAGTTTGGACTGGCACTTCATAATACCAGCTTATATAATGAGGCAAGTGTATTTATTTTTTTAAACCTGAAGGGCACAGCCATGAGGAAAACCTACCCTCAGACTAAAAACATAATGGAGTATTAACTGAAATGGACTTCATGGATTTATTAGCATGACAATTCATTATGGAACATGTTACTACTGAAGATGGACAGCTTATTGCCGTTCCATCTCCTGTAAGAGATCAAACCTCGGTTACAGCTAAGATGCCAGAGTCACCCTTCAGGAGACAGGACGGGAGATACTGTAGCGTTCTCGAGCATCAGAGCTCCAACAGGAAAAATGCAGCTAGCTTTCTCTTTACAGTTTTCTGGTGTCAGATATTTTAATTTATTCATTCAATCGTTTTTAAAGACCACCAAACATTTATCAAGATTGTCACTCCCTGACAGGTGCTGAGCCATGCTGCCTGATGGATCGCCAGGTATAATATTCTCGAGGAGTTTCCGATCAGCTCAGCAGCGATAGCATTTTAACCACACTGCCTCACGAAAGACTTCTTCCCGTGTATGAATCCATGCAGGTTAAAATCCTAAAGTGTTAATAACATTAAACCACGTGAGGTATACTTAAGAAACTTGTTGAAAGGATCAGTCTGTGTCCCCCGATATATCCATTCTATATCATCGGCATAGAACAGGGAGCCCTCCGATTTGGCGTTGCTCTGTAGGACAAGACAGAGATGCACTGCTCATTTCCCGTTTGCTCTTCCGGGCCCTCTTTTCATCTCACTTGCCCTGCTGTCTGCGGGAAGCTGGGTTCTGCAGAGTCTATTGCTAAAGCCCTCTGGTTTCTGATTGGGTTTAGCTCATGGGAGGTTCCAAGAGAAGTTGAGAAGATAGAGGAAAAAGACAAATGTTTTTTCCCCAGTCCTTTGCTGGACCACATTTGGCAGTTGGCTCCATTTCTCTATTTATAGTCACAGCTCTTGTCAGACATCTCCTTCCCAGCTACAGCGTCTCCTGGATTCCACTTAGAGCTCTCTTCCCCATTCCTTCAGGCTTTATGCCTCCCAGGCTGCCAGTCATTAAGAGCTTTCCCATTCCTTGTGGATTCCTTCAGCCCTCCCCACACTTCTGGAAACTGTTCCTTTCTTAGGCTACCTTTACCTCTTTTACTGTGCCCTCTCTAGTAATATAAGGAGAAACAGCAGTCAGCTAGTCTCCAAGGTCTGCCTCCTGGGTTGGCACTATTAAGACAGAATGGTGTGAGAGCCGGCTCCGGGGACACTGACTGTCCAGCTAAGGAGGGAAAACCACCACATTGGGAAATGGACATCGGCATCTAGTGAGACACGGCTGTTTTTCTGTTTGTTTGTTTGTTTTTGTTTTGCCGCTCAGTGTTTATTCACCCTTTTCCTGAGAACCATGGTCTGGTTTTTCTCTCAGTGTCTTTTAGGTGGTGTTGAATCCTCGCTTAACAATATAAGTAGCCATGCAAATCAGCTCTGATACCCTGGGTTGTTCCGTGTGTCCTAATCGGAGCCGGCGAGTGTAAGAAGAGACTATCACTGGCACCCGCAGCACACTGATGTGTACTCTTCCACTGAGATTGCTAACAGTGAGGATTATGTGAACTGGAGCTGCCAGGAGCCACCACATGGAGCCTGCGAAGGAAGCCAAGTCAGAGCACAGTGCCAAGAGAGGAAAAGGAATAAAATTCTAATGGCATTGCTTATGCCCTTGAAGCAAACAACGCCTTAAGTTAAATATATCACTGGATTTTTTTTTTTTTTCAGTTATGTGAGTCGGTTGCCAACATTTCTCGCCCCCCAAAGCCAGTTTGTAGTGTGTCCTTTCATTTTGTCACTTGCAATTAAGATATGTCTAAACGATTCATCAATTGGTATCAAGAGTGGGGATTAGTAGAGGAAAAATTCAAACTATTGAACTGGTTGGTCCAGAAGAGACTTCATCTATACTGAGCTTGGACTTCAATATAGCAAAGCAATAGGTTAAATCAGTACCTACTGTACTCTGGGATTCAGAACATGTGCCTACCAAGCATTAAATATAAAAGGAATTGTTGTATAAAGGTTAGAGTCTAGAAAGCATCAGGTTTTACTTCCTACCTTTAATAAGGCCCTATGAGAGAGTTAGATTTAAGATTGGGGTTGATTTACCTAAGGCGGAGAAGAAATCACTTGGTAATGAGTGACTATTTTTTGCTTACAGAGTAAAATAAAAGTGACAGAAATTTCAATAATCTGGGGCCCTCAAGGACTGGAGCAGCCCTAAAAGAATGCCAAACTGTCCTCAGGCAGAAAGCAAATTAGAGGCCCCCAAACTAGGAGACTCCCCAGGTCTATTGCTAAAAGACGGAAGTAGTAATAGCATCTAGAGTCAGGACGGCAGCTTGACCAGCAGCGGACACTCCGCTCTGGGTTCTCCCTAACGGAACTGGTCACATGCAAATACCGGAGGCCTAAGACTTCAAGCTGTACTGTAAGAGGTACACTAAGTCTAGATAGCAAAGGCCGGCTACTCACACCGAACATACGTACCACGATGGGAACTGCTGATGCTTGAGCACTAAAGCGTGGTGGATACAGAGGCCTCACTTTAAAAGAGTCTAGTGTCTTGCTGGAGGGATGGCCAGAGGTTCAGAGCACTCAATGCTCTTGCAGAAAATCAGGGTTTGTTTCCCAGCAGCCACATGGCTGTTAACCCCCATCCATGACTCCTCTTCTGGCCTCCGCAGGCATCAGGCATGCAAGTGGTACACAGACATACGTGCAGGCAAAAAAACGCATGAAATAGAATAAAAATAAAAGTTTAATGACAGAGTTCTTGATCACCATTTTCTTCCAAGTTACATTCACTGCAGCCAGAAGCTAGGAAAAGATTAGGAAAGGCTAACTTAGCTATTGTCACACATGTATTTGAGTGTGTGTGTGTGTGTGTGTGTGTGTGAGAGAGAGACACTTGTGGAGGTCAGAGGACAATTTGTAGGAATCTAAGTTCCAAGGACTGAATTCAGGTCTTCAGTCTTGGCAGTAGGCACCTTTCCTCATTGTGTCTGATTCTTAAACGCACTGGGTAAAAGTGACAATCATCACTTCCAGTGGAGATAATCACATGACTCTATAAGATTAACCTGAGACCAAGAAATGTAGTTCCTGGGTAGATGGATACTTAACAGCAACAATTCTATACAGCAGAAGGAGATCACAACTGTTTTTGGTAAAAAACTAATTATTTTTGTCAAAGTGAGCATTGGTTTTACTTTTTGTTTGTTTTTGTTTTGTTTTTAGAGACAAGGTTTCCTCTGTGTAACAGCCCTGGCTGTCTTGGAACTTGCTCTATAGACCAGGCTGGCCTTGAACTCACAGAGATCCACCTGCCTCTGCCTCCTGAGTGCAAGGATTACAGGTGTGCACCACCACCGCCCGGCTGTTTTTTTTTTGTTTGTTTTTTTTTTTTATTTTTATTTTGTTTTGTCTCTTCAGGCCCTAATATATAAGGAAAGAGGATGCTGAAGAAGTGTGACTCCTAGAAGATTCTCTTCCTCATTGCCCATTTGATTTGACTGTGGAAGAGCAGATGAGAGTTCCTCCAGGAGCAGAGCATACGGCATCCAGATGATCAAAGAACTTCCTCCCTTCTCATGCTAGGAAATTGTTCCTTTACTGCCTAACAAGATGGGGTAGATGCTGTGACTTGTAGGCCCCTGTGTATTTAGCATTATTAATTTTTTTCCACTAGCGGTTTTCATTGTAATGTCATTTCTTTTTTGTTATGATTTATTTCTACTTTGTAGGTAATTGTATCATGTGTCCTTGGAGACCAGACTGAAGAATTTATGCTGCTGTATAATGGAGAAGACTGTGTATTATTGGGGCTTAGCTTTCTTCCCTATTTCTGTGACAAAAGACCTTAACAAGAGCAACTTAGGAGGGAAAGGGCTTATTTGGCTTACCATTCCAGAGGAATCCAGTCCACCATGTCAGGGACGACGTGGCAACAGGCAGGGGCAGGTTGGTCACATTCTGCCTAGACTCAAGAAGCAGAAAGGGAACAGGAAGTTGGGGGAGGGGCTCCCTCTACAGCTTCCAGTGACCCATACCTCCAGTGAGGAGCCACTTCCTAAAGATTCCACGACTTTCCCTCACGGAGCCGCCAGCTGGGGACCAGGTGTTCAAAAACACGAGTCTAGGAGGGACATTTCACATTCAAACCACAACGCCCTGCTATGGGCACTGAAGAGTTATCTCTAATACCTAAAGTAAGTGAGTATATTTTTGCTGGTAGAAAATGTGGTTGATACATTTATTTATGAAGCCTATACAGGAGACATTAGGAAAACAGGGCTTTACATATACCATGTCAGCTCTTTGTTACCTAAAATCCACCGCCTTTCTCCAGTAGCCATACTACCGCTATTTCAAGTTGATCATCTTGGATCATCTGTGTGCTCCTGACAGACTCCTATGTCTAGAAGAGGTCTGTCCATCACTCTAGACCAGGCTAAGCACGGCGCTCTTTAGGCAACTGTGACTGAGTTAGGAAGAAGCTGTCAGTGAGGTTGGCGTCAACTCCAACTGCTGGATACTTACCTGTGGAGATTCAGAACGAAGCGGACAATGGAGGAGAGAGCTGATACTGGAGGGAGACATTGAATCTCGGTGACATAATAATGTCACCTCTTCAGCAAGCCATGGCTGACACTCTTGAATGTTTCACTGATGCGAGCCAATAAATCCCTGCCATGGTTTGCACGTTACCTTCCCTAATGGTTTGTGTATCGGAAAGCTCGGCCCCAGCGTGGTGGTCGCAGGAAGCCCTATGGAACTTTTTAGGCGAGGCCAAGTGAGAGGTTCTTAAGGCAACAGCAGAGGGTGTGCGCTTGCCTGAAAGAGATGAAGGTGTTTTTCCTTAGGTCTTTGTTAGGTTTCTGGAAAGGTTTCCTATAAAAGCAGGACCTGGCCCCGCCCGGCCTCTCTCTGGCCTCCTATATTGAGGTGGAGCCACTTGTTTCTGCATACATTTCCACGGTTGCCATGGCCATGGATTGACAGCTGAGAGAGAGAGAGAGAGAGAGAGAGAGAGAGAGAGAGAGAGAGAGAGAGAGAGAGAGAGAGAGCTGGTGCAGGCGCCCATGACTTGAACCTCCACTTCTGCTCTTAAGCCGTCAGTCTCGGTATCCCACTGTAGGAACAAAATCGAACAGGATTCCCCTTCTGTTTAAGCAAACCTAAGTTATATTTTTGTCATTATAAGATCCAAATGAGCCAAATACGAAGTTAGGTGAGGGCAGATGTATAAACATATACAAAGAAATAAATGAATAGGAAGGATGTACTTGTCGGACAGATCTAACCAAAATTGAGGGGGCAGGCTGAGGGGTGGGTCAAAAGACAGAAGGAAACAGGACTGGAGGACGAGCCTGAAAGTCAGTCACCAGAGTTTAAATTTAATGCAAGAGAACATATAACCATAAAGCTATCTGGGCATGAAGAGATGTGCTAAAAATGAGCAATTATTCTGGCAAGTTACATGGGAACAGAGAGAAAAGGAAGTCGGAGAGACCATAAAAAGACTGTTGAACTGATCCTGGCTGGCAATGTTCAAGGTCTTAGGCAAAAAAACATGAAGTAAAGATAGAGGAAGGCATTTGATATGAGGCACTTCAAACGAGACACTCACTAAAGGTCCTGATAACCGGCCAGGTAAAATAAATAAGAAGAAATTGCGTGTGGACAGTGACAAGCACTTCAGTGCAGGCCACACAGAGGGAAGGGCAGTAATGAGGAAGGGGTGTGTCACAGGTTTTACAAAGACAGCGAGGTTAGCTGTTGACCTGGTGCCATCAGGGAGATCACAGGAAATGTCCTGTTGGAAACGGTGATGAAGCCGGAGTAAAGCATACAGCAGCTAGGTGTAGAGGCGCACACCCAGTATTCAGGAGGCAGAAGCAGGTGGATTTTTGTGAGTTCAAGGCCAACCTGGTCTCCAGAGTTTCAGACCAGCTAAGGCTATATCCTAAGACCTTATCTGAAATAAAGTCTACAGCACCCGGGAATAAAGATGAGGCTAACGTAAAGGGTCTGCACATGAAGACCAGTTGAAGCATTGGTTGTAAATGAGTATCAGAGGGTGGGAAAAGCAGCAGCAATTAGTGTTTACTGTTAGAGACCAGGAGAGAACAGGAGGACACCAGAACCAACACATCTAGTGTCTGACGGGGCAAGAGGAGACAGCTCGGAAAGGAGGCGCAGAAGACCATACAAAAGTTTCACACGGAGGACCTGGGTTCAGTTCCCGGCACCCCCACGGTGATTCCGCCATCAGGAACACCAGTTCCAGGGGTTCCAATACTCTCTTCTGACCTCTGCATGCACCCGGCATGCACCTGGTTTATACATGACCTTACCCACTGCGTGGAACTCACATCGGCCTCCTCACTGATTGCTGAACGGCTCACTAGACTTTTTCCGGTTTGGGGCCTTTGGATTTGTTCTTCCCTCCATCTGTAAAGTTACCTGTCCAGGGATGTTTTGTTTGGCTTCCTAACTCAGACCTCAGTTTTAAACACAGCTTCTCCGGAAAGGTCTTTCAAGTCAACTCCCACAAAACACACACTGAACATCGCTTCTACCTGCATCCTTCTTTGCTCTGCAGTTTTATTTTTCCATAGCACTTGCCATCACACGGCACTGAATTGTGTATCTCATCAACTGTAACGAAGTCCATAGAGCTCAGAGAGTTTGGGCTGATTCGCTGATAATATTCCCGATAAGCAGAATAGAGCCTGGTTGCCGGGTGTGGTGGCACACGCCTTTAATCCCAGCACTTGGGAGGCAGAGGCAGGCGGATCTCTGTGAGTTCGAGGCCAGCCTGGGCTACCAAGTGAGCTCCAGGAAAGGCGCAAAGCTACACAGAGAAACCCTGTCTCTAAAAAAAACCAAAAAAAAAAAAAAAAAAAGAATAGAGCCTGGTACAGAGGAAATTCCTCGATAACAGCATAGTAAACTAATGTGTGAGATGTAATAAAGGGAATTAAAGGGGGGGGAATCATATATGCCACAAAAGGGCTACTGAGTTAGCCATTTAAAAGTTCTAGAACATTCCTACCAATTCAGCTGGGGAGAAAAAGAAAACCACAAACCCTGCTTAGGGCTCCCACTTGTGATAAATCTCGGGGGGGGGGGACTTAGGGGGAGTCTGCCACCCAAGCCAGGACGTGGGGCACTCTCCCCCTGTGTTCTCTGTGACTTTGGGAGCAATCTCCACTCGCCCCCTGGCTGAAAGGTTCTTTTCCCACCTCCGCTGCACTTGGGAGAAGAAACCCGGAGGGATGCTGACAGACTGGAGTTTTCAAACGTTTCTCTGGGCGGGTGTCGTCAGCCAGGTGAGCGCCGCAGACCGGGTGGCGACTGGGGAGGAGTGAGGAGCGCCGCCCTCGGGGTCCCGGGGGCGAGCGCGCTAAGCCGTTCCCCGCGGCGGCCGTCTTCCAGCTGCGGCCTGCGCCGGCCAGGTCGCCGGGGGCGCGGGCGAGCCGGCGGCGTCTCCCCCGTCCCTCCCCCGCCTCGCCCTCCTCCGCCCACGCGCTGCAGCCTCAGCTGCGCCTCTCCGCCGTCCTCGGCCGCGCGGAGCCGGGAATCCAATTACTTTTTCCACCCCCGAGGAGCTGCGCACACCCGCCGGGCCCCCGAGGGAGAAGCCAGGGGTCGAGCGGCCGCCCACTTCCCGCCGCCCGAGGCCGAGGCCGGGCCGCTCGGGCGGGGCGAGCGCGGTCTCGGAGGGGCGCGCGGAGCAGCCGACGGGACTATTTGTCCTTCCGCGCGCGGCCCAGCCGGGCCCCGGCGCGAGGCTCCAGGCGCTGCGGCCGGAACGCCCGCGTCCGCCGGGATGAGTGGCAGGAGATTAGCCCGGGGCTGCCCCGCGCACGCGCGCACGCGGGTTCCGGGGTCCCAGCCCAGAGGTCGCCCTGAGTCTTGTGGCCTTTTTTTTTTTTTTTTTTCCCTGGGCGCAGCTCTTTAGGGGGCCCCCCAGCATTCAGCTCTCTAAAGTGAAAGTGAACTGGAGCAAGATGGCCAAGGGTCGAGGAGAAGGAGGTTTGCACGTGCGCTCCGCCACAGTCCTAGGTCCCGAGACTGCACAGGGACGCTACAGGGGTGAATCTTGGAAGAGGAAGGAAAGGAAGACTTCCTTCCTGCTTCTTCAGAGAGACTGCGTGGAGAACCCATCGATCACCCTTGAGGGTTCTCGCTCACTTGGTTTAAGCTCTGGTCAGAGCACTTCATAGACCTATTCTTTCTGCAGGCCAGGGCGGAGGTCCTGGACTTCCTCCTGCCACACACTGTCAGATTTATGAGGCCACAACTGACATACCCGCTTGAAGGAGAAAACGCTATATTATGCCTTATTTTCTTCTTTTGGATTCTGTTCCCCTGGGACTGTGGCTGACCCTTAGGCCCATGAGTCTTGAATGTGATTGACATGAGTGATTAGCAGGCTAGTGAGAGAGAACCAGAGAAATTGCTATCAAAACAATTCTATACAGGGACATCAGAACAAAAGCCTGAGAGCCCCAGGGACTAAAGGACCATCCAGGCTCTGCCATGGATGCCCTCTGGGATGGTGGCCAAGTCAGATCATCTCTTTGTGTCTTGCTTCTTGGCAAGTTAAATAAAACTATCCTGCCACTCCCTGTCTCAAAGTGTGTTACAAAAATAAACTTAACCAATTGAGAATATTGAAGGTTTAGTTTTTAGGAGGGAAAGTGATACCTTTGAAAGACACTAAAGGGACAATCCTATGAGAGAAAGCCACTTGTCCATCTGCCTATAATCTCATTTCAGTTTAATGTACATGTAGAAAAACTATAAGCAGAGTTCTGTTAGGGGCTATATGATGTTTACGAGAACTATAGTCTAGTCAACTCAGCAAAGTGCATTCTCATACCCTCCCCTGCCTATGTTTTAGCCATTTCCACATGCTCTGACCACATTTCCACATGCTCTGACCACATTTCCACATGCTCTGCCCCAGAGCTGCAAAGCACCAATAGGGACAGAATAGTGCTGTGGGTGAACTCCCCGCTTGAGGCTAAGCTGTGACTTGGGGTTTTAGACATGTATGCCTGTGGGACCTGTGGGGGTTTGAAAGAAAATGGCCCCAAAGGGAGTGGCACAATTAAGGGGGTGTACCTTGTTGGAGGAAGTGTCTCACTGTGGAGGCGGGCTTTGAGGTCTCATATATGCTTAAGCCACGCCCAGTGTCTCAGTTCACTTCCTGTTGCCCGCTGATCAAGCTCCAGCACCATGTCTGCCTGCACTCCACCATGGCCTGCCGTGATGATAATGTATTAAAATGCTGAAACTGTAAGCCACCCCAATGAAATGTTTTCCTTTACGAGAGTTGCCACTGTCGTGGTGTCTCTTCACAGCAATTAGAAACCCTAAGACACAACCTATGAGGCAAGGCTCCAGAAACCTGGGTACTGGCTAAGTGGGGAACCTCCTGGGACAGAATAGGTTCCAGGAAAGAGGAAGCCACTACCCTGAGCTAGAGCTGGGGCTAAAGACCCTGAGGACGAGAAAGTGCTCTTGTCTTTTATATTTGTCTGAATGCAGGAGGGTAGGGAAGGAGCTAAAGGAGATGAGGGAAAGTGAAATCCCCCTCTCAGGGTTTAAGACCCGAGCGCTCACATTTCTAACACATGCTCTCACCTTCTGCATTAGTAGAAACGATCAAGCTCGCAACAAAAAAGTCCTGACTAGAGGTGGCTTTTGGAAAATGAGGACTTTATCATCTCCTGAGCCGTTCTATGGAAGCCCAGGACTGGTTAGGAGTAATTCACAGACATAATCCAGGTCCTCTGCACACTCTTTCTGCTGTACCCTCTTCAGATGACAGTAATCCTTCACTGCTATACCACAGCTTCAATGAGACTTGGCATCAGATGTGAAGGGAATGTGTTTCTCTCCCTCTCTGGAGGAGAGCTCTTTCTAGAGAGACTTCTAACAGGTCTGGGTCCTGTTGTGCAGCATTATTTGACATACCATCCTAAACTGATTACTTGTAGCAGGAACACCACTTATAATCTGTTCATCCTGTGCTGGGCGTGGTAGCATGTGCCTTTAATCCCTGCACTCTGAGTTTGAGGCCAACCCAGCCTACAGAGTGAGTTCTAGGACAGCCAGAGGTATACAGAGAAACCCTGTCTCAAAAAAAGACAAAACAAAACAATAGTCTATCCATCATGCTGCTCAAAAACAAAACAACAACAAAAAACACATGCAAGGGTGTAATCCAAAGAGCATCAAACTTTGCCAGGAAAACAAAAACAAACCAACAAATAAACAAAAACTAAGGCAAAGTGATTGTGGCTTAGATTCCCATAGGCTTTCTTCCTGTACCTCAGAATATTTGCTTTTGTCTCCTCCATCACCCCTAAATTGTTGTGACCTCTCTCAGATTCCTTCTTTACTGTCTCAATGGACAGGTAAAGCCATTTCCAGATCTGCCCATTTGTCTGTCTGTCTTCCTGACTTTGCTTTCATGCTTGCCCCCACTACATTTTCTAACACCCCCTCTTCTACTTGCTCCTGCATTTACTAGAATCAGAGGATCACCAAAGTTCCTGGTATTGTCTTCCAAGAGCCAGACTGAAAGATACAAGCATACGCCCAGATGCTTGGGGCGAGGAGGCAGGCCCAAGGACATGCTACATTCTCTTGCTCTTTGGTGTACGTGGGGTTCTCCTTTGGCTCAGCAGTGTGGGAGCCATGTGGTGTCTTCAGCCCCTCAATGGGAGAGCTGCTTCCATTTTGCTGGCTTCTTTCCTACTAATCCAATTCTCAGAA
Source organism: Peromyscus maniculatus bairdii (assembly GCF_049852395.1). Classification (NCBI taxonomy): domain Eukaryota; kingdom Metazoa; phylum Chordata; class Mammalia; order Rodentia; family Cricetidae; genus Peromyscus; species Peromyscus maniculatus. The sequence continues at coordinate 69,731,244 of NC_134858.1, forward strand.
AACTGGGTCCTGTTCTTTTCTTTTTCTCCACAGTTACATCTAGGGGAAACTCTGATAATAGCTTGGCTGCACCCCCAGCCCTATATTTTTCCCTCTACTTTTTTATTAAATAAGCAATTATATATTCACTCCCTTCCAAGAAGCATGCCATGTGCTAGGGAGACGTTGGTGGGGACACCAAAATGGAACTCAAATCCTGGAGGGGGACCTTTGCTTCTCCACAAGTCTGGCCCTAGTTCCTCTTACAGGAACTAGGAAAGAACTAAGAATTAAAGTCAAGACCAAATCATTAACTCCAGGCAGCATTAACTATGTAGCACAACTCTGTGCTCCTGTTTAAATTCTTCTCCAACAACTACAAATTATTTTGATCTTTACGCAGCTCATAACACTTCACATCTTCTCACCGAGGCCATTGTTTCAGACAATTACAGTTCCCAACAAGATAAACACCATGTAGGGCAATGCACTCGTGGTACGATATGCTGTATTAATAACATGCCTTGTCAGCTGAGCAGGCTAGGCTATGGATGGATGAATCCAGCAAACTGGAGCCTGTATCTGATGCAAGTGTGTGTATCATCAGAGTTGTTACCGTCTCTCTGCTCACAGTCAGGAGCCTGTCAGATCTCATTCAGAAGAATGCTTTGTAGATGCGCCCAAAGGTGATAAAAATATCTACCGCTGCCTCCCTCCCTTTGGCCATGCTTGCTTGCAGATGTAGTGAAACCAAATTCTGATCTCTTTAATATTCAAAACTCATTCAGCTTTATTATTCCCACTTTCATTTTTAGTAGAAAATATGTCTTCCCAAACAGTGCTACACTAGATTGAAATACAAAACTGCTTACATATTTTCTGCTAATAGCAGTTCTGCTTCAGATGGTGTCATGGACCCTCGGTGTCTAATTTATCTTGACAGTGTCTGAAGTGGAAGCAAAGCAATTCAGACTCCGGGTCCTGAAATACGAGGCAGAGAAGGTGGATGTCGCGGCGATGAAATGAGAGAGTTTAAATGAAATATGAAATCCAGTCAATCTGAATGAGTACCCCCAGCATCTCCGTGCAGGAGAGAAGCCGGAGGGGCTCTGAATCCTCACTCAGCTTGTGAAGAAGTGCATGGCCCTGAGCAAGTCATTTAAATCAGTCTCTCTGTCTTGATGTCCTCATTTTCACAACATTGTCAATAGGACCTGTGGGGCTCTGGACACGGCATTCAAGAGAAAAGAAAACCACATTCTCGCAGACACATAGCTGATGATCACCGACTATCGACAAAAAGCGGTTAGTCCTGCATCTATCCATTATCAGACGTCCAGGCCCTACCAAGTGCCTTCCTTACACATAAGTGCTCAGGCAACCATTATTACCCGAATGGAGGAAATCAAGGAACCAACACCATGCATCCAGTTGTGTGAACCTCGGGAGATGGATTAGGAAATAAGACACACACCGATTTTTAAAAAAGGACCATTGGCAAATAAGGTGCTAAATGGGTGATAAGCTCCATCATTTGTTCTTTTCCCAAAGTGCCTTGAAATTGGGTTTCACTACACCAACCTGGCTGGCTTGGATCTCACTTTGTAGACCAGGCTAGCCTTGAAGTCACAGAGATCCGCCTGCCTCTGCCTCCCAAGTGCCGGGATTAAAGGCCTGTGCCACCATGCCTAGCTCCAAATCTCCTTCTTATATTCATTAAAAAGGGTGTATGTGGAGCTAAACTGTGATTCAAAGGCGGAGTATTTGCCTGGCATTTGTGAAGCCCGGAGTTCAATCCCCATACCTTTAAAAGGTATAACTACTGAAAACAGGGCTGGTGGGTGTTTGTTTCTTCGTTTGTTTTTTGGATAGAACAACAAAAGTTGACATTCTTGCCTTATGCTTAATCTCAAAAGAGAAAACATTTAGTCTCCCATAGTTTATTATTATAGTAGAAATAGGTGTTGCCTAGTGTTTCATCAGATTGTAGAGGTTCCCCTCTGTGACTTAGGTTATTGAGATTAGCACATGCATTCTTCATGGTGAATGGGAAGTTCGTATGAAGGATTGTTGTCTGTAAAAGTCTTGAGAAAGCGTGCTTGTGCACTGAACTGAATTACTGGCTTTTATTTACCCGGAGGCCTCAAAGGCCAGCTGTGGTCACTGCCTTAGGCTTAGGTTTCTGACAGATACTTTCTAAAATAATATGTGTGAGCCTGTCACTCCAAGAGAAACAACTGGCTGTATTTATTAATACTGCTAAAATCTGCATTTGCAAAAAAATTGAATTTTTGGAAAACACATTTGCCATCTTGGAGCTTAACATCTTCCCAGTACTTTAAGACTTTTTTTCTTTGAGGTTGGTGGTGATATCAACAAATGATTTTCCTGACATACTTTGAAATGTGACATTTGGGAGATCTGAACTACCGAGAGAGCTTACATTTTAAGAAACTCCTGCTTGTCAAGTTTTGCTGTACCACGGAAGAAGTACTGAAGTACTCACAGCTACAGAAAGGGGAGCTGAAATGATCCTTTCCCCCCCTCTCCGCATCTCATGAGGCCAGCTCATCTCGTACATTAGCTGAAACAACACATTGTGATAGCCTGGGAACAGAGACACACTTGCATCAAGTTGTCTTCTAGGAGACCAACCGTCCAGGAGGCTTGCAAATGTAAAACAATGCTATTTCCTCTTACTAATGGTTTTGACTGAAAAATATAGCCAATCATAAAAATACATATGTTAACAATGAATGACCTTTTTTTTAATATTTTTATTGTGGAAAATTATGCATACACAAAACCTACCATTTTAACCGTCTCTAGATGTACCATTCATTGACCTTCAAATATGCTGTTTTGTACCATAATCCATCTATAAAATCTTTCCATCTTCCCAAACGCAACTCTGTGCCAATGAAACCATAATTCTCTTTTCCTTTCCTTCCCCAGCACCTGACAACCAGCATTCTGTTTTCTCTGTGAGTTCAAGCATTCTGGGAGGAACAAATAGAATCATGCATATGTCTGACTTGTTTCACTGTGTGCATGATAGTCAAAGTTTCTTCATATTGTTATTCTTATTTTAAAAAATAAACACCCAGACGTGCTGATGTACACTTTTAGTCCCAGCACTCGGGAGGCAGAGGCAGGTGGATCTCTGATTTGAGACCAGCCTTGTCTACAGAGCAATTTCCTGGACAGACAGGACTACACAGAGAAACCCTGTCTTGAAAAACTGTGGGGCGTTTACCCACCACCCCCACAGCTTCCCAGAGTTTTCTTGAGTGCGAGCAGCAAGAAATATTAGATAGAAGGATTTATTGCGGAGATAAACAGATAGAAAATAAAGGATAGCCTCGAGAGAGCCTGGAACCTATTCCAACGGGTCCTGACTGTCTCTGGCCCAGGGTTTTTATAGAGACGCCAAGGGGTGGAGCAAAAGACCTCCTCCCCCAGCACAGCCAAGTGCAGGCCATCTCAGACACCTGCACTCAGGCCCGTGGTCCTGATCATCCTCTATGCAGACCTGCTGGGTAAAGCCACGAGGAACCCAAAAACGGGCTCCCACAAAAAAACCAACAACAACAGAAAACAAATAGGGGGCTGGAGCGATAGCTCAGTGGTTAAGAGTACAGGCTGCTTTTCCAGAGGTCCCAGGTTCAATTCCCAGCACCCACATGGTAGCTCACAACTGTCTATAACTCCAGTTCCAGGGGATCTGGCACCCTTGCACAGACATACACGCAAGCAAAACACCAATGCACATAAAATAAATCTTTTTTTAAAGAAAAAATTGAAAGTAATGTGATGTTTTTCTTTACAAAAAAAATTTTTTTTTGGTAAACTTGTTCTTTGAAGCTTCATACATGCAGATGAAGTATTCTCTCCCACATAGCCACCCTCTCATGTAGCCCTTTCACCTCTGTCCATCCCCTCCATCCCTCCAAGTCTCTTCTCACATTCATATCTTTTGTTTTATCTTGTGACCCAGCGGCTGGCTGTGTGACCGTGGGTTGTGAATATTCACTGGAGCCTTACACTCACTCATCCATGGGTACACAATTAAAGAAAAAGGTGGTCCATACGCTAACCCAAACAACGAAGTCTCAGGCAGAATTCTTGGCCCCAGATTCCTCAGTAGGCGATAGTGCATCAGGGTAAGGTCTGGCCTTGTGAGCAAGTGAGCGAGTGAGCGAGCGAGCGGGCGGGCTCCTCTCTGCCCCACAGCAGACTCAGTCTTGTGCAGGCTGTCACTGCAGCTGCTGGGAAGGAATGCTCGCAGTGGCCGTCATGCCCAGAGGATAACATGTCCAAGCCCTTCTCCCTACCTTCTGGCTCTGACGTTCTTTTTGTCTCCTCCTCTGCAGTGTCCCCTGAGCCTTAGAATGGGTAGTGTAAAAGTCCTGCTTAGGCCCGAGCATTCAACCGCCACTTACTCCCCATGACTCTGCTCTCACTGTAGTTCACAGCAGAGGGAAGCTTCTCTGATTAAGGAAGTCCAAGCTTTTGTCTATGGGCTTGCACATAAATATTCAGAAGGCAGTTTGGTGTCGTGTCAATTTAGCTAAACAGCTACAGTAAAATTCCCCTAACTCCTGTGGCCTCCTCAGATATGGGGTTTTGACTGAGGTTACAGTACCAGGCCTGAATGCCCTCCTTGTGGAGCAGGCCTCAAGTCGGAGAGCAGTTAGTTACCGCCATCATAGTCATGCCAGTATTGGGCCAATAAACTCATCAAATGTAACTTTTAATGAACTTAATTTCTTAAAACACTTTCTGGCTTTTAGTATAACTTAGTATTAAGTACACAGATTTCCATGAGACTTTTGCCCTCATACATTCAGAAATCCTGTGCTCTGCCTATCCACTCTCTGAAAATGCTGATCTTTTTACCTTTTCAAGACTGTCAGAAAGTTCCAATGATACAATATGTTCACCTTTCATATCGGCTTCTTTCTGTTAGCACACACATTTAACTTTCTTTTTTCTTTTCGTGGCTCAGTTAACTTACTTCTTTTTAGCACTGAATAGCGTTTTGTAGTATGGATATATCATAGGTTGTACATTTATCCACCTACTGAAGGAGATTTCTTCTGACTAAGAAAAAATGCTGCTGTAAACATTTGTGTAAAAGTGAGTGTGTGTGGTGTGTGTGTGTGTGTGTGTGTGTGTGTGTGTGTGTGTGTGTGTGCATTTACGTTTTCATCTCCTTCAGGTATAATCCAGCATAACTGCTGGATTGTAAGATTATGTTTAGGCCGGTATAGTGCATGCCAGTTATCCCAGCAGTTAGGAAGCAGAGGCAGGAGAATTGCAAATTTGAGTCTGGGTGTTGGCTGTATAGGAAGTCTGGGACTCATTGAGAGACCCTGCCTAAAAAAGGAAGAATGAAAGGAGAAAGAAGGGAAAGAAGGAAGGGAGAGAGAGAAAGAAGGAAGGAAGAAAAGAGAGAGAATGAGATAAAGGCAAAAGAGAGAGGTAGAAAGACAGAAAGGAAGTTTGGTTATAAGAAACTACCATTCGGGGGCTGGAGAGATGGCTCAGTGGTTAAGAGCACTGACTGCTCTTCCAGAGGACCTGAGTTCAATTTTCAGCACCCACATGGCAGTTAGCAACTGTCTGTAACTCCAAGGTCTGACACTCTCAAACAGACATACATGTAGGCAAAATAATAATGCACATAAAATAAAAATAAAATAAATTATATTTTTAAAAAAAAGAAAGAAAGAAACTACCATTCAAAGAAGCTGTACCATCCTGCATTGCCAGCAGCAGTGAGTGAGGATTTCTGTTGCTCCAAAACCTCCTCACTGTCTGCTGTCAGTGTTCTGGAGTTTGGCCACGTCAGTAGTTGGATAGCAGCATAGCAGCATCACAGTTTGTTTCAGTTTACATTTCTCTATAACACACTGGGTGAACATCTTGTTACATGCTTCTGTGACATCTTTGTACCTTTATTGACATGTCTGTTCAGGTGTTGGCCCATTTTTCAATCAGTTTTTTTTTTTCCCTATTGTTGAATTTGAAGAAGCTTTGTAAGGCTTGGACAACATTCCCTTATCAGATAAGTCTTTGGTAAATCTTTTCTCTCAGCCAATGGCTTGTCTTCATCCTCTCCATGTGTCGCTCACAGAGCAGAAATGACGTCTAGCTTATCTAGTTCTTTTTCTTATGGGCTATACCTTTGGTGTTTTATCCAAAAAGTCATCAGCAACCCTAAGGTTATCTATATTTTCTCCTGCATGGCCTGCTAGAAGCGGTATAGCTTTGCATTTTAAAGAGTTGTTTACCTTTATTTTATGTGCATGAATGTGTGTGCACTGTGTGTGCCTGGTACCTGAAGGGGCTGGAAGAGGGCATCGTTGCTCCTGGAACTGGAGTTACAGATGATTGGGAGCCACAGTGTGGCTGCCATTTTAAATAGTATTGGGTACTTAATTTCAAATACCAATTGTTCCTGAGCTGATGGCCTTGAAGTTGACCTTCAGCTGTTTCTTTACCATGTTCCTTCTTTTTCTGGTCTCAGAAAGAAGGTAGAGATAGTGTTGGAAAGACCTGCATTTCCTCCCAGACTGTTGGCCTCACACTGAACTAAGAAGGCCTGCGTGAATGCCTCGGTTAGTGATGGCACTTGAAGAGCAGTCTATCTTCTTCAAACTTTTGTCAAAACCTGTACTGAGTTTATTACAATTATCTCATTTATTATATAGAACGCCATTCTTAACTTTTGAGGAAGAAATTAACTCATTTTTCTTTTTTTCTTTCTTCCATTTATTTATTTATTTATTTATTGGTTGTTGTTCTAAGACAGGGTTTCTCTGTGTAGCCCAGGTTGTCCTGGAACTTGCTATAGAACAGGCTGGCCTCAAACTCAGAGATTCTCCTGCCTCTGCCTCCCCAGTGTTGGTATTAAAGGCATTCGCCACCACTGCCTGGCAACTTGTTTTTCTCTACAACTTTTTTCCTCCCCAGTTTTATCGAGCATAGTTTTTGGTTTTGTTTTTTTCACTGAATAAATATGGAGATTCTACTCTGTAGATGGCACCTTCATCCTGTGTCTGTGCACATGCATGCATTGACAGGGGGAGCAAATGTGGACAACACACGCTCCCCCATGACCTTCTAGAGCTTCCGTTCTATGGGAGGAGGGTAGGTAGCCTGTCAACAGATAGGCAGGAATTACACAACACAGTATCAGGTCGTGACGAATGTTATTAAGAAAAATAGACCCAGACAGTGGGCTTGAGAAATGTATAATCAGTACTGGGGCGAGCAAGGTGAGGTAAAGGATGATGGTTAGCTCTCACCCCAAGCCAAAAACATCACTGTCCTGAGGACTCTGCCCTATATCCATCCTCACGTTCCCAGATGGATTTTTATGTAATCAATGCTCAGGCAAAACTGGACTTGTCAGGGCAAAACCTGGAGATTAGATGGAATGTGCGCCGATGATATAAATACAGGGAAACAAAAGGCTCTCAGATGTCGTCGGTTCCCACTTTGCGTTTTCCAGTTTGTTAATGAACCAGTATTCAAAGTAAAAGGGGGAATCAGACCCAAGAGGTGTGTGACAGTGAGGTGTTTGGAGGAATAGAAGACTTTTCCCTAATCAGTAGGAGTTGAGAAAACAAGCCCTCAGGAGACGGAGCGGCAGGACGGTGCAGCTGACTCTGTTCGGCCAGCCGCCCTGAAGAGTTTCTTATCAAGATCACCAATGGCATGCTAATGTGGAAGGCAGCTCTCCCCCTCCACTACTTTCTACTTACCTCAGAGCTCTTCCTTCTTTTTCTGCCTTCCTTCCTTCCTTTCTTCTCTCCTCTCCTTCCCTCATGTCCCCTTCCTCTGTGAAGATTTTAGACAATTTCATCCAGAGCCGTGACCTAATACACTTCTATACACCGGTATATATTTTTCCATATGTATGTAAGAATATACGTACATATATTCTTATTTTCTCTTCTAAGTTGGTCAAACTAACTTCCTAAGTGATATGTTCATTTTCATGTTTAATGAGTATTTAAAATGAAACCTGGTTAAAATAGAGGTCTGGAGAGATGGCTCAGAGGTTAAGAGCACCGACTGCTCTTCCAGAGGTCCTGAGTTCAAATCCAGCACCCACATGGTGGCTAACAACCATCTGTAATGAGATCTGGCACCCTCTTCTGTATACATAAAAAATAAATAAATCTTTAAAAAACAGTAGAAAACTTGGCTTCCATCTGCCTTCCCCCTCTCTGGGTCTTTTCTATCCCAACGCTCCCGCTACCCTCTATCCTATTGCTTGGTAGAGTTACTTTGATTTCTCATTTTAACCCCAACCTCATACCCAGTCTATCTGTAGATTTTATGCAATAGTGCTGATTAAAAATTGTCATTAGCCAGCACTCAGGAGGCTAGAGATGAAGATCACAGAATTTTAAGAGCATCCTTAGCTATACAGAAAGTTCAAGGCCAGGCTAGGCTGCATGAGACCCTGTCTCAAAATGACAATTATCAGTAGGGCCTGCCTGGACTGCTGAAGGAAATCGTCCTGCCTCTTCCCCCTCACCAGTGTAGATGACCCAAAGCTGTAGGGCTTAGAAGGAACTGAAGTCCAACTGTGAGCACAGGCTTAGGCTACATGGACAAACCACCGAGACAAGGTCACTGGGCTTGGCCTCCAAACTGTATGGTCACTGAGAGACTGTGTAGTTTGGGGACACAGCTGGGCCATCAGGAAAGGTCATTCCTGTATCTTGCTAGCTTGATGGATAGTATGACAGGAACTGGAAGAAGCCAACATGAACAACAGGAACCTAGGAGGAAAGCCCCCCCCTCCTTGACATCCTTTTAGCTCTCTACGGACAGGTCTTAACACTGTGCCCATCGGATAAGGGGGATGCTGCAGAGCGAGCATAGGGCTAAGAGTGAACACACTGGTAACCGGCACAGTGTCCTTCAGAATAATGGATGTGTTTTCACAGTGTAAGCATCGAACACTGCGATCTTCAGTTCTTAGATTATTCATCAAAACTACCATTTAAAAGTAAGGTTTACAGTGCTCATATTATATTCACATTCCACCTTGAAGTGTCTTCTGTGACTGTCATTGATGTTTTAGCCAAATTCTGTGGGTATAGCTCACTGGCCTAGCACATCCCAGGCCCTGACCCACTCTAGCTGTTTGTAGTGGCACACGCCTGATTCCGGAGGCTGGATCAAAGCTGGGCCTGGACCTGGCCACATACTGAGACCCTCATCTCAAGAGTCAAAAGTCTAATCGGATGTGGGGCTCTCGCTACTAATCCTAATGCTTGGGCAGCTAAGGTAGTTGGTTGTCTTGAATTGGAGGTGAGTCTGTGACCTTGCCTCAAAAAAACTAAAAAAAAAAAAACAAAACACAAACTAAAACAGTATTTGTCAGAATTGCTCAGGTACTCAACATGTGAGTTACAGAGGCCACATCTAACAAATACAGGGCAAGGAGCTGAATCTGGGCAGCAATATTAGACAGATTAATAAAATGCTGTTTAAAATGCTGTTTTCTTTCTTTCTTTTTTCTTTTTTATTTGTTTGTTTTTTGAGACAGGGTTTCTCTGTGTAGCTTTTTGCCTTTCCTGGAACTCACTCTGTAGTCCAGGCTGGCCTCGAACTCACAGAGATCTGCCTGGCTCTGCCTCCCAAGTGCTGGGATAGGCATGGGCCACCACTGCCCGGCTTAAAATGCTGTTTTTAAAATCACACTTTCTCCAAGAGATAACATTCTCTGCTTACCTGTGCAAATTACTCTTTAAAAAAAATCTAATTTATTTATTTGTTTGTTTGTTTGTTTGTTTGTTTGTTTGTTTGTTTATAGCACTAAAATTCAAACCCAGGGTTTTGCACATTCTAGGCAAGCACTCTACTGCTAACAAACCAACCTGAAAGAGAATAACTCAGTCCACTGGTTCAGGCTAGTTAACCACATCAGCTACCTAGCGAAGAAAAGGTCCCGAGGGTTATGCTTGGGGCTGGTCAAGTTGGAGAGGAGATTTAGGACAGAGGTAAGTGCACACGGCTATTAAATGTGTTGCTGTGCGGAAAAGGCAAACTCAGGGAAGTGTTATGGACAGGTGAAACTCCACAAGAGTTCTCAAAATGCTTGACGTGGAAGGGGCAAGGAAAAAGAGGAGGCTGGAGGGAGATGAAGCCAAATCTCTGTAGTCATGTCACTATTTTTTTATAGGCTTGACCTTTCCAGCAATGGAGGAAAATGGGATCATATAAATAAAACTAACACGTATTCTTCCACTTGTGTAGAATACGATTTTTTAAAAATTTCCATCTGAATATTAGTCACAAGGAGCCTTAATGATTTATCTTGTTTTGTTGTACTTTCCTTGAAGGAAGAGAACTCATGCTAGGCAAGCGCTGTTACTGTTACATCCCATCTCCAGCCTTCATGAATGACATGGAGGCTTAGTTCAGAGAGTGAAGAAAATACTTCTTGTTCTTATGTAGAGAAAGAAAAAAAAAAGTTCTTGTCTCTGGAAGAACTTGGCACAAGCTGCAGAGATGTTCATGAAGCTATGAATTAGATAATTTAGGCATAAACTTTCAGTCATTCTGTAACTGAGCCAGCAGGTACTCTCAGTAAAGCTAATGAATGAATGAATGAATGAAAGAATGAGGTAGAGTACTTAAGCTTTGTGTGCTGGGGCTACAGCTCAGCAGAGTTCTTGGCTAGGAATAGCTCTGTCCTCAAATGAATTAGATGTGGTGGTTAGTGCACACCTATAATCCCAGCATTTGGGAGGTGGAGACAGAAGGGTCAGACATTCAATGTCATCCCTGGTAGCATAGCAAGTTCAGGCCTGCCTAGGCTACATACATGAGACCCTGCCCACCCCCGCTGCCCACCCCCCCAATACCTAAGAAGATGTTGAAGGTCTGGAGACACGGCTCAGTGGTTAAGAGTGCTCACTGTTCTTGCAGAGGATTTGAGTTTGATTTTCAGTGACTGATGACCATCTGTAACTCCAGGTCCAGGGGACCTGATGCCCTCTTCTGGTCTCCATGGGCACCAGGCACACGTAGTGCCCATATAGAAATGTAGGCAAAAACTCACACACATAAAATAAAAATACACCTTTTTGAAAAAAAGAAAGAAGACACGATAAGCTTAGGAGAAAAATTGACTGCAAGCAACAAAAATTCATTCACTGTACTTTGGTAAGAAAGTACAATTTCTTGTCAATAAAGAGCCCTACAATTGAAAAACAAAACACCCTTGACCTTAGCCAGTTGTGGTGGTGCACGCCTTTAATGCCAGCACTTAGGAGGCAGAGGCAGGTGAGTTCAAAGCCAGCCTGGTCTACAGAGCGAGTTCCAGCACATCCAGGGCTACACAGAGAAACCCTGTCTCAGAACCCAATAAAACAAGACATACAAAACCCCACCTCATCGTTTACGACCCTGTTGGTTTCTAACTACTTTTCTCTTTGTAGAGTGCTCCTTACTTGGGATTGGCCCGGTGTCTCCTCCTGGATAGGTTTAAGATATGCGTATCTGGCCAGAGTACTCCATGTGACACTACATCATTCTGGGAGCATTGTGCCCAGAGGCACATCCTGTCCACTTCATCATCTGGCCAAAGCTGTGAATCATTTTTTATGTGCATTCAGATGTCTATATTTTTTTTCTCATTTACAATCTCATTATTATTAATTGCCCTAAATAATATAATCAACTTTATGTTTATTGCCTCATGCCCCAACTACCAATTAAATTGTAGTTCCACAAAGGCAAGATGGCTGTTTGTTTTATATAGGAACTTGACCTATTCCAAGTATGTGATACAGTGCCTGACATGCTGAGTCAAAGAAGGAACATGTTTGTATGGGTGAATTGTTAGATAACATAGAATTGATTAAAGGTATTAAAATGAATAGTGTTCTCTAGGATAGAACATTATTTAAGTAATGCAAATATCTATGATCATAGGATGTGAGAACTATATGGAAAAATACAATTAAATATAATTTCAACATCTCATCTTAGCTGGGCAGTGGTGGCGCATGCCTTTAATTCCAACACTTGGGAGGCAAAGGCAGGTGGAGCTCAGTGAGTTCGAGGCCAGCCTGGTCTACAAGGTGAGTTTCAGGACAGCCAGGACTGACTGAGAAACCCTGTCTTGAAGAAAAAAAGATCCCATCTTAGCCGATACATTCAAGACAAATCATCAGTAGCAACATTGACTGATAAGGTTACAGTACAAACTCTCCTTGTCTCTGTCTAGAGAAGAAAAAATATAAAGGATATGGCTAAAAACTGAGGGGGAAGAGGAGGCAATCAACCAGAGAATGAGTGTCTCACGGGCATACCTAGACTTTTCTTACCAGCTCTGACCTGGGATTGTTCATAGACAGCTTCACTCCGAAAGTCTCTAAGAGGGATCATTTTTAGTCCTCCTGATAATTAACCCTCCTCCAACATTAGGGCTCAACTCTTTTGTTTCCTTTTGTTTTTTTGAGACAGGGTTTCTCTGTGAAACAGTCTTAGCTGTCCTGGAACTCACTCTGGAGACCAGGCTGGCCTTGAACTCCCAGAGATCTGCCTGCCTCTGCCTCCCAAGTGCTGGGATTAAAGGCGTGCACCACACCCATAGGTTTTTGTTTTGCTTTGTTTTGTTTTTTTAACCCAGTTCATTTCAACCCAGGGTTGAAATTTTTGTGGATGGCTCTTAAGTCCAAAATCACAAAGTAAAGGACAGAAACGTATCATGATCAATGACTAACCACTTGAGTTCATTCAGTGACTGTCAATGACAGGTCATTCTCCATCTTCCTTCAGTCACAGGCAGGCAGAAACAGTATGGTGTCTCTGCATGTGTGGCATCCCTTGGTGACACCCACAAAGAACATTTCATGAAAAGGGAGAGACTTGACTAACCGGCAAGAAATTTCAGCCAATAACCCCAAATGACAGAGGTGGAAGTGAAATTCAAACGGAAGCCTAAGTAGAAGGAGTGTCAGCCGACCAGGAACGCTGACCGCCATCGCTCGAGACTCCGGATACTGAACTCGGTGAGAGGAACTTAGCACAGCAAAGAAATGGCTGCCGCGGAAAGGGTGAAAACAGCCGAGAAGTGAGGACAGCAAGAGCGCCACGCGAAACTCTCAGAAACACCTCAGGTGATCATGCCAAGGTAAAACGTTAGACTCAGCTCAGAACGTGAGAAGGCACCAAACCCTTCAGCAATCGGCTCTCTCTCCAGACGGCACGCTGTGCAAAGGAGGGCGATATTCCAACTACTCTGCCTGCGTGTTCAAGCAAGAACTGAAACACCTCTGTTCCTGGTGTTCCTAACGCCTCGAGTTCCAGTATACTCAATAAACAGCAGCTTTATCTTTTCCATTTCTCTCTCCATTTATAACTAATAGTAACAGTTTTAAGGTTTTGAAATGTTGGGCCTGCAGAGCCAGATCCGCAGTTAAGAGTGTTTACTGTTCTTCCTGAGGACCACAGTTCGGTTCTCAGCACCCACGTCGGGCAGCTAAAAACACTTGTAACTCTAGCCCCAGGGGGTCCACCTCCCTCTTCTGGCCTCTAAGAACGTCTGTACTCACATGCAGAAAATCACGCACAGACACACAGATGCATACAGGTCACCAAGAGTGACAGGGGAGTTTCATGTATGAGATCTCAACAATTCTGTGGCCTATATAAGACCTGCATCGCGACAACACCAGTTGACATGCCAGTGTGGATGGGGGACCTTTCACAAGGTCCTACCCTAGATGAAGGGCCGCTCTGCTGAGATGGGGAGAATCAGCCTTCTCCAGGGACAAGCTGCCTCGATAGATTATCCATTCTCAAGTGGTCAGGCCTAAACACATGTGCATATAAGCAACATGAAATGGATTCTTTAGGTTCTTTACATACGTATATACATGCGTGTGTGTGTGTGTGTGTGTGTGTGTGTGTGTGTGTGTGTGTAACAACAAACAGGAGGGCATGAATTGAAGGGGAGTTGGGGAGAGTATGAGAGTTGGAGGGGGAGATGAAGGGGTTGGAATGATGTAAAAATAGTACTCCTGTGAAAGTCTCAATAAATAAAAAATTAAATTACAAGTAATAAAAATAAACATTTAAAAACTGAGATTGATTTGTTTTTAATTTCATGTGTATGAGCATTTTGACTGTGTATATGATTGTGTACTACATGCCTGCCTGCTGCCCACGGAGGTCAGAAGAGGGTGTCAGATCCCCTGAACAGTAGTTACAGAGAGTTGTGAGCATCCAAGTGGGTGCTGAGCTTCGAACATGGGTCCTCTGGACTAGCAGTCAGCTCTTAACTGCTGAGCCATCTCTCTAGCCCTATATATCTTTTTTTTTTTTTTTTTTTAAATAAAAGCTTGTAAAGATCACGGGACAGTCCTAACTCTCCTGGTGATATTTAGCTTGCTTTGCACTATTCCAGTTTGCAGTCTCATTTTCACAGTTTTATGCTGCCTCGCTGCAAAGGAAAATGAAAATGAAGTGTCCCAAATGCCGCACAGAATTTCCTTACTGTTACCATCGTGCAGAGAAAGATCAACGAGTCCCCAGCTGGAGGTGATCAACTATGGCGCGAGCTTACCGCTAGGGTCAGTCCCAAAGCTGTATCATTAGCTTCTGTTCCGAAAGAACTCTGGGCTCAGCTGCTCGCAGGCGGGAAGCAGAGGGAGAAAGAGGAGGAAGCCTTGAGTCCCAAGGCCCTCTCCCATAACCCTCCTGCAACCAGGTCCACCTCCTAACAGCCCTTTCAGCTCCGACCTCATCAGCAGGTTTAAGTCACTGATGAAGTCAGTGTCCTCAGGATCCAGTCACCTCTGTTAATGCCATCACTCGGGTTGAGCCTTCTGGCGGTGGTGGCCGAGGTGGTGGAGGTGGCGGTGGTAGTTGTGGGGACGACTTCATATCCTGACTCTCAACAGAACATTAACGACTCTGTCCTTTGCCTTACATCAAGCCGGGAACTGGATCGCCTGGGGCTTTTCTACCCTCTCACCGTCCATGTCTCAGCTTAGGAGATTTTTTAAATGTCGTTCACATTTGAAACTTGATTTTTTTTTCTTCTTTAAAAGTATCATTACCTAAACTAGGACGTATTACATGTTCGTGAGTGTTCGTGGAATTCCGACTCTGTAGCTGTTCGTACACCGGAGGCGTTACCTCTGTGAACGTTAACCTGGGTTCTTCAAATAACAATCACAGATTCTTATCAGACGGTAAGTGTAGTTCCTGGGTTGTAAACAACCCCCTTCTCCTCCGCCTCTAGAGGGGTTTAAATCACTCAATCCGTGTCTCTCAGCTTTAGAATATTGTCTGTTAGCAGCCACTATCTCTCAGGCTCTCCTCTAGAGACCTGAGTGGTCGCTCACCGTGCCCATAAGTATAAGAATGTGCATGCAAACCACACCACACACACACACACACACACACACACACACACACACACACACACACGGGGGTGGGGGGTGGGAGGGCACAGTAATGGGTTCAAAAATGTGTTCTTTAGCGAGCCAAAATGTCAAACACCTCAGTGGCAGGTAAGAAAAAACAGTAAGGCTGTCCCTGCTGAGCCACCCGCCGACTGTTCCATATGCCAGGTGCTAAATTTAGGAGAAAGAAAGGCAAGTTGAAAATCGCATTCTCTATTCACCGCTCCGCGAGAGGCGCCTTTCTTTTCTTCCGGAGCAGCTGCACAGAAGCGTGCATGAATGCAAAACACAAGCGGCACTGGAAACAAGGCATCATTTAAGAGAATTCACCAGATGACTTAAACAAATAAACCTAGCGGGTTAAGCTTATTGTTCTACAGAGAATAAGCCACTCGGCTACCCACGGGTTGACGGAATTCACTGGACTAGAGCAGGGCTGACAAATGGGGAGAAAATATTTGGCAATTGTACTTTGTCCTGAGACAAATGACCAACTTACTTTAAATTCATTTCCTGCAGCTGGTGAGTGGGTGGCCAGGTCTGCAGCCCACCCATTGTAGCCAAGTGACGTTTCTTGACTTTGATGGGTTGCCACCTTTTGAGTCTGTGTTTTACAGAACAATGTACACTGCAGATCGTTTTCCAAATGTCCTGGAATAAGTGAAGAAGACCTTTTGCAAGCTGTGGCCATGCTCAGAGAATGGGGTGTTTTGACAAGCTGGGGAAGAGAGTGTCGGGCAGGGCAGCCGTCTGCAGGACAGAGCACTAGCCATCAAACAGAAACGCTGTTGCATCTTGGCCTTCAAAATACAACACCTCCATAGCTCTGAACATTTCAGCCATTTACTGTATCGTAGCAATACTGGAGTGGGCCATGGGAGCTAACTGTTGGTGGTTTTTTATTGTGTTTGAAGACATCGTTGCAGGAATCTGAGGCTTTCTTTCTCCCCCGCCCCCCCCCTTTTTTTTTTTACCCTCAGCTGTCCTGGATCTCACTCTGTAGATCAGGCTGGCCTTGAACTCACAGAGACCTGCCTGCCTCTGCCTCCAGAGTGCTGGGATTAAAGGCGTGCGACTCCGCCGCCTGGCTGAATCTGGGGTTTTCAAGCTAACATTTCCTGTGAAGTTGGTGGCATTTCCACATGAATAGGATCCTATAAAATAAATCAGATGTGCAGAAATCTGGATAGCTCAAAGTTAGGAAAGGAGTCAGTCAGTCAGGGACGGGTGTGCTGATGACTCAGCTGAAAACTATTTAGGCCAACTCCTATGTCTTTCCTTCAGGAGCCTCATGTGACTGTTTCTGCCTAAGAAGCTCAGCTCCTCTTCCTCCTCCTTCTCTTTCTCTTCTTCTTCCTCCTCCTTTTCCTCCTCTTTCTCCTCTTCCTCTTTTACTTCCTCCTCTTCCTCCTCCTCTTCCTCTTATGTGCTTCTGTGATGTTTCCTTATCTAATATTTCTTTAGTCATTGTAAAAGATAGAAGTGTCTACAAAGTGCGAATCAGTGAAGAATTACTTCTGACAGGATTGATCTCCACAGTATATAAAGAACTCAAGAAACTAGACATCAAAATACTGAATAGTCCAATTAAAAAAATGGGCTAAAGAGCTAAACAGAGAATTCACAAAACAAGAATCACAAATGGCTGAAAGACATTTAAGAAATGCTCAACATCCTTAATCATCAGAGAAATGCAAATCAAAACGACTCTGAGATACCACCTTACACCTGTTAGAATGGCTATGATCAAAAACACCAATGACAGTCAATGTTGGAGAGGATGTGGAGCAAAGGGAACACTCCTCCACTGTTGGTGGGAATGTAAACTTGTACAACCACTGTGGAAATCAGTATGGCGGTTTCTCAGAAAATTAGGAATCGAACTATCTCAAGACCCAGCCATCCCACTCTTGGGCATATACCCAAGGAATGCTGATTCATACCATAAAGATACATGCTCAGCTATGTTCATAGCAGCACTATTTGTAATAGCCAGAACCTGGAAACAACCTAGATGCCCGTCAATGGAAGAATGGATGAAAAAAATGTGGTACATATACACAATGGAGTACTACTCAGCAGAGAAAAACAATGAAAGCATGAAATTTGCAGGCAAATTGATGGAACTAGAAAAAAATCATCCTGAGTGAGGTAACCCAAACCCAGAAAGACAGTCATGGTGTGTACTCCCTCATAAGTGGATTCTAGATATAAAATAAAGAACAATCAGATCACAAAAAAAAAAAAAAAGAATTACTCCTGACCTCTTTAGCATTTGTTCTAAGTGTAAATGCAACTCTAGGCACTTAGTGTTTTAATTTGTGGGTTAATTGTAAATAATTATTGTAGCAGTAATGTAATATTTAGAACTTAGTTTTTCATCGTTTTTTTAAAAATTGATTTTTTTTCCTTCCTCCCTCCCTTCCTCCTCCTATTTCTCTCTTTTTCACTCTTTTTGGTGTGTTGAGATAGTATCTTGTCATGTAGTCCAGACTGAGTAAAACTCATGATCCTCCTGCCTCAGCTTTCCAAGTGCTGGGATTACTGGTGTGTGACCAGGCCATCTTAAATCCGATTTCATGACGGAAGGCAGCTTATCCTGAGTTTACTGCTTTTCTCCATAAGGATACTTAGTGAAAGAAATTAATATTTTAGCTAGAGAAGCCTCCGACCTTCACAGAAATTTTTGCAAAGAATAGAATCTATTGCCTCTTACCCTCCTTCTCCTCTTGTCTCCATTTGTTGCTGTGTGGTCTTAGACCAGTTACACAACATCTCTGGGCTTCAGTTCTGTTATTCATGGACTCTAAATAATGATAGCACCTTCTTCTGGCATACCTGGCATACAGGGAAGGTTAAAAAACATTTTAGCTATTACTTTTGTGTGTGTGTGTGTCTTTTTTTGAGACAGTGTTTCTCTGTGTAGCTTTGGAGCCTTCCCTGGAACTCACTCTGTAGCCCAGGCTGGCCTTGAACTCACAGAGATCCACCTGCCTCTGCCTCCCAAATGCTGGGATTAAAGGCGTGCTCCACCACCGCCCGGCCGCTATTACTGTTTTTTAATTAGCTCAATATATATATTTCACATCCTTTTTCTTTATTTCCTCCTTTTTACATCTCCTAGTGAGGGAACAAGTCATCTCTAAGCATACTGGGAGACTAAAAAGCATAAAATGAAGCAAATTCCAAAGTCCAACAAGAGGGCCATGTTGTATCACTCCAGAGACTCCATCCAGCTCATGGTCAGAAAGTCTGCTTCTCCAGAAATGGCGAAGCTGTTCATGCGGCCACGGCAGCAGGTCCAGGTCCTGCATTCTGTCATTCCCAGCCTGCTCTTCTCCTCTCTATTTTCAATGTGTGATTTTTTTAATACATAGATTGGCATGTGCAACCAAGATAACATGCACACATTAAAGCTTCACCCATTCAGGTCCCTCTGTGAGTTGTTTCATCCTTTCTAACGATGTTGACATTCATCTGTGTGTTGTGTGCATAAATTTTCACACATGTGAAGTATTACAGTGACGGAAAGTGTAAGAAATAAAGACTGGATTACACTTGACAGGATATACACGAGATGTTTTTTCATTCTTTGATGAAGTAGTTACAGCCAGACCAAAGCAGAATGGAAACATTCAGTTATCTGGCCATGAGTAGTGATGGGGTAGGCAGTGGATTTCCTGCTATTAAAGAAACGGTGGGGGGCTGGAGAGATGGCTCAGAGGTTAAGAACACTGGCTGCTTTTCCAGAGGTCCTGAGTTCAATTCCCAGCACCCACATGGTGGCTCACAACCATCTGTAATGAGATCTGGCTCCCTCTTCTGGCCCACAGGGATACATGCAGACAGAACACTGTGTACATGATAAATAAACAAACCTTTAAAAAAAAAAAAAAGAAAGAAAGAAACGGTGGTCAAGCTGGACAAGCATGACTGACCATGACTCTCAGGGTGTCACATTCACATTTTGTCCAGTCTGTGGACAATGACACTGATCTAAGGTGACAGAATACTGTAAGACATCATTTAGTTAGTTCTTTGTTAGTCTCTGATGAACTGCTTCAATAAATATCCCTGAATTTTAAATCCCAAGACATTTTTATTTCAATACAATTTATGACTAGCAGTAGAGCTGTCCACAGGTGGTATTGGATTTCTCCATATTCCTCCTTGCCATTTATGCAAGGCATAGGTCTCCTTTATTCTTGAGTCAATCCCACTACCATCCATGCACAAGAAGAGGAAGGTGCCCAAGGGTCTGTGCCCATAGCTAGAGAGAGTAGAAGCAAAAAACCAAGGTAAGCTATGAATTTGATAATTCACTCTTGACTAATCAAGGGTTGACACAGTTGTATTAGAAGTGCGTGAATCGGGACCAGTGAAGTTCAATGCATCCTGGGCTAAGATTGACAAGGCACAGTGTGGAATAAGCCCTACCCTTTTTTTTTTTTAATGGTTGAGGAGAAGGTTTTTATTGTAGATATAAGAGAGCACACAGCCAGAGGCACCTGGAGGAGTCCAGGGTAGGGAGAGAAAGTAGCAGACTAAATATGGCCAGTTGACTGAACTGGGCCATGAAAGGAGAAAGAGGTGGGGAGAGTGAGCGAGCAGGGAGAGAGGGGGCCAAGAGAGAGGATCACGGGCCAAGACAGCCCAACTGAGCCCAACTTAACGATGTGATTTCTTCAGTCTTTGGCTTAGAATTTCCCTACTTACCAAGGAACTGCAACAGGTAATGAATGAAGACTATAACGTTTCCTTAATGATGCCTTCTTTCTCAAAATTACTGTCCAGTCCATACCACAGACATCTATTGTGATGCTATTTTGTGGGATTCAAAATAACAAAGCACTGACTTTGTTCTAAGTGGTTTTCTCTCAATTCAAAGACTTGACAGAAAGTCAAAAAGGGCCAAAGCATTGGGTGATGAGGAAGGCTTTGGATAGAGTTGTACTATTCCTCCATAACCAAAGAAGACATCGGATTTTATTATTTTCTTTCCTTTCCTGTTCTTAAAGGTCTTACTGTGTAGCTTAGATTGGCCTTGAACTCCAAGTAGCTCCTACCTTAGCTTCCTGAGTACTGAGATTACAAGTGTGTGCCACCACACTCAACTTGGGTCTTTTTTTTTAGATTTTTTTTTCTTATGTATACAGTGTTCTGCCTGCACACCAAAAGAGGGCACCAGATCTCATTACAGATGACTGTGAGCCACCATGTGGTTGCTGGGAATTGAACTCAGGACCTGTGGAAGAGCAGCCAGTGCTCTTAACCGCTGAGCCATCTCTCCAGCCCCCGCTTGAGTCTTACTCTGCATATTATTTGTTTGGTTATTTATAAATATGTAAATATTTGTACATTTATCATCTAGAGACATAGCCCAGGCTGACCTTGAACTTGCTAGGTAGCTGAGGATGGCCTTGAACTCCTGGTCCTCCTGCTTCTATATCCCAAGTGCTGGGATTATAAGTATGCTCCACTAAGCCTTGGTTCGAATAGCAGTTTTTTTTTTCTTTTTTTCTGAGACAGGGTTTCTCTGTATAGCCTTGGCTGTCCTGGAACTCATTGTAGACCAGGCTAGCCTCAAACTTAGAGATACCTGCTTCTGCCTCTCAAGTGCTGGGATTAAAGGCATGTGCCACCACCTGGTTGAATAGCACTTAAATAATCATTGGCCTACTGTGTTCCTGACCAGATTGCCACCTGTAGTTTTCGCCAGCTCTTAGTATTGCAAATCTTTCTAATTTTTGTATCCATCAAATAAACATGTGTGGTGCAAGTCTTACACACAAATGATTGTTGGTAAGCTGTCGATGATGAAAATTGACCACTAAACATCGGTTGGGAGGACAGTCACACAAATCAAGCATGAAACAACAGGACAAAATAATGGGTACTATAACAACAGAATTACCAACCATGTAAATGGATCACTGCAAAGCCAGAATTCAGTGTGGAGATCTGGGTTCAGAATCACACCAAGGGTAAGCAACAGACCTGTGTCTCTGCCCCTGATGCCAGTATGCTTCTCACTTCAAAGTTACGAACACCGTCGTGAGTATCAGGGCTTCTCACAGCAATAAAATGTTTCACTTTCCATGTCGAACGTCCACTGGTTATAACTAGGATCCACTGAGTGTCTGTCTGCTCAGGGCCTTTTCCATGCTCATTTGCTCATCTCTAGTGAAAAACTCAGTCATTCTCAGCTGTGAGTGGTAAGAACGGGAGTGTGTATCGTCTGGTTGCTTACAGGCTTCAACTTTCTGATCTATAAAAATCTTTCAGGAGGGGGTTGCACAATGGCCCCGTGGGAAAAATGTTGTGATACAAACCTGGGGACCTGAATTTTACCCCTAAAGCCTGTGTAAGGTAGAAAGGAGGGAACCAGTTCCCAGAATCTGTCCTACGACCTGTGTAAGTGTGCTGCGGCACACACTCACAAATATATATCACACACACACAGAGACCATAATAGTGCATTTAAAACTTAATTGGCAGGAAATGAGGGGGGACCCCAGGGTGTGGACATTCTTTCTCAGGTCAAGTAGACAGGTAAATGGAAGAAGAGTAATTTTTTCAGGTTTTGGTTGCCTTTCTGAGTTTTCAGTTATGAAGTGAGTTCAAAATTTTGTGTGTCATCCTTGTGCAGGAGCCATGCTAATCTGCTCTGTATCGTTTTTTTTTGTTTTGTTTTGTTTTAGTATATGTTCTGCCGAAGGGAGCACCATCCTGGGATATCTTAGGCCCTGTCTCAAAACATTAAAAACGGAATAGAAAACAAAGGCATACACCCACCACCACCCAACCTTTCTCCTCAATGTGCTATCTCCTAGAAATCCTGTCACCATGAGCTGGGAACGGAGCCTGCAATATGTGAGTCCTTGAAGATCCAACCCACATGCACTGACTTATTCAGGCTGTTTCTTCCATACATAAAATCTAAATATTTATGTGGCCAAAACTGACACCGATTATAAAGCTCTCTATAATTCAAGGCAACACATGTTTTCCCCCCATGTCCTAGCACTATTAGGTGCTGACAATGAACCTTTCCCGATGAATTGGTTCTATGTGTTTCTCAAAAAGATAAAAAATTACTTATCAGGCCTGGAGGAGAGCTGAGCACATTGGCTGCTCTTTTGGAGGACCTGGGTTCAAGTCCCAGTACCAGGTTGTGACCCACAACTGTCTATAACTTAGTTCCAGAGTATCTGATGCCCTCTTCTAGGTTCTGTGAGCACTAGGCACATGTGAGGTGCACAGGCATACATTCAGCCAAAACATCCACACATAAAATTTAAAAAATAAAAATAAACTGCATTTCCATATACATATAATGGGTATCTTTTTGGATTCTTCTTTGTCAGTCTTTATACTAATATCAGACCTTATTGATTGCTTTATTTTTATACTGATGTTGAACTCATTTGTGCTTTTTTTTTTTTTTTTTTTAGTTTTTGGATATTTAAGACATTTCATTTCTGCGTAGCTACTACCATCAACTTCTACCAAGAGCTGAGTGAGGAGCCATGGAATCCATAACACAAATCGGGAAGAACTGACACTTAACAATATTATTATATTTACCTCTAAATAGTTCATGCATTTATCAGTAAATGCTTTCATTTAAAGATGCTTACTTTATGTATCTGTGTGTTTGTGCACACATATGCATGTAGCTGCCTGTTGAGGCCAGAAATTGATCCATCGGAACTGAGTCACAGGAGGTTGGTTTGGAGCTACCCAGCGTAGGTTCTGAGAACTGAACTCCGGGCCTCTGGAAGAACAGCAACTGCTCTTACACCACTGAGCCATCTCTCCAGCCTCTGTTTTCATATTTGTTTTTCGAGACAGGGTTTCTCTGTGTAGCTTTGCGCCTTTCCTGGGACTCACTTGGTAGCCCAGGCTGGCCTCGAACTCACAGAAATCCGCCTGCCTCTGCCTCCCGAGTGCTGGGATTAAAGGCATGCGCCACCATCGCCCAGCCCAGCCTCTATTTTCATGTTTGTTTTGTTGGTGGTGGTGCTGGTGCTAGTGGTGGTGCCGGTGGTAGCCATGGTTTTGGTTGTGGGTTGTTGTTTTATTTTATTTTATTTTATTTTTATTTATTTACTTTTTGCCTTATGGTATTAGTGTTGCTGCCACACAGTCACGTTATAAACTCCCCAACACGTTGTTATTATTTCGTTCCAGTGCTTACCTTTTGACGTTATTAAGGTCACCTTTTAAATACTTGCCCGGGGGTTCGATCCCCGCTGCCCTGCATTCTTTCCTGTAGACTCCGGCTTCCAGCTGCCGTCATTTTCTCTTACCTGCAGGACTTCCGGTCACTTTTCTCACAGTGCGGGTCTGCTCAGGAGGCGTGTTTGTATTTGTTGTAAACAGCCTTTGGTTTACCTTTTAGAGGAAAGATGTTTTTATTAGATATGGAGCTCTGGGTCGATAGGCTTGCCTTCTTGCAGAACCTTAATGACACTCCTCCTCCATTCTTCTATCAGATTTCTGATAAGAAACCTACTATTATCCTTATCGCCTTTCTCCACAACATGCCTGTTTTACTCTAGCTGGGTTTTTTTTAAACATTGTCTCATTATCATTGTTTTTGAAGTAATTAAATTACAGTTTTCTTTGGCACAGTGCTTTCAATGTTTCTTACGCTTGGAATTGGCTAAACTTCTTGAATATGTGAGTTCATGACTTTCTTTCGGTTTTAAAGTTTTCAGAATTTCAAGAGTTTTTCTTCAATTTTTTTTTTGTTACCTTGTCTCTATCCTCTCCTCTGAAAATTTGTACAAATATTAAGCTTCTAAAGTTATTCTGTGGGTCACTTGGGTTCTGATGAGTAAACCATCATCTGTTTGTGTTTAATTTTTTTTTTTTTTTTTTTTAAGTTTTTCGAGACAGGGTTTCTCTTTGTAGCTTTGCGCCTTTCCTGGAACTCACTTGGTAGCCCAGACTGGCCTCTAACTCACAGAGATCCTCCTGTCTCTGCCTCCCGAGTGCTGGGATTAAAGGTGTGCACCACTACCGCCCAGCGTACATTTTGCTATTTTTATTTATTTATTTATTTATTTATTTATTTATTTATTTATTTATTTATTTATTTATTTTTGTTGTTGTTTTTTTGAGACAGGGTTTCTCTGTGTAGCTTTGCGCCTTTCCTGAAACTCACTTGGTAGCCCAGGCTGGCCTCGAACTCACAGAGGTCCTCCTGGCTCTGCCTCCCGAGTGCTGGGATTAAAGGCGTGCACCACCACCGCCCGGCTGCTATTTCTATTTCTACGTCCTCGAGTTCATTCTTTTCTACACCATCACATGCGCTGATCTTCTCGTGTGTGCTGTCAAACACGCTATTAGGATCACCAGGAGTCATTTTACTTTGTCCATCATGGTTTTCAACTGTTTCAGTTGGACGTTTTTTCAGAGCATCCCTGCCTCCACTTTCTGTTCTGAGCATGCCGCACGCTGTTCCCACAGCTCTTTTAACGCCTGATAAGAATTTTCCAGCTCCACACCTTAGGATCGGTTTCAGTGATTTCATGTTCTCATTAGCGGTCATTCTGGAGTGGTTTGCTCTGCTGTTTTGTGTATCTGACACTACTTTTCTAGTGGAATGTTGTGGTATTGTCTTGCTGGGTCCGGCTGTTTCTGCATTCCTACAAACATTCTTGTCTTTGTCTGGGAACACGAGTGAGTTACTACAAAACAGTTTGGTTCCTTCTAGTCTGACTTTAAAGACTTGTCTGTTGTACAGAATGAGGCAGGGCTCAGTCTACCAGCAATTACCTCTTGCTTCAGAAGTGTGTGTCACCCGTGTGCTCTGTCTTAGGATCCATTCAGCTTTTCCACCACGGCCTGTGGGATGGTACTGTGTTCATTGAGTCTGTGTTCCTCTACTTCACACTACGTCTGTTAGATATTTTTATGTCGTTTGTTTCTTAGTAGTTCGTTCTCTGTTTGTATTGATGCTTATCATTCCAATGCGGGGATAAGCCATGCCTTATTATTGATGGGCATTTAGACTGTCTTGGATTATTATGAGTCCAACGGCTATGGATGGTTTGATGGACATTATGGAATATATGTACACATGCACTAGACGTGCCGTTACAGAAGGCTGCTGTGGGGAAGGAGGAAGCTTGAGCTGAGTGTTTCATTAGGTGAAGAAGCAAATGAAACAGTTCTACCGAGTGAGAAGAATCATAAAAGAAAAGGGAGAGAGCCGGGCGGTGGTGGCGCACGCCTTTAATCCCAGCACTCGGGAGGCAGAGGCAGGCGGATCTCTGTGAGTTCGAGGCCAGCCTGGTCTACAAAGTGAGTTCCAGGAAAGGCTCAAAGCTACACAGAGAAACCCTGTCTTTAAAAACAACAACAAAAAAAAAAAAAAAAAAAAAAAGAAAGAAAGAAAAAATAAAAGGAAGAGAGTCACCAAGAAAGTGTAGGGATGGAGGAGAACAGAACCTCACGTGCGAGTCATCAACTACAGGGGACAGAGTGCACTTCAGAGGACACAAGTCTGTGGTCACACAGGCTTTGGTTTTTGAGCTGTGTCTCTGGTCACTGTATAGAGACCGAGTTGAAGGAGAGTGAGACCAGACACTGGGAGCCCTCTTAGGAGACTGTTGCAGTAATTCACTCAGAAGTGATAGAGCCTGCGAAAAGCAATGGCCATGTGAACAGTGAAAGGCGACAACATCTGAGGAGTCCTAAAGACACAGGCCAGAGGAAGGAGTCAGAGATAACTAAAAATATGTGAATGCCGTACTCCAGTGGTAAATTCTTGAGTGAGAAAGAGGAGAAATTTTCAAGAAGAGTTGTGAATTAGATTGAAAGTATAAAACAAAACAAAACAAAACAAAGACGCTGAAAGAGTTATAATGATTGGTTTGCCATGCCAGGCTAGCTGGATATCACAGCACAATTTCAATTGAGTCGCCGTGGTAATTGAGTCACCGTGGTATTCCATTAAGGGAAGATTCACCCGAATTTAAAATATATATGATAACAATACCACAGGTAATGTAAGAGAATGATAATAAACTGGGGAAAGTATTTCAAATATATAGTAGACAAAGGGTAACTATGATATATCAACAATTCTGTGGGGTAAATTAAAAAAGACATACAAACACCCCCCACACACACATATGCACATATGCATATATACATATACACATGTATACATATGCACACATATACACACACACACACACACACAAACTAGTGGAGAATACGTAAGGGATAGAATATAGTTTATAGGTGAACTACAATGGCCAATGTTTGCAATACAATACTAGACTGCTTTCTAAACAACTAAGCTTAGTTATTATGCATGTTGTTCTGCCTACATGTATGTCTTTGCATCACATGCATGCCTCGTTCCCACAGAGACCAGAAGAGGGTAGTGGGTTTCCTGGAAATGGAGTTACAAACAGTTATGAGTCACCATGGGGACTGAACCCGGGTCCTCTGGAAGAGCAGTCAGTGCTCTTAACCACTGAGCCATCTGTCCAGCCCCTAGGCTGACGTGTTAGTGATATGAAATGTTGGCTTGAGAACAGGGAGCAATCTGGCCACGAGGAAGCAGCAAACGGCTAGAGACGTGCTTTTGACCTTGAAACCATTATGGGACCTTAGTCTTCAGAAACATTTTTTGCTAGGAAACAAAGATGTGCATTCAAGAATATCCCTGTTAGTGGTTCTTATACTTAGTGAACTGCTGGGACAACCCAAGCAGGGTGTGTGTGATAAACCAGTACGACGGTGTAAGGGAGAGCTCCGCTTGTGTTCTTTCCAGTGGAGCCGGTCACGTGTGCGGCACAGAGGAAGCCATTGACAGCATGCTGTGAGCAGAAGACAGCAACTTTGGTGTATATTTACAGACACTCAAAACAATTCTAATTAACATCCTCGAAAGTGTGAAGGGAACCGTTCTCCTCTTGGTGAGCATGCACGATTGCGTAAACATGCTGGAAGGTCGCTTTGTTGAATAGATCTATGCGTGACGATTTCAAACCTTAAAATTAGCTTGTATGCAAAAACAAAAAATTCTACTAGGAATGTGCCTTGGAGAAAAATTTGGAAGTGTGAAAAAGCTAGAAATACGTTGACTTCCGCATGCTTCAGAAGCTCGTAAAATCAACAACCTGTTGGTGTGGGATTGCTTAGTCACAGTACATACATGAAACTCAAAAATAACTGTTGACAACTACTTAGGCTGCCACCCTAAGCGTCACTCTGCCCGTTTCTAAGGACTGGATGGCAGTGCAGGAAGAGACTGCAGCTGCAGTCCGGGGAAGTGACTCGTAAGTGACAACGGGGATCTCGTGTCGGTTTAGTTTAAGGGTTCGCGGCTGGTCTGTTTCAGGGCCATGAAACATGTAGGTTGTTCTTGGAGCTTTGGGGAAGATTCCAAGGCAAGAAAAATCGAGAGATGTACACAGAGACGCTTCCGCCATCATCACTTGTCTGGATAGGTCACATGAGGATGTTAGAATTTGCTACTTGAAGCTGTATGG
This sequence comes from Peromyscus maniculatus bairdii, assembly GCF_049852395.1. Lineage (NCBI taxonomy): Eukaryota > Metazoa > Chordata > Mammalia > Rodentia > Cricetidae > Peromyscus > Peromyscus maniculatus. The sequence continues at coordinate 69,759,190 of NC_134858.1, forward strand.
CTAGCCACTACCCTCAGTGAAAGCCATGAGGACCAGAGAGGAGGTCACCCCGACTGCTGCTACGCCAGTTGTGTCCGGCTTAAAATGAGCCAATGCCAGACTTACTCATTAGTTATCTTTCTTTATTTTTTTAATTTTGTTTTATTTTTCGAGACAGGGTTTCCCTGTGTAGTTTTGGTGCCTGTAGACCAGGCTGGCCTCAAAATCCACTTGGTTCTGCCTCTCGGAGTGCTGGAATTAAAGGCATGCGTCACCATTGCCCGGCCTACCTTTTTTTAAAAGTAGGTGTTGTTATATTATGCAAATGAAGTTGTCCTGATGGAGGAAGCTTGAAGATAGTGAATCCTTGCAACTCTGGAACAGGACAGCTTAGGCTGAAGTCTTGGTAGCTCTTGAGAGCCTGGCTTACCCAAATGCTTATCTTCTGTATGATAAGCTTTCAATTTGCGATGATTTCAGTTTTCTGTGGGGCCATGCCACGTCCAGGGGACTCCGCAGCTGTCTTATTCCTTCATGTTTCTCTCTTACTTCCGCTTTTGTGGAATCCCATAAGTTCTACGTTGTGTCTTCATTTTCGTCCATCTCTATTTTTATTTTATTTATTTATTTATAGATTGGTTTTTTGAGGTTTCTGTGTGTAGTTCTGGCTGCCCTGGAACTCACTTTGTAGACCAGGCTGGCCTCAAACTCACAGAAATCCACCTGTGTCTGCCTCGCAAGTGCTGGCGTTAAAGGCGTGCACCACCACCACCTGGTGCCATCTCTATTTTTAAGTGTTCCTTCTGATTTCTGATTTCTTCTTTGATCTCTTCATGGTTTGAGTGTTGGTGTTAGTTTTGTTTGTTTTGTTTTTAAAGTCTCCCCCCCCACCCCACCCCCGCAGTAGTGAAGTTACAGCAGAGAATGAACTTTCTATTATCTTATCTTTTAGAATGTGTGGAGTCTGTTCTGTGGCCTGGGATAGGATCTGTCGTAGACGATGTTCCCATCATGCTGAAGAAGACAGACGAGCTATTCTGTTGTTGTTAGGCAATGCTCGACATGTGTCTGGGGATCTGGTTAGTTTATAAAGGACTAAGTGGTCTATGCCGCTCAAAAATACTTTATTTTCTTATTGATTTTTTACTGTAGATGCTCTAACCATTTTTTATAGTTTCAAACTAATGTAAAATCTGTATTTCTCTCTTCAGTTTTGTCAGTGTTTTTGTTTCCCCTTATTTTGGTGTGTTTTGTGTGTGTTTGTTTCTACATGTGTAGATATGTGCCTGTGTATGTTGAAGCCAGAAATCAAACTTAAAGGTCATTCTTCAGGATCTAGACACCTTAATTTTTTTCCTTAGATTTATTATTATTGGCCAGGTGGTGGTAGTGCACGCCTTTAATCCCAGCACACGAGAGGCAGAGGCAGGCAGATCTCAGTGAGTTCAAGGCCAGCCTGGTCTACAGAGCAAGTTCCAGAACAGCCAGGGCTACACAGAGAAATCCTGTCTCAAAAAACAAAAACAACAAACAAAAAGGATTTATTGTTATTGTTATTATTGTGTGTGTGTTTGTGTGTGTGTGTGAACACCATGTGTATGCAGGTTCCTGTGGAGATTAGAAGAGGGCACTGAATCTGGGTCCCCTGGAACTGGAATTACAGGCTACTGTGGGCATTGGGACCCTAACCTGGATGCTTTGGAAAGGCAGCAAGTGCTGTGAATTGCTGAGCATCTCTCTGACCCCATCTTGTGTTTCGCCCCAGAATCCCTCCTTGGGACCCGGGGCTTGCTGATTGGGCTGGGCTGGCAAACTCTACGTGCCGGGATCAGTAGTTTCTCCCATTATAAAATTACCTATGGATTAAGAGAGAAAAATGTTGAAATCAGCTTTTTCCGGAACTAGAAAATTGTCACCGATTTAATCGAGTCTCCCAGGCTATCCTAAAGTACACTGAGCAGCAGTACAAACAAAAGACCCCACTACAAGGTAAAGGTGAGAACAGTTCCCAAAAGTTCTCCTCTAACCTTCATACAGAGTCCAGAAAATTGTTCTCTGACCTCTATACAGAGATCTGAAAGTTGTTCTCTGACCTCCACATACAAGTTAGGGTGTGTGTGTGTGTGTGTGTGTGTGTCCAGACACACCACCAAATACATACACATGTAAGGGGAAAGAAGGAAAAAAAACAGTATAGGGATGCTCACGGGACTCTTCCTCACCCTTGACCTTTTTCCTGGCTTGCTGGTAAACCTGAAGACATCAGTGACTTTCTCAATGTGGGACTCTGGGTCCCAGGAAAAAGAACAGGTCCTCTTCACAAGCCATGTTGTCTGTGCTCGGAAGGAAGATGCAAGCCTTTGCCTTTGTTGTCCAGACCAGACTTACTTCTGACAGGCAAGCCATTGTGCAAGAGGCTTTCCCTGGAAACAGTGGACAATCAATCACCTCTTACTGCTGTGAGCAACTGGAAATTTCAACTGAGGCAAAAATACATAAAAACAGACACACTGTAAACCTGGGAAAGACAGAACAGGAATTTCTTTGGGCATTCAAAGGCTTGGTAGCAGCACTTGTGTGAAGATGAAGCATTTGTGTCCAGTCCCCAGGGCAACAAAACAAATCAACCAGAACTGCAACACACACACACACACACACACACACACACACACACACACACACACAGGAACTAGAAAGCCACACACATCATGCAGACCTGGAAAGTTAGGTAGCTAGTTAGAAATTGACAAGTTGGAAGGCCACTGAAGATGGACCCTTTCTTCAGTCAGCTTCGGAACCCCATGTGCTGGAAAGACACAAATTTTAAGGAAGGGGGAAATATCAGAACTGCTCGTTGCTAGAATTGAAATAGGATGGTTGATGGTCAGTAACCTCTTTGCAAATGACGGCAGTGGTTGATAACGCCCTTTTCTGAAGACAGCAGGCACCTCCAAGACCTCCTGGGATAAGGAGAAAATCCTGTTTTACAACCTCAGGGGGACAGCCTGAAGCCAGAAGCTGAAAATAAACTGAGTCCTTCTGAAGAGGGAGCAACCACCTCCTTAATGAGATCTGAGCCCATCCCTTGTAGTTGGTGCAGACCCCCACTGCCAAGCCGGCTCACTGCCCAGAAAGTGCAGACTTTTCTCTGTTTCCTCCTTCCGTCTCCCTCTTTTGGACACTGCCTAAAATCCCAAGCCTCTTGCTACACACACACACACACACACACACACACACACACACACACACACACACGCACGCTCACACACGCACGCTCACACATGCACGCACACACACACAAAGGACAACTTTCTCCCTTCGTGTCCAGCCCCACTTTTCTGCAGCCCGCCTGCCCACCCCAGCCCGCCTGCCCACCCCAGCCCGCCTGCCCCGTGTCTTTCTCTCAAACTCCAATAACATTGTCCTCAAGTTTCCTTCTGGGTCGGTTTTAAATTATTTTATCTAAGAAACTAGAGACCTGCCAAGGGGATAGTGCTCTCCCGTGATAATGGGACACACGGGAGAAAAGGTCTGAGAAGACTCCACACACTGCCCACCTGGCTGACCTCCAGGCGGGATGCAAACAGGAAGTCATAGCTAGGGCCGAGTTGGAAGCAGCCTGACTAATCACTGAGGAAGAACGGCACCATCTAGCCGGGCTGCCAGGGCTGCGAGGTTTTCCTCTTCCCTTTCTTCCCTCTTTCTCTCTTTTTCCTCATTGAATCTTTTCCTTCACATCCTCCAAAATCCTTTAAGTACGAAACTATTCTTCGATAATGAGGTGTATGTTTCAACACTGGCAAATAAGCACACAAACCTGAGAGTTTATTCCTAGAAAACTATCCTAAAAGAAGTACTTTAGGTTGAATCAAAGGGACGCCAAATGGGGAGCACCAGTACCAGGGGCCCCAAGGCACAGCTCACAGGTGGAGTGCAGTCTTCCCCGCACACGTCCCTAGTTGGTCCCAGCAACAAGCTTTAGTAGGGTGATCATACAGGTAAATTCAAACCTCAGGGGCTATGGTGGCGCACACTTCTAATTCCAGCACTTGAGAGGCTGAGGCAGGAGGATTGAGTGTTTGGAGCCAACCTGAGATACAGAGCAAGTTTAAAGCTACATACTGAAGCCCTGTGCAAAAAAAATAAAAAAAATAAAAAAAAAAATAAAAAAAAATAAAAAAAGTTTTCTGAACATGTTTATCTTCTCCTCTTCCTCCTCCTCCTTCTCCTCTTCCTCCTCCTCCTTCTCTTCTTCCTCCTCCTTTTTTTTTTTTTTTTTTTTTTTGTAGTCTTGGCTGGTGTTTGAACTTATAATCCTCCAGCCTCAGCCTCCTAAGTGCTGAGGTTACAGGTCTACACCACCACACTCAGCTCTTATTTTATACTCTGTTAGGAAATTTTTCTGTCTCAAGCTTTTTTGAATCTTTCCAACAAGAATTTTTTGTTCTTTTTATATATTTATTTTATTCATATAGGTGCGTTGCCTGCACGTATGTCTGTGCGCCACACACATGCCCGGTGCCTCCATGTGGGTGCTGGGACTAGAACCCTGGTCTTTTACAAGTGCTCTTAACCATGGAGCCAACTCTGCAGCCCCCTCAACAAGATTTTTAAGACTGATGCTCGGTGTGATGTTTCCCCGTGCCTTGCTTTTATTAAGTGTTCATGTTTTCTGCTAGCATTCTCAGAGTTTGGGGGGATCAGTTTCCCCCACTGCCCTTTCTTATCCTGCCCACCTTTCCCCCATAATCCTTAGTCTAGACTTCGCATATGAAAGAAAACATGCAATATATGTCTGTCTTTTCTAACTCTGGCTTATTTTGCTTAACATAGTGATCACCAGGGCCATGTATTTTCCTGCAAATCACGTAGGTTTTATTCTTCTTACAGCTGAAGAAAGCCCTCTTTTGAGCTTGTTTACCACATTTTCCTTACCCAAGCACGTTAGTGGATTTCTAGGTCTAGGCCGCTTCCATATCTTCACTATTTCAAATAGTGCAGCAATCAATGTGGGTGTGCAGGGGCTGGGGGGAGGACTCGGCTGTTAGGAGCACTGAGAGTCCAGAGGGCGATTCCCAGCACTCACGTGGTGGCTCACAGCCGTCTGGAGGCTCCAGGGGAACGAACTCCCTCTTCTGGCCTCCACAGGCAATGCATACATGTGTATTCATACATATAGGCAAAACGCCCACATACATAAAAGACAAACTCAAAACAAAACAAAATACGTGGATGTGCAGACTTAGTTTCCTCAGACATCTACCCGGGGGGATACAAGTGGAGGATGGCTAGCTCTACTTTGTGTTTTGGAGAAGCCTCCATACTGATTTCTGTATTGAGAGTCCTTCCTTTCTCACACCTTTCCCCCTCAAGCCTCTCTATGTAGACCAGGCTAGCCTTGAACTCACAAAGATCTGTCTGCCTCTGCTGCGTGCTGGGATTAAAGGTGTGCGCCACCACTGCCCGTCCAGCCTCGTCTCCTTGAGAATAGCCACTCCTGATGGAGTGGGGTGGAATCTCAGCACGGTTAACGTGAAGGCAAAGGATGTTGAACAGTTTTTCATACATTTGTGGATCATTTGTGCTTCATCTTTTGAGAAATGTCTACTCAGCTCATTAGGTCATTTACTGATAGAATGATTGGGTTTTTTTTAATTTTTGGAGGTTTTTTTGTTTGTTTGTTTGTTTTTATAAAATCTAGGTATTACTTCCCCCTCAGGTATATAGTTGGCAAAGATTTTCTTCCATTCTGTAAGCTGTCTTTTCAATCTGTGTTTGCTTTGAGGTACAGAAATATTTTAAATTTCCCTTCGTCAATTTTTAGAATTACTATTATTATTAATTTTTATTATTATATAATTTTGAGTATATGGGTGCTTTGCCTACATGTATGTCTGTTCACCACTTGTGTGTCTGGTCCCAGTGGAGGCCAGAAGAGGGCATTAAATCCCCTGAACTGGAGTTAGAGATGCTTGAGAACCACCACGTGGATGCTGGAAACTAAACCCAGGTCCTCTGGAAGTATTAGCTGTGCTTTTAGAATCCTTTACAGCAAGTCCTTGCCTCTGCCAATATCTTAAAGTGTTTTGTTTATGTTTTCCTCAAGCAATCTAGGCCTTTGATCCATTTTGAATTGAGTGTGTGTGTGTTGATTTATGTCTAGTTGCATTATTTTACAGGTAGATATACAGTTTTCCCAGAACATTCATTGAAGTGGCTGTCCTCTGCAATGCATGTCTTTAGCACCTTTGTCAAAAATTAGATGTCCTTAACTCTGCAGGCTTATTTATGAGTCTTCCGTTCTGTTCCTCTGGTCTCTATGTCATTTTTCTTACAATGGTTTTATAGTGTAACTCGGGATCAGATTTAAGCGATCCCTCCAGCATTGCCCTCTCTCCTCAGAATTGGCTGTTAGGATCTTTTGTATTTTCATATGAATCTTCGCACTTTAAATGCTTCTCTAAATGACACCACCGGAAATTTTATGGAGATTGCATTGAATCTATAAATTGATTTTGGTTATATAGTCATTTTTCAAAGTCGTTTAAAATAAACGTTGTGTGTGTGTGCGAGAGTCCCACAGCACTCATTGAAGGTCAGAGGATAACTTGCAGAAGTCAGTTCTCTCAGCCCATCCTGTAGGCTCTGGGGACTGAACTCAGGCCTTCAGACTTGGTGGCAAGCTCCCTTATCCACTAAGCTATCTCACCAGCCCCAGTTTTCCAGTATTGACTTTGCCAGTCCGTGTGCATGTGAGTTCTTTCCACCTTCTGCTATCTCCTTTAATTTCCCCATGTTTTAAATGTTTCATTATGGAGTATTTCATACCTTATGTTTACTACTATTATTATTATTATATTATAATATTATATTATTATAATAATATTATATTATATATAATATAATATTATATTATTATTATAATAATAATAATAGTTATTATTATAACTATTATTATTGTTATTATTTTGTGTGCATGTGTAGTGTGTGTGTGTACGTGTGTGTATGTGTGTGTCCACCTGTGTGTGCATGTGTGGGGAGGCTAGAAGTGGAAGTCGGGTTTCTTCTGCAATCTCTCTCCATCTTGTTTTCTGAGATAAGTTCTCTCCCTGAACCAAGAGTTCCCCAGTTCTGCTAGACTAGCTGACCAGTAAGATCCAGCCATCGGTCTGCCTTCTTCTCCCCACAGACACACACCACTATGGCTGGCTTTTTAAAATGTTTCAGTGTGAGTGCTAGATCTCAGACTCAGGTCCTCACTGCACAGCACCTACTCTACAGCCAGTGCCCTTTCCCCCGCCCTTACGGGTTTATTTGAAGCTATGATAAATTAAAGATCTTTTTTTTTCTTTTCTTCTTTTTTGCCAAGTTCATTACTGGTATGTGGTAAATCTACTGATTTTTATATGTCAATTTTATATAGTGATACTTTGCTGAAAATGTTTGTCTGAGAGTCTTCTGGTGTAGGGTTTTGTTTTGGTTTTTCAGGACAGGGTTTCTCTGTGTAGCCCTGGCTGTGCGGGAACTCTCTCTGTAGAGCAGGCTGACTGATTTCTCTTTACAGTCTTTTATAGGATTGTGTAATCTGCGCATACGGATAATCTGACTTCTTCCTTTCCTGTTTGTAACCCTTTACCTTGTTCCCTTTCTTATTGCTCCCACTAAGACTTCAAATCTTAGGAGGATAACGCAGACAGTGAATAACCTTGTCTTGTTCCACAAATTCTGTTTCCCCCAATTGGTTTGTCCCAGATAGTCTGTTTTCTGTTGAGGTCTGTGCCTTCCGTTCTCAGTTCCATCCGGGCTTTTATTGTAAGGGTGAATGTTCCACTTTATCAGAGGCCTTTTCTGCAGCTATTGACATGAGTGTGGTGGTCAGTTTTAACTGTCAACTTGGCATAATCTAGAATCACCTGGGAGGAGGTCCCAGGGGAAACTTGTCTAGATCAGGTTGTGAAGGAGTTTCTCACTTGGATTAATTGAGGTGGGAAGACTCCCTGCAGGTGGGTCACTCCATTTCCTGGGCTAGTCCCTGGACCACCCGAAAAACAAACCGAGCCAGATGAGCACAAGCAGGCACACGTGAATTCTCTTCTCTCTGCTGTCATCTTACTCTGGATGTCATGACGAGCTGCTTCAAGAGTTCCTGCCATCTTGACATCTCTGATAGGGTGGACTCTAACCTGGAATTGTGAGCTAAACAAACCCCTCTCCTTTATGTCCTCTGCTAGGGTATTTTCTGACAGCAACAGGAAACAAAACTAAGATGATAATCATAGGAATTCTGTTCTTTGAGTCTGTTGATGTGCTGGGTTACATCGGCTGATTTTCGGATATTGAACCATCCTTGCAATCTGGGGGTGAAACCAACTTGATGATGGTGTATTATCTTCCCAATGTGTTCCTGAATTCAGTTCACAAGTACTTCATTAAAATGTGTTATGCCTGTACTCATCAGAGAAATGACTCTATAGCCTTCTTTTTGTTATTGTACCCACACCCACTTCTGGTATTCAGGTGAAACTGAGTTTGAGAGGTATGGTTCCATTTCTCAAAAGTATGTGAAGCACCACCAACCTAATATTAATCAGAATAAAAAATTTTGCTTGCACTTTTTTTTCAGAACATTCAGAGTTTGTAAATCCTATTACCACTTGAGAGTGGGCTTATAGTTTTGATTTATCAAGAGCAAATCATTTCTTGGTCTCTATTTATGGTCAAAACCAAGGCAGGCAATTCCTTACCATCTTTTCTCATGGGTAGATTGTGTTCTGATCCACTTATCCAGGACATGGGCTGTTTGGAGATTTCTTGCTTTATGCAAAGTCCAGCATCATATACTGCCCATGTGGGCTTACTCTGCCTCTTGTCTTCCCTGTTCAGGGCCCTTTAGAACAAAAGTTGCAGGCCACTGAAGGCTGACAGTTACCCCAGGCATGAGTTGGGTCTAGAACTTTAACTCTTTATGAGCAAGTTTTCCTTTCTCTTCATTATAGTTCCAAAGGATTTCTCTTCTGCTTTTGATCTATCTAAGCATTTTCCTAAAAATATAACCACCCACTTTTGGCTAAGGTCAGATCTAAAAATATAACCAGTATTTTAAAAGCATCTTATATTCAGCATTAATTTTTTTGGGGGGGAGCTGAGGACTGAACCTCAGACTTATTTTTTTTATTTAAATATATATATTTGTGTGTGGATGTGGATGTGGGTGTGTGGGTGTGTGGGTGTGGGTGTGTGGGTGTGTGTGGGTGTGTGTGGGGGTGTGGGTGTGTGGGTATGCATACTTGCCGTGGTGCACATGTAGAGATCAGAGGACAATTTGTGGCAGTCAGTTCTCCCTTTCCACCCTATGGGCTCCGGCGATTAAGCTCAGGTTGTCAGACTTGGCAGCAAGGGCCCTTCCCCTCAGCTATCTCATTGGTCCTTAATTCTTTGATTATACGTGTGTGTGTGTGTGTGTGTGTGTGTGTGTGTGTGTGTACATGCCAGTGGACAAATTGCAGAAGTTGCTTTTCCCCTTCAACCGTGTGAGTTCCAGGGATAACAGTGAGGTCCTCAGGTTTGGTGGCAAATGCCTTTGCCTGCTGAACAAGCTCATTGCCCCCACCCCTACCCAAAACTTCTTTTGACAGTCAAAATTCTAAGAACTGTATTTTCGTGCTTCCCTCAAGAGTGGGGAGCTGTTTTTCTCTACTGAGTATTTCAGTGGAATGAATATGTCTGTCTTTGCTGTTTTCATATCATATTTAGACTACTGCCTTGAGATCATTTCTCATGGGTTTCCGTGGACGAAGGAAAATTGATGATTGAATTGCCAGAGGTTTAGGAGAGAGAATCAACAAGACTTTGCTGTAGGAGGAGAGGCAGAGGACGGGATCTAGGATGAGACTTACGTTTTTGGCTTAGGTATCTGGGTAGATGATGATGTCATTGACTAGGATCGGGAATAGAGGTTAAGGTGGGTGTGTGCGTGGGGAGCAATAACAAGTTCGGTTTGGACATGTTGTGTGCAAGATGTCGTGTAGGTAGAGAAGTTTGTGGTAGACAGTTGGAAATGGGGTAGAGGCTCAGGGCTTGGGGTCTGCAGATACAAATTCACACAGTTGGGGTTCCTAAGTCTCCGAGACTCTTCAGGAGTCTGTGTATCAACTGAGTTGATTTTACACTCACGCTTTGATTTCAACAATAATCTGGATTATCAGGATGACCATCTCAGGAATGAGTATTGCTAGCCTCCCCTAGTTTCTGCCTTTGTGTTTCTGTTTATCATCTTGCTGGTGCCAAGGATCACAGAGTGGGGCTTAATATGTAAATGATGTAACCTGGTCAAGGGTCACTGCGTGCCTGCTAGCTCATGTGAATGAAAGTGTCACAGCAGTTTGACTACAGACAAGGGCTGGGAGAACCGAGTCATCGGATGGCACAAGGCTCGATTTCAGTTAAAAGAGCCTCTGTTGGCAGCAGCCGCTTCCCTGTTCACAGCGCAAATCAACAGTGTAGTTAAAAAAAAAATTGAAGAAACCCTAGCTACATAAATTAATGTGATACTTTCTGAGTTTTACCATTTTTAGTTTTATTTACCTCCATTTTACAAGATTTCAGTTGTAAAATGTAAGTATAAGAAATTTACACTTAAGCTAAGTGGCGGTGGCGCACGCTAATCCCAGCACTTGGGAGGCAGAGGCAGGTGGATCTCTGTGAGTTTGAGGCCAGCCTGGTCTACAAAGCAAGCTCCAAGACAGCCAGGGCTGTTACACAGAGAAACCCTGTATTGGAAAATAAAAATAAAAAGTAATTGATTCTCGATGTCTAGGAGAAATCTGTTTCTCTAAATGGTATCTGTGTGTGGTGTGACTTATTGTGAGGATTGGGGCATAAAGGAAACTATCACAATAGAGAATAGAACCTTAGGAAACATCAGTAACAGCGTGCGGAGGAGAAGGGAGAGAGACTAAAAGAAATAGACAGCATTAAAAGAAGATTAAGGAAGAGAGAGAGGAGAAAAGGTAAGATCTGGAAAATGTCCTCAAAAAGCACACATATCCTTGGCTCAGACATTTATTTCATTGACAAACAGTCTTGAAAGTCATATTTTTGGGGCTGGAGAGATGGCTTAGAGGTTAAGGGCACTGGCTGTTCTTCCAAATGTCCTGAGTTCAATTCCCAGCAACCACATGGTGGCTCACAACCATCTGTAGTGAGATCTGGTGCCCTCTTCTGGCCTGCAGGGGTGTGTGCAGACAGAACACTGTATGCATAATAAATAAAGAGGAATTTTTTTTAAAAAGTCATATTTTTGAAGTTGAAGGAGTAAATAGAAATTGTAAGTGTAGACATTTTATTTATTTATTTGTTTGTTTGTTTGTTTATTTTTGGTTTTTCGAGACAGGGTTTCTCTGTGTAGCTTTGCACCTGTCCTGGATCTCGCTCTGTAGATCAGGCTGACCTGGAACTCACAGAGATCCGCCTGCCTTTGCCTTCCGAGTGCTGGGATTAAAGGCGTGCGCCACCACCGCCCGGCTATTTATTTATTTTTAACTTTTTAATCTATGGGCATTTGGCCTGCAGTGTCCTTGGAGGCCAGAAGAGGGCGTCAAATCCCTTGGAACAGGAGTTAAACAGATGGTTGCGAGTTGCCTTGTGGTTCCTGGGAATCAAACCCAGGTCCTCTGGAAGAATAGCCTGTACCTTCAGCTGTTGAGTCATCTCTCTAAGTCCCTATCAATTTATTTTTGAAAGTTCTCACTATGTAACTGACCTGGAGGTCATTATGTAAGCCAGGATAGCCTCAAACTCACAGAGATCCACCTGCCTCTACCTCTTGGAACAAAAGGTGTGCACCATCAAACAGGACTGAATATGGAAACTCTCGTGTTTGGTGCTAATGAAAATAAAAGAATGTCTCTGGAATAGACTGCAATACATATGTGTGTGTGTGTGTGTGTGTGTGTGTATACCCCTGAACACATCTATGCAATAACAGAAGGTGGGGCTTGGAGAGAAGATCCCCACACAGAAAGGAGGAGGAGGAAGCAACGTTGTGGGGCTTCAGAAGAAACGGGTCTTAGGGACCTGGAAATGGGTCACCAGAAGGACTGCCCATGAGAAGTCCTGACAGTGGTCTTTCAAATGGGCTGTGAGGAAGCTGAACCGAGGAACTGGCCTGGTCGTTTTGAGGTTCCTGTGGAGAGGCCACAGTGATGCAGTAGGCATCCCTGCATTATAAGGTTCTCGAAAGGAGTGCCCTAGCTGTCATGGGACTTGGGAGGAATTTAATAGTAATGTTGGGTCCTCATCTTGGCCAGACCACTAACTAACTCTGTGAATTGGACAAGTAACTTAACTTGTGTAAATATTTTTCGGAATGAAACATCTGGACTGAAATGTTCTGAAGAGCTTTCTGGCCTTAAAACTCAGCACTAAATCCTTCACAAGTCAACTACCCCAGTAAATGCTTTATTTTCCCCTTGAGAGAGGGGTTTGTGGAGCAAAAAAGGCATAGTCCATTTTGGATTCTATTTAATTTGAAAATCCACGAGGAGAGTTTAAAAGTCAGTTATACCAGAAAGGGAGGAAGGACTTGCTTCACTCTCATTTTCTAGATAGACTGCTCATCCACCAAAACCCAAAAGAAAAACCCAGGGACTGAGCTAAGGAGGCAACTGCTGTCTTGAGTTAAACTATCAAGACATTCCAAGGAGGAAGCGAGGGAACCAGTATGGCCTCCACGGCTTCCTCATGAAGGGATCCTCCCAAGACTTAGCTGCAGGGCCTCTTTAATGAAGCCAAGAGTGCCTGAGACGGACACCAGCTCTGCTCCTGACTCAGACATTCTGTGCTTAATTAAACTTTAAAAAATGTAAAAATGAGGGGTTTTTTTCAATCTGAATTAACCAAAATTTATCAGATTTGGCCTCATGAAGAGGGTTATTATTCACCAATCACTGGATATCGTTCTAGTAAGAATGTTTGTTACAACAGGCACACACACACACACACACACACACACACACACATACATACACACACATCTCTGAAATGACAAAAAAATCAGTTACCCAGAAATGGCTGTAAGCCTGAGGACTTGTCCACCCCTCAGGTCCTTTATGACCAAGCTCTGGTCTAACCACCTCAGAAAAAAGGAAGTTTCTTTAGGAAAAGGCAGCTCTTCAGCCATTTGTCTCTTCACGTTCCCATCTCTTACCAGAATGTAAGCTCCTGCATGATAGAATATTTATTTAATTCATTGTTTTATTCCTAATGCCTGTAGCAGCAACCCACACAGGCTGGCCTTGAATGCACAGAGATCTGCCTGTCTCTGCCTCCTGAGTGCTGAGATTAGCAGTGTGCACCTGGCCCATACATTTTTTTTTTTTCTTGTTTTGGTTTTTTGAGACAAGGTTTCTCTGTAGCTTTGGAGCCTGTCCTGGAACTCACTCTGTAGACCAGGCTGGCCTCGAACTCACAGAGATCCTCCTGAGTGTTGGGATTAAAGGCGTGCGCCACCACCCGGCCTCATACAACTTCTTAAAATATGCTTATAGACTAGATGAGTGAGATAAATCCATGGGTCAGTGTTGCAAATAATTAGAGAAAGAGACTAAAATAATTCCAATCATTTTAAGGTGCAGTCAATTAGTTCTTTTCTGTGATACTAACAGAAAGAAATGGTATTTGGCATCTTTGAAAATTAAGAACACACACACACACTTCTGAATGAGCACATGTCGCTTTGATTATTTCCATACATCTTTTGCCAGCATCTGTGTTTGGTTATCCTCTGGTTAAGGACCCATGATGGTTTCTGGTTGTATGATGTATTAGTCTGGAGTCTTAGGACAGGCAGCCTTTTCAATTATGTCCAAGATCCACCCCCCCCACCCCCACCCCCCGCTCCCCAGAGCTGAGGACCGAACCCAGGGCCTTGTGCTTGCTAGGCAAGTGCTCTACCACTGAGCTAAATCCCCAGTCCTAAGTCCAAGATCTTATAAGCACTGTGTAATGGAAATTTTATAGAATCACCTTATGCAGGTAAATTATTAATTAGCTCTTAAGTGAATGATAAAGTCAGAAATTATTTCATTGAATCTCATGTAAGCAAAAATGGAAAAGAAAAAAATTATTTGATTAACTAGAAAGTCCAGCAGACTGTAGCTGGCTGTGGAAGCAGTTAGATCCAGAGTCCAGCCATGATGCCACGAGGTTTTGTTTCTTCCCCTTGTGCATTCACTTATTTCTTCTCACCTTCTGCCTTCAGTTACCATTTGTCCTCTACAAAGGCAAGATGGCCTCTGGATGCCTCAGGCTCACATTCTTCAAGTTTAGCAATCACCCAAGGAGAGAATTCATCCTCATTAGTTGATGAGGAAAGGTTCTGGGAGGACTGTGCCTGGTTTAGCCAGTGTCACACCCATTTGTCAGTCAATTAATGACTGAGGTGAGGAGGACAGAGCACTTTAATTGGCCAAATCCCTTCCTCCCATGTCTCCCCACATCGGTTGGCTGAATCTGGATCCATGCTCTGCCTTGTGGACTGGGGGAGTAGAGGCTCAGAATGGCACTGTCTCCAAAGGAAAATGTGTGGGTGTTGCAGAGAGGGACGTGGATGAACAATGGGAGCTAACCAGCACACTATACCAAGGTCGACACAGAGCTCTTATGTGTAGGTTTAATGAACCAACTGGTCTCTCTCCAGGTCATTCAGGGGTCTGTTCTCAGTAGCTGAGGCACATACAGTACCATTGTTAACTGTTTAGAACACCATCCGAACACTACAGTATCTCGATAGTTATGACTTTAAGATAGCATGTGCAGTACTGGGGTCTACAGAGCCTTGTTCACATCAGACAAGTACTCTACCACTGGACCACACTGCCAGCCCACAAAAATGGTGTATTTTTTGTAATATAAACACACAACAAGGATTCTTGTCTTTATGGAGCTAAAAATTACCCTTTGCACTTAAAACATATACATACATATGTATATGTATGTATGTATGTATGTATGATGAAGGCTTTTTTCAGAGCCTGATCAGATTTGGGAGGAATGGAGTAAGAATTGGTAAAATTAAATAAAATTAAATAAATGAATCCTCCATACTTTGTGTTTCTCCTCCAGGAAAATAACCAGTATGTACACACAGTCTTTTACAAGTCTTTGTATCTAGAAGTGGCCTGATTTTTAAGATAACGGGACTGAGTACTTCTGTCAGCAACGAGCTTGGAGAAACGCGCACCAAAACCAGCCTAAGTCCCAAGTCCCCGAGATGCCCTTCGAGAGCAGTCAACCATTTAATTTGATCTATTAAATAAACTTAGCAGTTGGGGTGCCCACACAGCGAGGAAGGCTGCCTGGAGACGAGATGTTGGCTTTAGCTGGCATCTTCTGGCCCTCATTAGCCGACCATAAGCTTCTAATTACACACACCATCTTTCTTTCAAATGTGGATTTGTAAAAGCTTATGAATTTTCATTCTTAGTCACAGATTTGGGGACTAAAAACAAGTTCCCGTCATGAACAAACAGGAGGAGGATTTTTTCTCTTTTTCTTTCTTCCTTTTAAAATTTTGTCAGGCCCCCAAAAGATTCTTGATAATTGATCAAACGCCCACTGTGCCTCCAGAGCTGCGTGAGTGACTTGGAACTATGAAAAGGACACTTGAAAGATAATTCCTGTCCTTGAAGGATTTAGGAAAGGTGTCTCAGGAGAAAGTTACGTACCTGAAACAGCTATGCAGCAGACGACCGCCCCGCTCTTTCTCGGGGCGCGGCGACTTCCCCTCCGTTTCCATCTGCATGGATTTGCCTCAAGCTCTGTCTTCGGTAGTTTCCTCCATGTAGGTCCTAAGCAGCAGGTTAGGTTGACTGCATCCATTCATCAAAGCCCGTGGAGAAGCTCCTCACCATCTCTCGTGCCTTTCCTCTTGCAGGTCTTCTATCTGCACACCGCACTGAAGACACAGCCAGCCCTACAAACCCAGTCCTCCTGGGTAAAATGTTGGGCACTAAACCTGAGCCACTGGGTGCTCTGAGTTACCACATCCGGTCTTCCCTGCCTCTTTTCCTTCTTTCTGCAAACTGGCCCCTAAGTGTTCCCATTTGTCCACTAACTGACCTCAGACACCACTCTATCCAGGGGGCCCCTTCGCTTTTCTTCCTCTACACCAGGGGTTCTCAACCTTCCTAATGCTGTGACCCTGTAGTACAGTTCCTCATGTTGTGCTGACCCCCCAACCATAAAGTTGTGGTTGCTACTTCGTAACTGTAGTTTTGCTACTGTTATGAATCGTTCTGTAAATGTCTGTGCTTTCTGATGGTCTTAGGCGCCCCCTGTGAAAGGGTCGTTCGATCCCCCAAAGGGGTTGAGAACCACTGTTCTAGACTGTGTTTCTTTCACTTACTCCTGTGATTGATTTGTTTTTGTATCTCCTTTCCCTGTCTAGACTCTTCGTACCCATGCTTTACTTTTCCTGGAATCTCAAGTGCCTACTAGGAAGCCTGACACATGATAGGTCCTTTGTAAAGTGTGTTGAAATGAATCGAATCAGGTTGCCTAGAATTAAACGATGGTGTAGAAGAGACTTGAGGCAGCCTGAGTCCTGAACTTGACATCTGGGTGGTAATAGGGAAAGCAGCCTTGGGGGAGAAGGGGATGAGCGGGCAGTGTCCCAGCCACACGCAGGGGCCCAGCAAAAGCCGGGGGATTGAGTGGAGCATCTGGCTGGAGACCAGAGGCTGGGGAGTGTTGGGAATGGAGGTCATAAAGGCTGGGTGGGGCCAATGGAGAATCCTGAGTGTCTATCAGAGCCACTGAAATGCGATACAGCATGCAGTGATATTCAAGAAAAGTCAAGATCTGTGCACAGAATGAGCTTTGCCCTTCTGGATACTTCTGCCTGAGACCTCCGTCCTTACTCTTAGCATGTCACTGGCCTGGCGGGGCTTGTGCCATCTGGGTACAGCAGTGTGGTGTGGAAGCAGGGTGTGAACAGTGGAATCCAGAGTGCTGGAGGTGACTTTCCACTCTGGCTGGGATCTCTCTGTTGCTCGAGATGGTAAAATAGCTTCATGCTCTAATCCTCAGTTCTCCACCTGTAAAATGAAAGCATGGTGTGGAAAACGTGGTTCAAGAGGCTCCTTTGGTCTCTGGGACTCAACACGTATCAAGATAAGGGAGGCTTTGATGGCGTAAGGTTCTACGCTGGTTCCTGGCTTTGATTTGCTTGTGTGCTTTCCTATCTTCTGGGGTCCGAGCTGCTTTATTAGACTGGCCTGATAGTCTCAGTCTGCTCTACTGGGGTCAGCCTCTCAAGCCTTGACTATCCCCCCCCCCCCCAGGTAAGTCCTTAATCCTCCGCCCCTCCTGCAAACCCAACTCCAGCTCAGGCCAGCTCAGGCCAGCTCAGGCCAGCTCAGGCCACCGTGTCTCTCACGTCTTTACCCCCATGCTTTTGATGATTATAGACATTTTTCTCGGTATGTACTCGTTCCACCTGGGTGTTTCTGTCTCCAATTAGTTTGTAAACTTTTAAAAAAATAAAACACTATTAAGAGCAGTATTTATTTGTCTCCCTGGCCCCACCCTACTCTGGAGCAAAGCCAGGCTTAACACAGACATTAAATCAAGTTTTTGAGTGTTGCACTCAGTGATGTACAGGAAATAATACCCAAAGTAGAGATCCCCAGGAAGCCATGGATTGGGTTTAGAGCAGAAATGACGGCATGTCGGAGGTGTTTTCTACCTACCCAAAGGTTCTTTGAAGACAGGGAGACCTGGGAAGTTTCTGGTCTGTGGGCTTCTTGAAAAGTAAGGAGTGGGTAGTACAAGGGCCCAGTGATACTTCCGCCAACCCAAGGAAGAAACGGAGGACTGTTTACCGAGTGACTTTGCTGTTGGAAGCGTCCCAGCCACAGCTTGGGAACATCGGGCAGAGTTACCACCCCTGCTGCCACAGCCTCTGCCAACTTGGATAAGAAGCAATGGAGTTGACCTGTCTTTTGGCTCCGGCACAAGGCAAGCAAGCGCGGCAGCAGCCATGGAAAGGAAGAAGTTGTGAAATGAACGACACGAAAAGGAGGCGAGCATGGTGCTCCTCTCTCCCCTGACCCCACCCCGCCACCCCACAACTTCTCCACTCCCGACCCCTCCACCCCACCCACCGCCGCCGCACCCTGAGCCTCTCCCCAGCTTCCTCGCCATCCTCATCTGCAAGCCGGTATAAAGCAGAAGTCTCCCCTTATCCCCAGGAGGGTACGGGGCCCTGCAAGTGTAGCTGTTCTAGCAGAGGGCAGGGACATTGTCCCCAGTGTGGTCCTTGGTTTGAAGTCCTTGGATTAAAGTCACGCCTCTAGGAAGGTAACTGGCTCACAAAGACATAGCACTTTTGAAATGTAATAGGACACACGGGAAGGCTCGCTGCGGGAAGAAGTTGAGCTCTAGACCTGGCAGACTCGGGCTTCTCTTCTTGATCACGGACTAGCGGAAATGACCCGCCCTGAGGTCTCCGGACCCCTCCCGCCTTTGCTCAAGCTGCTGGGAGGAAAGTTTAGGAAGATGGATTTTGTTGCGTGCCCTTCCCTTCTGATATACACCAGAGCTGCTCATGTTTGTAGCCAAACTCTGCCGTGTGTCGAGTTCTCTTACTGTTGGGGAAAGTGTAGGGATAATTCCGTGTGTCACCAAGCCATTTAGTCGACACTCGGTTTCTTCGCAGGAGAAGTGGTGAGATTTATTGGGGAAAGTACCCGTCATCCCGTATAAATAGATGCACAGTTAAGGCACGCACAGCAGGCAGCGTGTATGCTTCTGACTGGGCGTAAGGAACTTATTAGTGAATGCTTGTGACAAAAAGCAGTCACTTGGGAGGAAGGCAGACATAAGGCTATGCTTACAGTTTATATAAAATATTCTTCAGAATAGTGACTTTGGCTTTACTTAGTAGTAGGAATCATTTCTTTTCTTTCTTTTTTTTTTTGTTTGTTTGGTTGGGTTTTTTGTTTGTTTGTTTGTTTGTTTTGTTTTTTGAGGCAAGGTTTCTCCATGTAGCTTTGGTGTCCTGGATCTCGCTCTGTAGACCAGGCTGGCCTCGATATCACAGAGATCTGCCTGGCTCTGCCTCCCGAGTGCTGAGTTTAAAGGCGTATGCCACTGCTGCCCAGCTCAGCTCAGATTTTTTAATTTAATATTTAGGATACATGCTTCATTTTCTTTCTATTAAATTTCTTTAAAGTTCTATATATTGGGGCTGGAGAGATGGCTTAACAGTTAAGAGCATTAGCTGTTTTTTCAGAGGTCCAGAGTTCAATTCCCAGCAACCACATGGTGGCTCACAACCATCTGTAATGAGATCTGGTGCCCTCTTCCAGTGCAAACAGAGCACTGTATACATAATAAGTAAATAAATCTTTAAAAAAAAAAGTTCGGCCGGGCGGTGGTGGTGCATGCCTTTAATTCCAGCACTCGGGAGGCAGAGCCAGGTGGATCTCTGTGAGTTCGAGGCCAGCCTGGTCTCCAAAGCGAGATCCAGGAAAGGCGCAAAGCCACACAGAGAAACCCTGTCTCGAAAAACCAAAAAAAAAAAAAAAAAAAAAAAAAAAAGTTCTATATATCTTGGTAATGTGTATTCATTAAGCTGCACTAAAATTTGCTAATTTGCATTTTTCAGTAGTAGTTAAGAGTTCTGAAGTGAATAGCAATAATATGATTATTATGCTGATTCCTAAGTGTATTGAACTATGAGAAAACATGTCTGAGGTGACTTTTGGTCATTGGTATTTGCTTGAAATTTGCTTCTGCACAAGTTGCCTGTGAGCTAGAGAGAATGTGTTCCCCGTGACTTAGGAGTATTAAGGTTGTTATTTATACCCACAGCATGATTATAAATTTGTTGTTTTCTCTTTGTGATTTTTGACATTATACACATGCACTGCCCCAACACATAGGCTTCAAATGGCATTCTTTCATTGTGAATTATTCATTTAATCTTTCTGCCACTATGCAATGACATCTCTTATCCATTATATTTTTCCAACAAATTTGAAAACTTAATGATAATATTGTTATATATTTAATTAAAATAATTTTTCTAATGTATTTTGCCCATTTGTTTATATAATGACCTCTCTGAATTATCATGTCTTAGGTGTACCTCTTAAAAGTAGTATATAGCTAAATTTTTTTTGTTGTTGTTTTTGTTTTTTGAGACAGGGTTTCTCTGTGTAGCTTTGAACCCTTTCCTGGAACTCACTCTGTAGCCCAGGCTGGGCTCAAACTCACAGAGATTCATCTGCTTCTGCCTCCTGAGTGCTAGGATTAAAGGCATGTGCCACCACTGCCCGGCCTATAGCTAAATTTTTAAAAACTCTGTGAAGCTCAGCTGGGCACAATGACACATGCCTGTAGCTTCAGCTACTATGAAAGCTGAATTAGGAAGATCCCTTGAGCCCAGAAGTTCAAGGACTGTATAAAGAAACATTCTGAGATTTCTGTCCTTAGCTGGCAAATTCAGTCTTGGAAGACTGAATTTGCCAGCTAAAGACAGGAATAGTAATATGCATTTTTATTATTGAAAAATTATTTACCTTTTGTTTTATATTTACATTCTTCAACATCATTTTCTTTACTACTTTCTGTTGGGTTGATTCAGTTTTTTATTTTGTTTTTTTTTTTTCTTTACTCTTCCCTTTCTTTTCTCCTGGAATTACAAGTCAGGATGAAATGGAAAGACCTTAGAGGAACTAAAGTCTCGGCCTTCCATGCTACCTCCCAAACTGGGAGAAGTCTGGCCTTTGAGCTCTCTTGTTTCATGATGGGCCTAGCACCTCAAGGGTCCCCTTCAAGGGCGTCTCCTGGGTCTCTGGAATCCACATCTCAGAGAGCTCAGAGTTTTGTGTGCAGCTTCTGGACTTTTTTTTTTTTTTAGGTTTTTCGAGACAGGGTTTCTCTGTGTAGCTTTACGCCTTTCCTGGGACTCACTTGGTAGCCCAGGTTGGCCTCGAACTCACAGAGATCCACCTGGCTCTGCCTCCCGAGTGCTGGAATTAAAGGCGTGCGCCACCACCGCCCGGCTAGCTTCTGGACTTTCACAGAGAAGGCATCCAGCCCTCACCCCCATGGGCTCTGGGTCAGCCTTCATCTGTCCAAAGGCACTGAAACAGTGACGGTTCTGCCTGACCCTCAGGTGACCCAAAGGTCCACCAGAATGACTCCGCTGTTGTTGTTTTTGTGTTATCTCTTTGGTCTTTTTATTTCAAATGTTATTATCAATTCCTTGAGAACTTCCTGAAGTATACTTTGATCAGGTTATTCTTTTTTGTTTGTTTGTTTGTTTGTTTGTTTGTTTCTCTGCGAAGTCCTGGCTGTTCTGGAACTCGTTCTGGAGACCAGGCTGGCCTCGAACTCACAGAGATCCATCTGCCTCTGCCTCCAGAGTGCTGGGATTCAAGGCGTGCACCACCACTGCCCGGCTGGGAATGAACTGATCTTAAAAAGTGTTTACAACATCTGAATATGTCCTTCCACTTCAGTCCTTTCATTTTTTGTTCCTAGGTTTCCCTCTGGTTGATGGACAGGTAGATTTTCCGCACTGATGACTTATTTGGATGCTCTGATGTCCTGATCTCTTCTAGAAACGTCTTCTCTCAGATGGAGGCCGATTAGACCCCACAGTCTGCCACACTCAGAGTCCAGGTAGGAAATCAGGATGCCATTCCCAGTGCTGAAGGCCCTGGGTGTGCCGTCTTTTCCCTGTTCTCCAGTTCTCTGAAATGATGTGACAAGTCTCAGGCTTCCCAGCTGGGCACGCCCCTGGCTGTGATGGAAACATATGCATCTGGAGGCGCCTGGCACACTCAGACCTTGCCGGAGCTGGCTTTCCAATACATCCTAAGGCCCTGCTCCCTGCCACTTCCTTTTGGCCGGAGAGCTGGCTCTAGCCACAGACATTCCCTGAGCAGCTGTCTGAATTAACATCTGAGCTTGGCCGGCATTAGTGCAGCTGTGGACTCTGGCATTGGTGCTCATGAGTAAATTCCTTAGTAAGCCCACAGGGCTGCCTTGATTTCTCTTTTGGGTGTGATTATCTTAGAGCAGGGCCAGCTTCATAGGTATGAAACTATGCAGCCACACTAGGCCCCACACTCAGAGGACCCTCTTCTTGGGTTAATGTTCCGATGTGGCTGTATTGAAATCTCAAACAGCTCATGGATAAAATCTTGGGGCCTTGGAACTCATACAGCCTCCTGTAAGGAGGGACAGAGAGCAGCACTGGCCCTTGAGAAAGTGGGGTGAGGCTTGCTAAGCCAGCCTCTTGGGAGTCCAGAGCAAGAAGATCATGAATAATTGTTTGAGAATATCTTTTCAGATGTAGTGCCGTGTCTGGTAGAATTTATTCTTCCAGGAAGTTTCCCACACATCTAGATAGAGGCTTTTAGAGCTTCCGGAGAGAGCGGCTGTCCTCCAGAAGAGCAGTCATGCTCTTCCATACCTAGACAGCTACTGAAGGTTTGAGCTGTGGCCTGTACGACTGAGGAGCCCGAATTTTTATATTTGAATTAAGTTTATTTATCTTATTATTCTTTTTGAAGGCTTTATTTTTAACTACGCGTTTGTATCTGGGGTGGGGTGGTATGTGCTTGTGGGTGCAAAGAGGTGTCTGATTCCCCTGGAACTGAGTTATGGACAGTTGTGAGCTGCCGGATGTGGGTGCTGGGAACCGAACTCGTGTCCTCTGTGAGAGCAGCGAGCAGTTTGAACTGCTGAGCTCTTAACTCCAGGCCCCAGTTTGTTTTTAATGTAAATACCCACTTGGAGCTTGACGACAGCATAGCTTTGAACAGTCAAGTTCTGATCTCTGCTTTGATTACATTTTGCATCGGTTTCACAGCAAGACTTAGACATTGTCCAGAAGGATTTCTTAGGTTCAAGTTTATTAATAACTAAGATGGGGCTGGGTACAATTTTTGGTGTCTTTTCTTAAGTCTAGAAAAGATCCTTTCTGCCCACGGAAGACAGGCAATGTAGCTCACTGCTATAGCTCGCAAGGAGATGCTGAACAAGGGACCTGCTGAAAGACTGCCCCACCCGATCCCAAGTGGAAGGAAAAAGGAACAGAAGAAGACGCAAGAAGGCCAGAGGCCAGATCCTTGGCGATGAGTGGAGATGAGGAGGCGGCTGTGGGAGGCAAGTTGACAGATGAGTGTGAGCCGTTGCCACTGCCGAGCCCACGTGGCTTGGTGTTGCACAGGTGATCCTGTGAATCCGAGTGTTCTGACAGACACCCTGGTTTTGAGAGCACAGAGGTACATTCAGTGGGCTCTGGGCAAGAATTAGCTGAATGGGGGTTGGGGGTACAGTGAGATGACCAGAACCATGAATTTCAGGGATAGTTACCTCAAAAGTCTAGACTGGGAGAAAAAAACAAAACACTGCAGTGGTCCCCACTTCAGAGTAGAAACTCTCATCACTGGATGGCTGACCAACGAGGATTTAGGTAGTACCATGGGCCTTCTCAACTCGTACAGACCCCAGTACACATAGACGGTAGCTTGGACAAGAACAATGGTTGCCTTGTCTGAAGAAGATACTCACCTGCCCAGTTGAGTCTAGGGACCAGCTAGCTACACCAGCATCGTGAGAGAAGTGGCCACTTAACCCCATAGACGCCGTCTGTGTGGATACTCACAACCTAACAAGAAAGGACATTTTAAACACATCCTGAAAGGGCCTTTTCTTTTGTCATTAGTCTGGACGAGGAAGAGGTTTTGAGATCAATAGGCAAGGAGTTACTTGGCAGGCTAAGGTCTCGTTCTGCTCCATCGTCATTCCCTCATGCTTAATGAATCATATCCGGAAGCAAGTAGGCAAGACACACTTGGACGAAATCCTGATACAGACATCTCCCTAGGTCTAACATCCCATCAGTCTCTTGCTTCTACAGTCCTCTGTGGGCTGCACCACCACCTGCAGGCCAGCCCTGAAAAGTACATGTCCAAGAAAATGGCGGTGTTCCTGGGCCAAGCTGTCCGGCCAAAATAGCTGCTCTGTGCTTCTTTATTCAGAGTCTTGGAGTCAGGGCGCATGAGGCTCATTACCAGATGGCTCAGCTCCTAGAGTTTAGCAGACAATTCCTCCCTCATTTCTTCTTTTTGGCTTGCTCAGTAGGAAAAGGTTTTTCTTGGTTCTCAGGTGCAAATGAAGCCTTCTACAAAGTAATTAGAATTACTTTGTGTAATTCTTTTGGTCTTTCCTAATCTACCCGAAACAGCCCAATCCACTTGACAGTCTCCAGCCATTAAAATGGGGACGTTGTGCCCCAGGGGGGGCAGGCCTTCTTTAGGAAACTGGCTTTTGGAAGAGTTTAAATGCCACCCTCTTGAGAACAAGATCTCTTGTCCGCCAGGCTGGGGTGGTTAATTAGATACAGAAGTGCAGAACCGATCACCTTCTCCAAGTGCTTTGGATCTGCCATTAATCTGCAATCAGATGCTGCAGAGCCATGAGCAGAGAACGCAGCACCACGTTTGGCCATCATCCGCTAGGAATATCTAGGATCCTCGGTCCTGGTCTTCACAAAGAGGTCAATGGGCCAGCAGCAGGGGCTCCCATAACTGGGCTTGGACGCCATATAGGTGTAAGTATATGAGCTGAGCTATAAGATAAGTAAGGCCAGTCGCTACAGCAGAGAAAACTGGGACAAACAAGTTTGGGAGAGACGATCAAGCTCTATTTTGAAAATGTTTGATTTGAAATGCTTATTAGTTATCTGATGGAAATGTCAAGTAGAAAGATTTGCTAAGTCTACAGCTCGGGGGAAATGTCAGGGCTGAAAAACATAGATCGGAGAGCTATTGACAGAGATACAAGTTAAAGCCCTGGGTTAAGACCTCCCACAAAGTGAGCATGTGTAGCTAAGAATAGAGTTTAAATGACTCAAAAATTGGGAAAAAGAGGGGTTGGGGATTTAGCTCAGTGGTAGAGTGTTTGCCTAGCAAGCACAAGGCCCTGGGTTCGGTCCTCAGCTCAAAAAAAAAAAAAAAAAAAAAAAAAAAAAAAAAAAAAAAAAAAAAAAAATTGGGAAAAAGAGAAAAGAGGCTGGCCGCAGGCTTCAGAGAAACCAACAGTGCGCAGCCAAACTGAGCCAGTGTGCAGTCTAGGACCACTAAGAGGTCAAGTGAGAGGCTTGCTCAGATGATGCAGAGAGCTGAGTCGCCACAGTGGGTAGATAGAGAAGAGCATATTATTCTAGGGAGAACGTATTTAAGATGAAATAAAACACAGATACAAAAATGTAGATAGATGACGGATGGATGAATAGACAGATGAATACATAGGCAGTGGGTGGGAAAAGATATCTAGATGATGGGTAAATAATAGGTCGGTAGCTGCCGAAATGAATCACTAGAGAGGGAAGTCTTGAGATGCTGGAGAGAACTGGTACTGAAAAGACTTTCCATAAGTGAGAGAGGATCCTGGCCACAAGTGGCAAGGTCTAAGAGGACTTGGAATCCAGAATGGATTTGCCATCACAGGACGGAAAGGAAAACATTAGTGAACAGGACGGTGGGGGACACCACAGTTGTCTTCTGGTTGCTTCTGCTACGGTAATAAAAGGAATGATGAGGTTTGTTTTTTGCCAGTTTCTTCTAGTCCTGTAGTGAGACATTTCCCTAGACTTAACATCCTTCCCTTCATCCTGCAGCTGAGCTAGAAGAGCCCAGTTATCAAAGCTCTGGATCCTCATCAGTACCACAGCCCATTCCGGTCCTTCTCTTAAGGAAACCAACTGGATGAGATGTGACATGCCCCCACCCCGGCGGAGAACCCACTCAAGCTGCACAAACTACAGGATACGCCAGCGGAAGAATGGCCAGGTTAGAGTTTCCATCCACAGGCTAGGGCTGCTGGCACCCATGTTCAAAAAGCCACAAAACCGTCTCAATGTTTAGTTTCTTCCTCTGTCATGATGCCTGACTTGCTTCTCAATTGGGCTTCGGTTTGCCCTCACATTTGATCTCCTCCCTCCCTCCCTCCCTCCCTCCCTCTTTCCTTCTGCATCTCTCTTTTCCTTCCCTTTCCCATTTTCCCTCTCCCGCCCTCCTCTCTCTCTTTCTCCTCACATAGGCGACTGTGCTTTGGATTTAACAGGCAATTAATTCAGCTCCTCCCCCAAGGATGCTTTCCCTGGACTCTCCTCCTCTTTAGCTCCAGCGTCAGGCTTGTTCCGGGCTCCCACGACCACATCCCTTTCTAGGACTCTGGCCTTCACACAAACATGAACACAAAAGATGAATAATGTCCATAAGACCTTACTGAGGGGTTAAGACCACCATGATGGCTTTCCAAGCAGGCCTCTGGCAAGGAACCCTCTTCATCTCTTTCAAGTCCAGTGGGGAAAATATCTCCTTGGGAACAGCACATCTTTCGTCGAAATGAGTGAAAGTATGGCTGGATTTGGGTTTAGAAAAGGTGAGCATAAAGAAGGTTGCTTCCACCACGGAAGACATCCTCCCTCCCCACAAACAAACCCTCGGTCACAACACATTATTTATTGTTGCTTAAACAACAAATGAGAATGTTCCTTTTCCTCGTATAAATTTTATAGGAAAAAAAACCCAGACATACATTAATATAAAATGAAAACATATAATTGTACATCAATATTTTAGTAAGCAGGCTTTCTATGCATGAACACTATCGTATTTGAATAAAAACATCTAAGTAGCCAGGTGGCAGCGGCGCACGCCTTTAATCCCAGCACTCGGGAGGCAGAGCCAGGCGGATCTCTGTGGGTTTGAGGCCAGCCTGGTCTACAGAGCGAGATCCAGGACAGGCACCAAAACTACACAGAGAAATCCTGTCTCGGAAAAACAAAACAAAACAAAAAAAGATTTCAAGACAGGGTTTCTCTGTGTAGTTTTGGTGCCTGTCCTGGATCTCGCTCTGTAGACCAGGCTGTCCTCGAACCCACAGAGATCTGCCTGGCTCTGCCTCCCGAGTGCTGGGATTAAAGGCGTGTGACACCACCACTCTCAGCTTTCCAAATGAATCTTTGACTCAATGAATGAGGCTATTTCAGAATCTTTATTAGGATGCTGGAGAAATGGCTAAGTGGTTGGCTGTTTTTATTTGCATTCCACTAATAGCTAAGAACACTGACCATTTTCCCAGGTATCTTCTGGCCATCTGCCCAGCTTTTGGGACGTGTCTGTACATTTATTTACCCATGTACTGATTAGATTGTTTTGTGATAGTTAAGTTTTGAAGTTCTTTTTAGATTTTATACAGTAACTTTCTGTCAGATGTGGATTTTTACAAAGATTTTCTCTCATTGGGTGGTTGTCTCTTCCCTTAATTGTTTCCTTTGCTGTGTAGAAGCTTTTTGGTTTCATGAGGTCCCATTTGTCAATTCTTAGGGCTGTTTTTTTATTCTATTAGAACCCTTTCGGGAAGCCTTTGCCCATCCTGCATCAGGAAGTGTTTTCCCTTGGCATCTACATTAGTTACCTTGGCTTCTCTGTGACCAAAAGACCCGACAGAAGTGGTCTAGTCCGTCACAGCGGGGAAGGCGTGGCAGAGCTCAGGGCGGTGGGAACAGGAGACAGTGCTCCTCCATCATGGCGAACCAGGAGGCAAAGAGCTTGGGACTGGACCCAGAAACAGGTACAGCTTCCAAAGACAGCCTTTCTTTTCTCAGCCAAGCCCCACGTCAAGTCTCCCATGGCTTTTAAATTAGCACC
This sequence comes from Peromyscus maniculatus bairdii, assembly GCF_049852395.1. Classification (NCBI taxonomy): domain Eukaryota; kingdom Metazoa; phylum Chordata; class Mammalia; order Rodentia; family Cricetidae; genus Peromyscus; species Peromyscus maniculatus. The sequence goes on from NC_134858.1 coordinate 69,786,909, forward strand.
ACAAGCTGGGGACTGAGTATTCCAGCCTGAGCCTGTGGGGAACATTCTAGATTCAAACCGTAACTGGCTCCTCTGAATCCCTTTCTCCACTGGGCCTTTACTCTGGCTGGTTTGCTTGTCTTTGGCTTGCCTAGCCCAGTTTTAGTAGGCATCCCCCGGCAATTTGTTGAGGAGTTTGGTACCCGAATACCCTTGGTGTCTGAGTACCTTTCTTACCCCTTTCCTTTGTTATGTGGGCTGTGCTCAGCAGCAAAGCAGGTAGATCAATTTAGGAAGAATCTTCTCAGCCCAGTGTCCCCTCCCGGCCATTCTGCTCACTGGCCATCAACCCCTACTTGTCTTTGTCGGAGACAAGAGCTTGTTCTCTCTCACCTTCTGGGGCACAGGCCACCCTACTGAGGTCCTCTTGAATAAGGTCTTCTTTGCTGTGCGTACAAGTGTCAGAATCATGTCTGCTATGAAAGACTCTTGAGGAGAATGGGGCTCCTTGATCAGTGAGTGAGGTACAAGTACTCACATCCAGCACTACTCGGATAGCATTCTGCCCGTCTCCTGCCCGATTTTGGAGTCCTTAAAAATCTTAACTTGTCCCATGGGTGTGCTACCCTTTCTCTTTACTCCTGGCTGTTGAACACATTTCATGGCAATCACTGATTCATCACACGGAACAGAATAAGAACCATTTAATATGATTATCTTCTCCATTAGATCTGTCATCATAATTAGAGCTGCAGTGAACTGTTTGCCAGGAATGATACTCCTGCCAAGAAAAACTTGGGTGTCATTTTAGAAAAATTCTTAGGTGGGGGAGGAGAAGATCAGAACCATCTGTGTGGAGGAGCCAAGGCTAAATAACGATCGGCAGAGCCCCTTTCCCCGTGGTCCTGCCAAACTCTGGCCGGCCAGCCAACTGGACCTTGCCAAAGACGCTGGACTGCACCAGCTTTCAAGGTAGTCCAAAGGGGCGCGCCCTCTCCGAGGAAGAGAGCCTTCTGGAAAGCTGGGGGGCAAATCAAAATCAGGCCTCATGTGCAGGCTCTCTTTAAAAGTTCCAAATAGATGTGTTTGCCACCCCACTGTTTCCAGGGCAACCACCTGAGCCAGGACAGAAGCAGAAGGCTAGACTGGGACCACCCACTGCAATTCTCATTTTATCCTGATGGCAAGAACCTCCATATCGACTCCGAGTGTTCGTCAGGCCCCTCACTGTGAGTCACAGGAATAACATTTCACCCCGGTGGAAGAGTGCCACAGGCCGCCGCTCCCTCAGCCCCCATACCGAGACGCTTTTAAACAGAACCAAACATCCCAGGGGAGTTTGCTCGGCACAAGAATTACTTTGTCACACATTTTTAGATTACACTGTAAATTATAGATTTTTTTTTTAAAAAAAAATACATTATGCTAATTTTTCCAGTGTGTCTTTTAGTTATTTTTAGGGACAGTGTCTTTGGAATTGAGCTTCTCTGTCAAATGTTTAAGATGATGATAAGAATAAAACCTAGACAGAGGATTCATAAGACTCTGGCTGCGGCGACATCACAGTCGGGTGCTCGGGAATGAGCGGTCTGTGTCCAGTGTGGGTTTTAGCTGATGTCATGGAAGTCGATCTGGTGCAGGCATCATTAGCCTTGGGTGTGCCTTCTCGTCCTGCAACTGTTTTGGATGTGTGACTTTGGAACAAGTTGTTTCATTTTCCTAAGAGTCTCCTCAGCTATAGAGATCTCTAAGGGGCTTCCGCTGCTTGCGCTCTGTGCTAAACCGAGTTGAATGTCCTTACACCACTTAAACAGGTGGTGCTGACTAGCTTCATAAAGAATAAACAAACTTAGTCTTCGAGCATTGGAGAAAATTCAGCAGTACAAAACCCTTCAGCCTGTGTTCTTCACTACGACATGTTACACTGGGAAGTTGATTCTCCCCTCGATTCTACGGCACTTGACCCTTCCACATGCTTGTGTTAGAGAGGATTCAGAAACAGGCCACAAGAACCGGTCAAGTCTTCAAGCAGTAACTCATAGGGAATAGGGAATCCATGTGGCAAGTACTGGCTGAGGAGGCATCTGGTCTAGACTGGCAGGAACACTCCCAGCAGCTCGTCATAAAACCCACCTGTCCAGAAGAGATCTTTGTAACAACCCAGCCAAGTGCCACATGCAGACTCCAAGATCACATCACCCAAGAGCCACATGCAGACTCCAAGATCACATCACCCAAGGGCCACATGCAGACTCCAAGATCACATCACCCAAGGGCCACATGCAGACTCCAAGACCACATCGCCCAAGGGCCACAGTGCAGAGCAGGCGCCCTCACTGTTGGTCCATCTGAGCTGTACCTGATTTGCAGGCACCATTAAAGGCCCCGGTGTGGATTCCCTCTCTTCTTGTGGCGGTTCTGAGTGTCCCACTGGTAGAACCTAAATCATATTCGCAGTTATAAAAGAATGCTTCCAATGACATGCCACAAAAACATGAACTTTGGAGATTCAAACAATAGAGAAGAATTCAAATCTCTGCTCTATGAGTTATTAGATACATGGCCTATCAGTATTAGTTATGATAATCAGTATCATTAATATTAAGTAGGATGTACTCAGTATTGCTAAATCTGTTTTTTATCTGTCCAGTAGCATTTTGGTTTTGATGAAGTGTCCTTGAGGTTCCCATATGTAAAAATGTGGGGCCAGGCATGGTGTTGGAAGGTAGGGTTTAAGAGGTGGGGCCTTATAAAAGGATGCCCTTGAAGATGACTGTGGGGCTTGCCTTTTTTTTTTTTTTCTTTTCTTTTTTGAGATAGGGCTTACTAGATAGCCTTTGCTGGCCTGGAACTTACTATATAGACCAAGATGACCTTAAACTCACAGAGGTCCACCTGGCTCAACCTCCTAAATACTGGGATCGAAGTTATGTGCCGCCATGTCTTACTTGTTCCGTTTTCTTGATCTGCAACCCTGGGCTTGTGCTGGGAATGGTTTATTTGGCTGTGCTCGGGCCAAATTGTACCAGTATCACCTGAGGGAGGCCCAAACCAACAGGTTACCTGACTTGGATTTGAACCTCCTGAAGTGTCGGTCAATCAGCACTTTCTACTTCATACTTGCCTCAGGACAATTAAAAAGCCGACTGATACAGAAGGGACTAACAATACCTATTTCAGAACAGTGCACAATGAACGACATATCAAGTATGTGCTGATTGCTACATTAGCACTACAAGTTGTATTTGTTTGTTTGTTTTTTGTTTTTTGTTTTTCAATACAGGGTTTCTCTCTGTTGTTTTGGTGCCTGTCCTGGATCTCGCTCTGTAAACCAGGCTGGCCTCAAACTTACAGAGATCCGCCTGGCTCTGCCTCCCAAGTGCTGGGATTAAAAGCATGTGCCATTGCCGCCCAGCTACAGGTTGTATTTTAAAGCAGCAGAAACCTGACTAGCTGATGAAACCAAAGAGAAATTTATTCAAGCATATTTGGCAGCTCACAGAATGGCCAAGAGGCTGAACTTGCAGCCATCGGAGCTCGCGTGAAGACTCTGCTCCTGCCTCTAATCCCCCAAGCCCAGCACTCAGGGCTTCGGTGTGCATTACCTGCATTACCTGCAGGAACAGACCTTTACTGACACGGGTGCTACTATCGGCTGTCATGAGAAACCAGCAGATTTCACGTGGCATCTCTGCGTCACATGTTTTCTTAAAGGGGATTTCCCCATCTGTGTCTGCTGGGGCCTGGTGACCAGGAAAGCATGATCTTTGAAGTCTCATTTGAGAATAAGAGAGACTCCCTACCCAAACGAGAGCAAGTTCACAAGGTGTGCTCCCCCCATAAGTGCCCAATCTACCAACTCCAAAGGGTAACGAAAAGGACATTGTTTCTCATTCTCTTCTCTATTCTGGTTCCTTTCCCGCTGTCCTTTGCACAGGCTTTACCCTCAAGCATTCTCCCCCCAACCCCCACCCCACCCCAACAGTGCCACTCTCCCCTAAGAACTACAAACTTACACCTGTCATCTAAACTGTCCCTGTGCTAAGAGTGTGTCTCTTTCCCAGTCATTCCAGCAAAACTATGTATCTGGCTATTGCTGCATCTTCTTTAATATTGTAACTATAATTCTTGCTCGGTAATTGTTTTGTTATATGTAATTTTACCATGTTAAAGTTAAAACCTTCCTTTTTAAAAAAAGAAGAAAAGGGGAAGTACTGTGGATATCACTCTATATAAATAAAACACTGATGGCCAGTGACCAGGCAGGAAGTATAGGCGGGACAAAGAGAGAGGAGAATTGGGGAAACAGGAAGAAGGAGAGAGAGACACTGCAGCCACCGCGAGGACAAGCAGCATGTAAAGACGCCGGTAAGCCTCCAGCCACGTGGCAAGGTATAGATTTATAGAAATGGGTTAATTTAAGGTAAAAGAACAGTTAGCAAGAAGCCTGCCACGGCCATACAGTTTATAAGTAATATGAGTGTCTGAGTGATTATTTTATACTTGGATTGAGGGACTGTGGGGCTTGGTGGAACCTGGAGAGAAGCTCTCCAGCAACAGTTGTGCCTGGGGCCACATAAGTTTTCCCAAGTCATTCACTAACCTGGGGAGATAAACTTGTACACCAGTCCTGAGTTACAACCACCCAAGCTGGAGGGGTGTAGCTTTGGTTCTTCTAGAGCAGTTTGACTCAAGTATGGGGGAGGGAAGGGTTCATGGTGAGAACAAGGAGTGCAGGGCAAGTGAAGCCGATTATTTGTCCAGTGTATTCCTCCTGACCACCCAGCATCCTCATCCACACCCACCCTTCCCTTCCTTCGCGCTCAGTGCGAAAACCATGCTAGTGGACTCTTCCATCTGCAGCCTCAAGTTCCTGCCTTCCTAGACTCTTGGCCAATTTCTGCTTCCAGCTCCAGGGTATCTTGGCGACAGGCATCACTCTTCGGTAAACTCAGGATAGCTCCTTGTTTATTGGCAACTGATGGCTGTCTTAATCAGTGTTCTTCTGTTGCTGTGAAGAGACATCATGATCACAGCAACTCTTAAAAGGGAAAGCACTTCCTTGGAGCTGGCTTACAGTGTCAGAGGTCTACTCCATTGTCATCACGGAGGGAAGCATGGTGGCATGCAGACGGACACGGTGCTGGAGAAGGAGCTGAGAATTCTACATCCGGATCCACAGGCAGCAGGAAGAGTGAGACTCTGGGTTTGGCATGGGCTTTTTGAAACCTCAAAGCCTCAAAACCTCAAAGCCTCAGTGATACACTTCCTCCAAGAAGGCCGCACCTCCCAATCCTTTCAAATAGCGTGGAGACCAAGTAGTCAAATCTATGAACTGTAGACAAATTTCTAAACAGTCTTATTAAATAAGAAACACAGAGCCAAATACAGAGGTAATAGCTGAAGAGATCAGAGAACTAGCGAAGAGCCACAACTAGCCTTAACTTACCACCACGCTGTAGCTTTCCCAGAGAGAGAGCTTCTTCCTGTCTAACCTGTGCTTTTATTGCCTTCCTGTTCTGCCTTCTCATTGGTTCTAAGCCCAGCCACATCACTTCCTCATCACTGCCTGTCTATACAGACCTCCAGGTCTCTATGGTTGGTACTGAGATTAAAGGAACATGTCACCACGCTTGGCTGTGTCCTTGACCACACTGAGACTCTGCCTGCCATGTGATCAGATTAAGGGCGTGTGCTACCACCGCCTTGACTTCTGTTTATAGCTAGTTATATGACCTGTGATCTCCAGACAAACTTTATTTATTAACATACAAATAAAATCACATTTCAGCACAATTAAAATATCACCACAATGAACCTATGAGGGAGCATTTTTATTCAAACCACCATAATGGCCAAATGATAAATTTGACAAAAACAAAAACAAAAAAGAAGAAGTCATGTTGAAGGAGAAGAAACAGTGTATAGTGATTACTTATCAGTAGTGTGTATCACATCCTTCTTTCTAACTTTTATCGTGTGTGTGCGTGTGTGCGTGCATGTGTGTGTGTGTGTGTGTGTGTCTCTGTGTGCGTGTATGTGTGTGTGCATGTGTGTGTCTGTGTGTGTGTCTGTGTGTGTGTGTGTGTCTGTGTGTGTGTGTGTCTGTGTCTGTGTCTGTGTGTGTGTGTCTGTGTGCGTGTATGTGTGTGTGCATGTGTGTGTGTGTGTGTGTGTGTCTGTGTCTGTGTCTGTGTGTGTGCATGTGTGTGCATGTGTCTGTGTGTGCACGTGTGCTTTCAGGTGAGACTCTTACTTGTAGCTACTTACCCTGGGCTGTAACACCAGCCAGATCTCACCAGCTGACATTTGTCTGCTGACTCTCACTTATCTCCAGTTAGAGTGGACACAGTGCTCACATTTTGAAATACAACATGTTTACAAAAACAGCCATCTTCTCAGCCAGGAAAGAGAAGTCCACACCGAGCCCAGCCTCACGGCCACCTTCCCACTTCACATGGCCATTCCAAACAGAAAGCTACATCCAGGAGTAAATCTCTACTGCTGTGCACTCTATTTCTCTACAAACAAAATATACTTACCCTGGTAAAATAAAATAATGAATGTGTTCAGTCAAGAAATCCAAGAAGCCTGTCTCAACAAACAAACAAACAAGCAAACAAACAAAAAGCAAAGCCAGGGAGCACAAAGGGTTAAAAGAAACGTGAAACCCTGGCCATGAGGACTGGAGTCAGGTAATGGTCAGTCTTCTTTAAGTGACGCTATCACAATAAATGATTTCATCTTCTCTTCCTCCCCCCTTTTCTGCTCAGGCTGGGGAAATGGCTCAGAGGACCCAGGTTCTGTTCTTAGCACCGCATGGTGACTCACAACCACCTGCAACTTCAGTTTCAGGGAGATCCAATGCCCTCTTCTGACCTCCTCAGCACCAGGCATACATGTCGTATACATACAGACACATAGGCAAAAGTCATACATATAAAATAAAAATAAATAATTTTCAGAAGTCCTTCTGAGAATCTTAAAGGTGCCATGTCTTCTAGACTATCACATAGAGCTAGCTCATTTGGATGGACTCAAGACATTCATCCTTTTTGTTTGACCTCTGATATAATGTTATACCCCCAAGATATTGTGGATGACCAAGTTGTCGCATGTGTCAAAAATTCCTTCATTGTGGGAGTGCGTATATTCCATGCATGTATGTACCACATTTTCTTTATCTACTCAGCCATCTATGTATACCTTAGTTGCTTCCACTTTTAGCTGCTGTGACTAATGCTGCAATAAATGAAGGTATACAGAGGTTTTAAATTTTTTTTCAGATTTATTATATTCTCTCATTTACTGAACCAAAATCTTGGAAGTGCAAGAAGAGCAGTGGAGAGCAATTTGAGGGGTGTATTTTAAACATTTTTAAGGAGATGTGGAGTATGGTAATGACAACTGTCTTACTGTTCTGTTGCTGTGAAGAGACACCACGACCAAGGCAACTTACAAAAGAAAGCATTTAACAGGGGCCTTGCCTACAGTTTCAGAGGGTCAGTCCATGACCATCATCATGTGGGATGCCTGGTGGCAGGCAGACAAGGCGCTATAGCGTTAGCTGAGAGCTATCTGATTGGCAAGTTGTAGGCTTGCCAGATGTGGGGGCAGGGAGTGGGCCTCCTGTGGGCTTTTGAAACCTCACAGCCCACCACCATGACACACCTCCTCTAAGGCCACACCTCCCGGTCCTTCCTAAACAGTCCACAAACCAGCAAACATTCAAATACAGGAGCCTCCAGGGGCCGTTCTCATTCAAACCAGCACACTAACCTTGAACTGAGCATTGACAGCCACTGGTTACGACAGCAATGGAAGTGTTGTGATTCTACTTCTCAGGTGTCTAAGACAGCTCATCCCACGTCTAGATAGACTTTTGTTCAACTCTCATTCAATCATCACCGCAAACAGCAACAATAGCAAACAAGAGTTGTTCTACTGTTCTAGAAACTTGTGTCTAAGAATGTGTCACACAGCCTTTGCTTCTCTGGAATGAAGACAGGTCAGCAGGAAAATAAAAGAAGATCCTGATGCAGAATGGAATCTTTTAAAACTGAGATCCATCTAGAATGTGCTTTTGATGATGAAGAAGTCATGGGCAATCTGTGACAGTCATCCCAAGCTCTTCGTTGCAGAAGCTGCAGAAGTTGGGATCCAACACTGAGGTGGCCATTGCAGGCCTCCCACAGCTTCTCCGTGCTCCTCTGAACCAGGAGAGGGAAGAGTCCGCCCCTGTTTCCCCTCAAACCATCCCCACTGGCTTTTAAATGGATACATTGGTTGTATTCTGCCCCCCTTTGGCTGAACTGTATTAAAAACAAATTTATCATTCAACCTTTTACCTTTTGAGGAACATTAATTCAACTATTTAATCTAGTCTCTAGGTAAAATGATATATAGCCTGATACATTTGTTTTTAAGGTTTTTTTTTTCCTGTTTTTAGAAATAGTTTGAACATTACCAGAAAAATTTCTTCTTGCTGACTTTAAATAAATTTTACCAACCTGCTTTTATGCTGTGAGTGATCCGGTAAATATCTCTACGACTTTCTGCTCCCTTCATGTACAATTCAGGTTGTTACTTGGTGTGAAAATCAATCATTTATGTTGAGAGAACCTTTTCCTCTCAATTGTTTTCCAAGTTCATTAATTGAGCACTTACTGCATGCCAGGAACTGTAATTGGTGAGCAGGCAAGAAGAGAGTTTGGGCAGATAGTTCATATGAGTGACAGAAACATCCATTGAAATAATTCCAAACAAATGCAAATGTTCTATACTTACCATTATCAAAATGAAATTTGGACTATGTTTTATGAGTGAGTTGTAGTGGTTTGGGGCTCTTTGAGTTGAGAGTTTAAAGGATAAAAAAACATAATACTGGGTGTGTGGTAGCTGAGAGGATTTCATGAAGAGGGAATGGTGCTTTTAACTAAGACCCTCATTACCAATCAAAAGGTTACTTCAACCTGGGTCACTGGTTCACTTTTGCTCTGTGGACCAGGCTGGCCTTGAACTCAGAGATCCGCCTACCTCTGCCTCTGATTGCTGGGATTAAAGGCGTGAGCCACCACAACCCAGCCTCATTCACTCTCATAAACTCCTTTTCACAAATATTTCCAGGTACTTTGAATGGAGATTTAGATACATTCTTATTTTTCAATTATGTTACTGAATGACTTACAGTAACAATGGGAGCCAGGATACACAAAGTACTAACAGTCTTTTAAAGTGAGAAGCAAATGCAGAAGTTAACACATTCTCTTTTGATAAAATTTTACTCCCTTAAAAATGGCCACCAACATCTGGAGCTCTTCACATCAGGAGGGATGGTCCTCTCCCCCATTCTTGTGATTTTATGATTTTGACTAACAATATCTAAAATGGCATCATGTGACCTATTAGCCAAACCTTGAAGAGGTCTCGAAGCTTATGCTTCGAGTCCCAGCAGCCTAGCTCCTATGGAGGAAACCCCAAATTAGCCACCGACAGAGGCTGGGGGAGACACACAGTACACAGCCAACAGCCCAGTCTGCTGCTGCTGGTGTGTGGTGGAGACCAACAAGACCAGTCTTCCCTCAGTCTGCTTGCCAGTTCAAGGCTTACAAATCCATTAAACCAGTCAACCACAAGAAGCCAGATACTCTGCCCCAATACCAACCTATAAAATTATGAGCCCTTATAAACCAGAAGCCAAGAAGCTATAGCCCACAGTCTGATGCCCACCGCCTCTCTGGCGAGCGGAGATGCCACCTGGTTACAGACTCTTTCTGACTGCTTTCGACTTGCAACAGCTGAGTTGAGCAGTTGCCACCAAGAGTTTAAATGAATGCTCTTTGCTGGAAAAGCTTTCCAGTCCTTGTTTTAAGCCGTAAAGTTTTGGGGTACTTTGTTAGACCACAGCAGATCACCCAAACACTGTCTGCCCAGCCAAAGAAGCAGCATTCCCTGCTTGAACTATAATTATTTTCTGTAATCCCATGTGCACGTGTTTGAGACCCGTGAAGGCATTTACCTTTATCTAGACCAACATCTGTTTCATAGGAGTAACAATGTCATTTTTCTAAATAGAATATTTTAATAATGCTGGGACAATATCCACCTTCTTGATATGAGACATTTTTTTGAATTTAATAACCAGATAAAATCCAATATGGCTCTTTTCCACCCTCAGAAACTATTTCATTTAAAAATTATCCATGCTAAGGTGATTTCAACTTGATGTCAGAAATGGGCCTCGGTCTGCGAAAGTCTTTCAAAGTGTAATTCACCACGGAGAGCAGCCTCTAAGTATTACTGCCACATATTCATAACTTCTCCTGATAGTTGGTCCTTATCTTTTCTCCTGAAAAAAAAAAAACAAGAAAAAAAGAAAAGTAAAATATTAAACCTGTCTTCAGCCTTCAAAGAGATGAGCCATATTTTCTGACTTACACAAAGTATTTTTTAAAAACTAATTTTAGGGATTGGCAGATCTACTGTGTAATCGTGGCTTGTTGAAAAGTAATGAATAGATTTCCACATAAGCTAGGGACTATGAGCCAATATAATGAATATAACACTGCTAAGTGCAGTACTTATCTATCCACTGTAGGAGTTTATTATCTATTCTTTGCCTAAATAGGAAATCAGTTAATATTGATTAAATGGTGCTATTTCTGCAAGAAATGATAAAATATGAGTTCAGGAAATCCTAAGATGCATTTGCTCACTGTCCAGAGGTTTGGGGTGCAAGGCACAGCTCATGGGGGGACGCTTGGGTGTATGGTTGATTCTAACTATTTTACAGAATAGTGTTAAAGCACTATTAAAGAAAGTGCTGATTATGGAAACAGTACAAAATTAAGAGTCTAGCTGTAACTGTAGCTCAGTTAGTAGCCTGCACGCATAGCATGCATGAGACTCTGGTCAATCCGCAGCACTGCATAAACCAAGCATGGTAGTCCACACCTATGATCTTAGCTTGCTGAAGGTGGAGGCAAGAGCATCAGGGTTATCTTTAGATACAGAGGAAGTTCAAGGTCAGCCTGTATCAAAGGGAGGGGTGTGGAACCGGAAATATCATCAGTATGAGTTACTGTGACTGTGAAAGCCTGCCTGAGGTCAGCAGTTGGATCTGAAGGGCTTTCTTCAAGACACATCATTCATGTCAGCCAATTGAGTTTTAGGAAGACCTTCCACAGGCCTAACCAGATTCTGCCTTTCCTTCCTGAATATTATCTGTAACCCAACCTAATATGTTAAAGTTATATTTAACAATATGTTATACTTTTTTCTATGTGTTTGAACCAGAATTGTAGGTCTTGACAACTGGGTGGGGCATTGGAGACTTTCTGGTCCAGATGCCTCATTTTATAGAAAAGCAATTCATTTCTCTTTGTGCCTCCAAATATTTTATTCCCCAAAGACCATCTTACAGAATACTGTTTTCATGTAACTAACATATCATTGAGTTCTAAAGTCTTTGAACTCAAAAAGAATATGCAATATAAAAATAATATATAATATATACCAATCAGGTTAATGTCATGAACAGATACTTAATGAAAATAGTGAAAGAGTCTGACAATTAACAGATTGCAGTCATTTGGGTCCTAAAAGATCAATAACAAAATTCAAGGGCATCTAAAAAAATGAGGATACAGAGTGAATTTTTGGTAGCCTATGTTATGGGCTGACTTGTGTCTTCTCCACCAAATTCATGTTCAAACCCTCAATTCCAGCACCTCAGAATGAGACCATACTTGGATAGAGGGTTTTAAAAGTGTTCTTAAAGAGGGTTATTCAAATGAGTTGATGTGGCAAGCCCCAATCCACCATGACTGGTGAGACCACAGAGAAGACAGAGAGTACCGAGGAGAAGGGCTGCTGGAGAAATCACCTCAGGGCCCCAGACTCTTCTCCCTCAGAACCACGGGAAGTAAGCTCTTTTGGTTTGAGCTCCCCGGATCATGGGCTTTGTTACAGTAGCCCTAGCAAGCTGGCACACTTTATAAAATATGTGGCACCCAGTGCCGGAGATAATACAGACGTCATATGGCCAACCGACATGACTATCATTTTTACTGTGGTGAACATGATAGTTCTGCTGACGAAATGTGAGACTTCATGACCTGTGTGTGGTTGAGATGGCCTCTGCTTTTAGCTCAGCTGTAAGCTCCATTCAGATACACATTTCAGACATTCCAAAATAATTAGGGGGAAATTAATTTTTCCCTATGTTTTTTAGAATGCATACTAAGTGAGGCGGTATCCCTGATTCCTTGGCAATAATTCCTGAAGCCTTCCAGCCTCATCTGAAAAGCCTCCCTTGCTACAAGGCAGCTGCTAATCTAATTTCTTTTTTCCTGTTGTAAATGTCCCCAACTTACTCTTGTGGCTGGTGCTCACTGGCTTTGCTCCTCTCAGTAACTCTTCCACTCTTCAGAGTCTCTTTCCTTGTGCAACTCGCTGATTTTTCCAGGAGATCAATTGAACCTTTTCCCTCTTACTCAATCCACTAATCTCCTAATGAGGCCCAGTAACTAACCTTGCCAAGACAAAAATTTCCTTGGCTAAAGGAGGGAGGGGAGAGGCTATGCACAGTCAGCTATTAATTCTCTTTCCAGTCAAAAATGCATTAACATTTTGGCAGTGATTTCGTGTTGTGGTCAATTTTAATTTTATCGTAATCTAAAATGCTTCACACGTATTAAAAGAAATCTGTCTTATACTTTCTTCAGTATAAATGCATAACTTGTAGTGTTGTTACTGATAATTTTCACCCATTTCTAAATTCTCAGAATCTTTTAAAAGTCTTTTTTTCCCCCGTCATCTAGTACATTTGATGTTATTTCTCGTTTTATGGGTTTGATAGCTATGAGCTGGCAGAATCAGGCAGGTGGTTTTATAAGGCTAACTGTGATAGTGAAATGTATTAATAGGTCTATGACATCCAAGAGTTAGGAAACTATCCCTCTGCTAAGCTTAGAACTGGTCATAGCCTTAAGGTATCATGCCAACTTGGGGCACTGACTTTTAAGGTTCATGTGAAGTGGCAGGGGACATTTGAGAGTTGGTCATCAGAAATGAAGTAAGAAAAAGAAAAGAAATGAAATGTGGTTCAAGTGGTTGAGATTATTAAACTAGAGAAGAAAAACAGGTTTTCATGAAAAGCTCCACAGAGAAGACGTTGATCTGCTGCTCGCCAGTGTCTTAAGGAATCCAAAGGTCAAGAAGATGTGCCATTCCGAAAGCTGGACGCAGCAGAAGGGTCTAGCAGGAAGTGACTTGGTACATTGCGGTGGCTTTGTATAACAGAACAAACACGAGGTGTTTGATAGAAACATAGTGAAGGGTCTAATATCGTCCTGAAGTAGAAAACACCTTCCTAGGTGTTCCGTCAAGCCCAAGCTGGAAAGAAATGGGTTTAAAAGCCCAAGAGGAGGTGGGAGGGGCAGAGAAAGGGGTGAAAGGATGACGTCAGTGTGTGAAAAGTTAGACAAAAGGCCAATTTACTTAATGTGCAGAAAAACTGAACAAATCAACCAGAGAAGACTTTAGCACTCAGCAGAAAAGTGAGTAAATTAGAGAGAAGGTTTATATCAAACTAAATGTAAATGAGTAATAAAAACATGTTCAACTTTGCAGATAAACGAATCGCATAACTAAAATTCTGTCTACCTTTGTTGCTGTTGCTTTGGGTTTTCTGTTTCATTTTGTTTAGTTTACCACAGGGTCTCTCTACTGAGCCCAGGCTAGCCTCAAACTTCTGACCCTCTTTCCCCAGCTTCCTGAGTGCAGGCACCATAGGCATGTGATACCATGTTTGGCTTATATATACTTTTAAAAGCACACCAGGATAATAATATGGCAAAGTTGAAGATTAAAGCCTGGAATGAATATCAACAATATAAAACATAGACTTGTTTGTATAAGTTGTACAATCTTTTAGGAAAGTATAGGGCAATATTCATAAAACAATTAAAAGCGCACTCTATCCACTAAACTTCCAGAAGTTCATCTTAGCTGTTCTTTAACAAGTACAGAACATTATAGACATACCAGGAAAGATGGGGGCAGCCGGTCCACAACCTTCATGGGCCATAGAACAGCAAGAAGCTGCCCAAGTAGGACACCTTCAGTTTCTGTAAAATCACAGGTCAGGTGTGTGCAGGGAGTAAATCAGCAGGCAACGTGAAGAAACGGAGTCAAGACAGTAAGGACCAGCTGGGTATTGCCTATAAGCATCTTCTGGAAAATAAAGGTGCGCACCGCGTATGTGTGTGTGTGTGTGTGTGTGTGTGTGTGTGTGTGTGTGTGTGTGTGGTGTTGTAGGTCTGTACATGTTCTTTCTTGTATAGGGGAAAAAAAGATACAGACAGAATTTCACAGTAAACCAGCAAATCCTTGATACTCATAAGTGGTAATAGCTCGGGAAGTTGATCTGAAGAGGGACGCGTATAGCTGTAAGCGCTCACACCGGAAATCAGAAAGACAGGATGAACAGTCCAATAATGGACCTCGCGGTCTTAGAAAACAACAAACTGCACCCAGAAGCAGAGAGCTTCAATGTTCTTTAAACCATAATTACTGTTATTTTCAGTTGACTTTACCATGTAAGTGAGACAGGGCCTTGCTTTGTAGTCGGGGCAGATTTGAACTTGGAATCCGTTAGTCGCAGACTACCACCAAGTTTGACTCTTTGTAGCTTTATACACGACCTCCTTGTTAGTCCACCTTGTGTGGCAAGAGGACCAGAGGGAACAGCTTGGAGACATCTAAAGGAATGCTTCTTTGCAAAGCTTCCCTTCCATCTGTAAAGTCAGCTAATTGCCCATGGTGCCATGAATCCCTCCGATAAACTGCCACGGTTTGTTGTAAACCTTTTTGACAGCTGTGTGCTGATTGGCCTCTGATCCTTAATTCTGAGCTCCTAGAGACCAAGACTTGGTTAAATGTGTCTTTATATCTCTTTGCACAGACACCGTTCAGATGACTGTTGAATAAACTCAGACTATCATGTAAACTCAAAGTCCTTGTTAATTTCCTGACTGTAAATTTATTCTCCCAAATATAAATGTGACACAATACTTCCTTCTGTGTCACAGACTTAGTGCCATCAGAAATACATAGTATGTGAGTCTTCACTAATTTAGCTTATATTAACAGCTAGTCCTGGAAATAAATACTTAAAGTTTCCAAACTTGTCAAGAAAAGCGAGAGTGTAATTCGCCGAGCAAACTCACGTGTTAGGCAGCGTGTGCTGAGGTTTACTGCAGCTGCCAAAGCCCAGAGCAACAGTGCAAGGGAGGGGATCACTCCATACTGAGGGTACAGACCTCGAGTCTGTTCCTCACACAGAGCCGGGGAGTTCGAGGCTTGGGCGGAGAATGTCTTCAGCCACCGTGGGCTCCCTTCCCCAGTTTCTCCGTTCTATCAAGTGGCCGCCTGCTTAAAAGCAGAATATCATCTTTAAAAGGCATTATTCCTGTCTCTACATGTCCCCATTTTAATTCATCCAACTCACAGAGGTCAAATTATCTACCTCAAACACACATCTATTTACGACACTCATCTGTTTAGACGTGTCTGCGATTCACAATCTGGTGAGAAAAGGCTCCAGTCTGTTCCCACCTCCAGATGTTCCACCCAGGCAACTGTCCCAGCCAGTCTTCAGACTCCTATTAACAGTGTCCTAGAACTCTGACCAAGCCTTTCCACAGCACCAACATATTTAATTAAATCTCATTCGCCTTCAGAAATATCTCTTAAATTTTTTCCCCGGGTCCAGCAAGATGGCTCGTGAGCTTTCAGGCTGATGATTCAGTAGAGGTAAGAAGTCTCTCTGGAGGCTGGTTCCTTTACTGATCAGCTTTTACCCCAATATCTAGCTCCAGGTTTTTATTATTAGGACCAATTACACTGGGCAGTGGTGGCACACACCTTTAATCCCAGCACTAAGGAGGCAGAGCCAGGTGGATCTCTGTGAGTTCAGGGCCAGCCTGGTCTACAGAGTGGGTTCCAGGACAGGCACCAAAACTACACAAGAAACCCTGTCTCAGGAAAAAAAAAAAAAAAAAAAAACAATTAGGATGAATGCTACAGACTGGTACAAATAACCCTACATACATCAATGTGACAGTTTAGATCAGACTGCTTTTTTAAGCCTGAATTACAATTCAGTCAACATAAAATACATATGCCAGAAAAGTCCTGTAACCATTAAAGAATGTAATGCAGTAGACAGGCCCGGCGGCAGAGACAAGCAGACGCAGGTAGGCCTGTGGCGGGGGCCCGTGGAGGTAGACGGGCCCAGCGGCGGCAGCCGACAGGGATATTCAGACCCAGCGGCAGCTGGCAGAGACACTCAGGCCCAGCGGCGGCCCACAGAGGTAGACGGGCCCAGCAGCGACCCGCTGAGGTAAACGGGCCCGGCAGCAGCGGCCAACAGGGACATTCAGGCCCGGCGGCAGCCGGCAGAGACATTCAGGCCCAGCAGCGGCCCACAGAGGTAGACAGGCCCGGCGGCAGAGACAAGCAGACGCAGGTAGGCCCGCGGAGGTAGACAGGCCCAGCAACAGCCCGCTGAGGTAGACGTGCCCAGCGGCGGCAGCCGACAGGGATATTCAGGCCCGGAGGCAGCCGGCAGAGACATTCAGGCCCAGCGGCGGTCCACAGAGGTAGACAGGCCCGGCGGTGGAGACAAGCAGACGCAGGTGGGCCTGTGGCGGGGGCCCGTGGAGGTAGACGGGCCCAGCGGCGGCAGCCGACAGGGATATTCAGACCCGGCAGCAGCCGGCAGAGACATTCAGGCCCAGCGGCGGTCCACAGAGGTAGACAGGCCCGGCGGCGGAGACAAGCAGACGCAGGTAGGCCTGTGGCGGCGGCCTCTGGAGGTAGACGGACCCAGCGGCAGCCCGCTGAGGTAGACGTGCCCGGCGGCAGCGGCCGACAGAGACATTCAGGCCCGGTGGCGGCCCCCAGAGGCAGACAGAACCAGCGGCAGCTGACAGGGACCACAGGCCCGGCGGAGGACCGCAGAGGTAAACAGGCCCAGGGACGGAGACAAGCAGACGCAGCTTGAAACAGGGACGCCCCTAACCCCAACAACTGGGGAAGAAGCTATCTCCGTGGGTCAGAACCAGAACGAATCTGAACACTCCATCTGAGGACAACCCAGGGCCCAGCTGCTGATCCCGTGAAACCCAACAACTTGGAGGTGTTGGTGAGACTACCCTGCTCAGCTGAAACCCATCTGGGAGAGGATTCAGATGCCTACAGTTTAAAGTCTGAAGAAACAAGATCAGCTGAGGAGTTGACAAATGAACAAAAAGTGACCTGAGAACACAGAAGAAGGCGCTACCCAGACACCAAACCAGATCACCAGAATCATAAGTATATAATTCACCGATCGAAATCAGCTGCCCCCGAAGAAATAGCCCAATAGCACCAATTTAACCAAGAACCACTACTAAACCAAGACTAAAAATTAGAACAAGAGAGGCACTCTCAGACACAGACACCACCTGCACCTCACAGAGGAAGAGATGAGTAGACGCCAGTGCAAAAATACAGGCAACAACATAAAGACCTATATGGCAACATCAGAACCTAGTGATTCTACACCTGCAAGACCTAAACATACCATGTCAGAAGAAGCAGAAGAAATCAACCCTAAAAATGACATTAAGAAGATGATAGAGGCCCTTAAAGAAGAAATAAAACATTCCCTCAATGAGGAAATAAAAACTTTCCTTAAAGAGGAATTGAAAAACTACCTTAAAGAGGAAATAAAAACTTTCCTTAAAGAGGAAATAAAAAACTCCCTTAAAGAGGAAATAAAAACTTCCCTTAAAGAGGAAATGAAAAACTCCATTAAAGAGGAAATAAAAAACTCCCTTAAAGAAATGGAAGAAAAAACGAACAAAAAATGGGAAGAAATCAAAGAAAGCCAAGAAAAAGCAATTAAACAGATGAAAGAAACATTCCAAGATCTGAAAAATGAATTTGAGACAATAAAGAAAACACATGCTGAGGGAATGCTGGAAATAGAAATCCTGACAAAACGAACAGGAACTACAGAAACAAGCATAACCAACCGATTGCAAGAGATGGAACAGAGAATCTCTGACACTGAAGACACAATAGAGAAAACAGATTCGTCAGTCAAAGAAAACAATAAAGACAAAAAAGTCCTAACACAAAACGTCCAGGAAATTTGGGACACCATGAAAAGACCAAACCTAAGAATAATAGGGATAGAAGAAGGAGAAGAATACCAACTCAAAGGCACAGAAAATATATTCAACAAAATCATAGAAGAAAACTTTCCTAACCTAAAGAAAGAAATACCTATGAAGATACAAGAAGCTTACAGAACACCGAATAGGCTGGATCCAAAAAAAAAGTCCCCTCGCCACATAATAATCAAAACACTAAACACACAGAATAAAGAAAAAATATTAAGAGCTGCAAAGGAAAAGGACCAAGTAACATATAAAGGCAAACCCATCAGAATAACACCAGACTACTCAATAGAGACTATGAAAGATAGAAGATCATGGACAAACCTCATGCAGACACTAAGAGACCATGGATGCCAACCCAGACTATTATACCCAGCAAAACTCTTAATCACCATAGGCAGAGTAAACAAAATATTCCAGGATAAAACCAGATTTAATCAATACCTGTCCACAAACCCAGCCCTACAGAAAGCACTAGAAGGGAAAATTCAACCCAAAGAAGCTAAACACATCCATGAAAAATCAAGCAATAGATAATCCTACACCAACATACACCACAGAAGGACAACACAACACAACCAAAAAAATAACAGGAATTAACAATCACTGGTCATTAATATCCATCAATATCAATGGTCTCAACTCACCTATAAAAAGACACAGGCTAACAGAATGGATTAGAAAACAGGACCCATCCATATGCTGCATACAAGAAACACACCTTAACTCCAAAGACAGACACTACCTCCGAGTAAAGGGCTGGGAAAAGGTTTTCCAAGCAAATGGACCTAAGAAACAAGCTGGTGTAGCTATCCTAATATCTAATAAAATAGACTTCAAACTAAAATCAATCAAAAGAGACCAGGATGGACATTACATATTCATCACAGGAAAAATCCACCAAGATGAAGTCTCGATTCTAAACATTTATGCTCCAAATACAAAAGCACCCACATTCATAAAAGAAACACTACTAAAGTTTAAAACGCACATCAAACCCCACACATTAGTAGTGGGAGACTTTAACACACCACTCTCACCAAAAGATAGATCTACCAGACTGAAACTTAACAAAGAAATAAAGGACCTAACAGATGTTATGACTCAAATGGACCTAACAGATATCTACAGAATATTCCATCCTAACACAAAAGAATATACCTTCTTCTCAGCACCCCATGGAACCTTCTCAAAAATTGACCACATGCTTGGACACAAAACAAATCTCAACAGATACAAAAAAATTGGAATAAGATGGCTCGTGAATTAAGGCACTTGCCACCAAGTCTGATGACCAGAGTTTAATCCCTGGGACTCAATTTGTAAAAGTGGAGAACCGAGTTATCCTTTGACTTCCACATGTACCCTGCACACACACACACACACACACACACACACACACACACACACACACACACAATGCAACTAAAATAATTCCTTTTGTACCATTACAATGCTGTACTGTGATATTAAAAGTTCCATAATGTCATCACAATGCTGAACTATGACATCATGATATTGCATTCTCCAATTAGGTTTTTATTATGACATCATAATGCTGAATAATGACATCACAAGGCTCTATTGTGCCGTCAAAATCTTCCATCGTCCCATCACAATGCTACACCATCATCACAATTCTCCAAGTGAAATCAGTGCTCCCGTTTAACTTACATTCTGCTATTATAATACTGCATTGTAATATTATAATGGTAAGTTGTGCCTTCACAATACTCTATTTTGATCCCTTGTGCCCTCACAACGATGCGCTGTGACATCATAGTGGTCCACTGTGCCCTCACAACGATGCGCTATGACATCATAGTGATCCACTGTGTCCTCACAACGATGCGCTGTGACATCATAGCGATCCACTGTGCCCTCACAATGATGCACTCTGACATCATAGTGGTCCACTGTGCCCTCACAATGATGCACTCTGACATCATAGTGGTCCACTGTGCCCTCACAATGATGCACTGTGACATCATAGTGGCCCACTGTGCCCTCACAACGATGCGCTGTGACACCATAGTGGTCCACTGTGCCCTCACAACGATGCTCCATGACATCATAGTGATCCACTGTGCCCTCACAATGATGCATTCTGACATCATAGTGGTCCACTGTGCCCTCACAATGATGCGCCGTGACATCATAGTGGCCCACTGTGCCCTCACAGTGATGCGCCGTGACATCATAGTGGTCCACTGTGTCCTCACAACGATGCACTCTGACATCATAGTGGTCCACTGTGTCCTCACAACGATGCACTGTGACATCATAGTGGTCCACTGTGCCCTCACAATGATGCACTCTGACATCATAGTGGCCCACTGTGCCCTCACAATGATGTGCCGTGACATCATAGTGGCCCACTGTGCCCTCACAATGATGCGCCGTGACATCATAATGGTCCACTGTGCCCTCACAATGATGCACTCTGACATCATAGTGGTCCACTGTGTCCTCACAACGATGCACTGTGACATCATAGTGGTCCACTGTGCCCTCACAATGATGCACTCTGACATCATAGTGGTCCACTGTGCCCTCACAATGATGCGCTGTGACATCATAGTGGCCCACTGTGCCCTCACAATGATGTGCCGTGACATCATAATGGTCCACTGTGCCCTCACAATGATGCGCCGTGACATCATAGTGGTCCACTGTGTCCTCACAACGATGCACTGTGACATCATAGTGGTCCACTGTGTCCTCACAATGCTCTACTATGACATATTAGTGGTCCACTGTGTCCTCACAACGATGCACTGTGACATCATAGTGGTCCACTGTGCCCTCACAATGCTCTACTATGACATCACAATACTGCTTTTTCCCATCACCACAGTATACTATGAAATCACAGTGACCCATTGTGCCATCACACTGCCATACCAGGACATCACAATGCTACATTTTGACATCACAATAGTCCTTTGTGACATCACAAATCTGCACTGTGATTCAGTACTGCATTCTGTCATCACAATGCTCTACTCTGAAATCACAATACTTCTTTTTCCCATCACCACAGTATACTATGAAATCACAGTGACCATTGTGCCATCACATTGCCATACCAGGACATCACAATGCTGCGTCTGGACATCACAGTACTGCACTGTCATCAGAATACTCCACTCTGACATCACAGGGCCCTTTTTCCCACTACCACACTGTACTGTGAGAGCATGGTGACCCATTGTGCCATCACACTGCCTCACTGTGCTGTAACAATGCTGCATCTGACACCACCATGCTTCAACATGCCAGGTGTGGTATTCTGGCGTAGCATGTTCTGAGCCTCAACAAGATTTGGTTTTATTCTAGAATTGGAAAGCAGCCACTAAAAACAAGGCTGAGGAGCAGGGAGCCGTTGGTGGATGTTGCTAGAATTCCACCCCCTCCTACTAAGGTCCCAGTGACAATCTGAAGTATGATTCCCCCAAAGTTCACTCTGAGGAACCAATGATTGTATTAGGCTTCCTGACAGAGCAATGGGTGAGGGGTGACAGGGAGGAGTATGGGTGGCCTTAAAGCAGCCACACTGGACGGCCTGCACCCAGTGTGGATGAGGACTCTGTCATGGCTGTGTAGAGGGCTCTAGTCCTTCCCCAGCTACACACTCCAGCCCACACTGCCCTGAGGCCACATGCAGAATTGCACACAACTGGCTAGAAAGGGCAGCTGAACAGCCAGGTGAGGGTCCTGTGGACCTCCCGCCCCCCTTGCCTTTACTTCTGAGTCAACAAGAACAGCTATGATGATCTTTGGTGCATAGACCCAGCAGGACTCCTGAAGGTGTGGCAGTGTGGCTCAGGGGATAGTCCTGTACAACTGTGGAATGTAAACAAAGGTATTTGAGGAGGATTTGTCACCACTGGTATGGAGAATTTCCTGAAGAGTGGGGGACCTGTCTATACAGTGGTGGGAACAACGGGAGAATCTGCACATTCCTTTTCTCTTGCTGCAAACAAATAAATCCCTGACAAGAAGCAGAATATGGGTGGTGTTGGCTCACACC